>NC_054388.1:103846938-104161382 GCF_017654675.1 Xenopus laevis | reverse complement strand
CAGGTACATGATTCTTTGTCTACTGCTACCTCTGCTCAGAAAAGGGCTGCTGATAAAAGACGTAGAGAAGCACCCCAGTATAAAGTGGGAGACTTGGTGTGGCTCTCTACCAAAAACATCAAGTTAAAGGTTCCTTCCCTTAAGCTGGGTCCCCGTTTCATTGGTCCTTACCCCATCACTACTGTTATCAACCCTTCGTCTGTTCGCCTTAAATTGCCTGTTAATTTCAAGATTTCTGATTCTTTTCATGTTTCTTTGCTTAAACCTGCCGCTAATACTCGCCTTACTTCTGTTCCCCCTCCAGTGCAAGTTGACGGTCAGCCTGAATTTGAGATCCAGGAGTTCCTTGATTCCCGAATGGTACGTAACAAACTCCAATACCTCACTAGGTGGAAGGGATTCGGTCCTGAGGAGAACTCCTGGGTCTCAGTTGATGACATCAAGGCTGATCGTCTTAGGAAGCAGTTCCATTTAAAGTTTCCTGGGAAGCCTGGGGGTCCGGTGTCCCCCCCTAGAGAGGGGGGTAATGTAAGGAAATCTGTCTTACCTGGGATTGGGGGTGCTGTAAGTCGGCCGCGGGAACGCCCGCCACGCCGGCCGCGGGGACGCCCGCCTCGTGGTTCCACCATCTTGCCTCCTTAGGACGCGCGCGCCCGCGTCTCGTTTCCTTTATTGACGCGGTTTTGACCCTTGCCTGCCTGACGACCCTTGCTTTCTGCCTGCCACGACCCAGCCTGTCTGACGATCCTTCTGCCTTATCCTTGTCTGTTACCGTGATCCTCGGTCCCAAAGACTCTAGCTACCAGCCGTGCCCCATTGCCTGCCAGAACACTTGCTTGAACCTCTCGTAAGACCAGGTGGCACCCGATTAGGCTGAGGGCTCCTCCCGAAGCTCAAAGGTGGTCACACCACTGGTGAAGCTTAGCTCAGACCCAGGATTCGAGCACTTGTTCTGGTGTTGGGTGCCGGCCGTGACACTTTCTAAATACACTCAATTAAAAATTCTGCATGGTTTCTGAAATAATCAAGTTTATCTTCACTATTCCTCTCTCAGCATCTGTTTCTCTTCATTCTCTCTTCATTCAGCAGTTGGGTGTCAGATAATCATTGACAGTTAGATCCAATATATCTTATAGGAGGGCTCCCTTTTCTAGCAGATGAATTAGAGCTCACTCAAATAACTGATTCCAGTACAAACAAAATCTAACTTAATAACTGCCTTTTGCACAAATTCTGCATGTAGGGAGACATGATGCCTGGTGATTTTAAAGGAGAAGGAAACCCTGCAGAAAAAAAAAACCCTTACCCCCATCCCACGTAGACCCCCCTCCCTCCTCCCCCCAGGCTAATTGCCCCCCGGGAAATGCCCCATACTTTATACTTACCCCTCATATCAGATTCTGGCAGCGGATTTCAAGGCATCCATCTTTCATGTCCTCGGTAAGCTGGGAGGTCGGCAATCTCCGTCAATTCCGGCGCATGCGCATGAACTGACATACCGATCTCCCAGTCAGCTTATCGAGGACCCGGAAGATGGATGCCGTGAAGTCCACTGCCAGAATCTGCAACGACGGGTAAGTATAAAGTATAGGGCATTTCCCCGGGGGGGGGGGCAGTTAGCCTTGGGGAGGAGGGATCGACGTGGGGGGGGGTAGGGGTTTTTTTTTCTACAGGGTTTCCTTCTCCTTTAATAGAGTAAGCTTTAATACATCTTATAGGCAAAAGGAACCCCCCTATTAGATATAATGGATCTAACTGTCAATTAATATCTGACACCCAACTCCTGAATGAGGAGAAACAGATGCTGAGAGAGGAAAAGTGAATATAAACTTGATTATTTCAGAACAGGTACAGAATTTTTAATTGATTGTATTTAGAAAGTTTATTTCAGTATGATGAAGCTTATATTAAATTTAAATTTTTGCGATAGTTCCACTTTAAATACTGTACTGAAAAGCACTGCAGGCGGGGGAATAGGCTGCAGCAATGAAGAAGTCACTATTATATAGCATGATACAGCATTGGTGTTTATTTTTAGAAGCATCCATAGATAGTTCTTGATATATATCAGCATAATTGCACACGCTACATATGCCACATAGAGAAGCAGATGCTCACGGGCAGTTGAGAAACAAGTACTGAAACGAGTACTAGAGCAACTCACATGATACTTTTGTGCAGTGCGGCAGGGCAGGCTGACTCATTTCCTTCACTACCAGAAATATTTTACATTTTGTTTTAATGGAATAGTAAGCAGTGCTGTCCAACTTGTTCCATGCAGAGGGCCAATTATCCAATGATCATGTGCCAGATACAATATATTAAATAAATGGTGATATCATACACTGCTTTGGCAGCATGGGACAATAAAACAGTAGAGGCTGGACTGTGTTAGCTACTATGCCTGGGAAGGAACCCCAACAAACACTTAGAAGGTTCTGTGGTTTATTATTTTATTCTCACAGTCACCCACAGTAACCCAAACATCCTTCTTCCTCAGGCTCCCAATTCAGTTGATTAAGATATGTGGTGCCTAATGTGCCATACTGAAATAAGAAACTTTCTAAATACAATCAATTAAAAATGCTGCATTGTTTCTGAAATAATCAAGTTTATATTCACTATTCCTCTCTCAGTAGTGATGTGCAGGCCGGCCCGATACCCGCCGGACCTGCGGGTTTATCTGCTGGTCAGGCGGGTTCGGGCCAACCTCGCATGCTTCTTTGCGGGTGGCGCCACGTCAAATGCCAGCTTCTGGGTTCATCTTTTATAGACGCTGCGCCTGCTCATCGCGCCCCTTTTGTGACATCATCGTGGGGCGGTTCCACATGGGTCTATAAAAGCAACCCAGAAGCATAGATGCGGGTGGGCACAAGCTAAGGGAGGGCGGGTTAGTGATAGACCCGCACATCACTATCTCTCAGCATCTGTTTCTCTTCATTCTGTCTTCACGCAGCAGTTGATGTCAGATATTCATTGACAGTTAATAGCAGATGTATTAGAGCTCACTCAAATAAATGATTCCAGTACAAACAAAATCTAACAAAATAACTGCCTTTTGCACAAATTCTGCATGTAGAGAGACAGGATTCCTGGTGCTTTTAATAGTGAACTCTAATACATCTTCTAGGTATAAGGAGCCCCCCTATAAGATATATTGGATCTGACTGTCAATGAATATCTGACACCCAACTGCTGCTTGAAGAGAGAATGAAGAGAAACAGATGCTGAGAGAGGAATAGTGAATATAAACTTGATTTTTTCAGAAACAGTACAGAATTTTTAATTGATTGTACTTAGAAAGTTTCTTATTTCAGTATGATGAAGCTTATATTACATTTTTATATTCACGATAATTCTGAAGCAACACCCATGTGCCAGCACAAGTGCCTGCAACAGGAGCCGCATTTCCCGTTCAAGTGAAGAGAATCCATTGGAGAAAGGTGTTTTTGATTGCCTGGTCCCTCCGTGAGAGGCCTCTGTGATCACAAACACCCTATGTGCCATTGTCCTTAGGGTTAACAGACCTGTTGAATACTCCTGTATTTATATAGCAGAGAGGGCGCAAAGGTGTACCGCAGCCAAAAGTCACCTGCATTGTGACCATTGGCTAAACCCCACCTCTGATGAAGTGCCAGAATGAGGCATGAAACGCGTCAGGTGACTAGACACGTCATCGTTTAATTAAAGGTCTCATTATGGATACCTGTGCTTGTTTTTAATGCAAACTTGGCAATAAAGGTTTTTTTTGAATTTCACCCGTGGTTTGGCAAAGCTCACGTTCATCCCCTACTCAACTGAATGCTACTGATTTGGGCTGGAGCAGAGTCCACTACATGGGTAAAACTACAAAACCGCTTGACATGTAAGTGTTCCAAAGCAAACTAACTGTATCCTGTTGTACCCAATAAACTACAAATCGTTTTACAAGTCTGTCTGGAAAATTGGTCTTTGAGAGCCTGCTCTACTACAATCAGGTGTTATCTGCTCCCTTAGATGAAGGTTCAGGGCTGTGCACCTGGACCTCTTCTCCTACTTGGTGAGTCTAATGTTTAAGACCTGAAAATTGCATTATCTGAATTTTCAGATATAAAGGTAGAAACAATAAAGTTCTACTTGTATCTGACAATTCAGCACTAACAGTGGGCGATGTTCAGGTGCCTTCAAAGGCCCTATCAAAATTTTCTGCCTGGGCCGATCGAGGAGCCGACCGATATCCAAGTCTTCTGCCGATATCGGTCGGCTTGTCTCCTGCCATACAAGTACTGAATATCACATGAAATTTAGTTTTGTACGATAATATCAGTGGCCAAAAAAGCAGTATGGGAATCTGTGGGCATATGGCCAGTAGGTCTTCTTCACTGAGAAGCAGGTTAGCATTAAAGAAATGATCCGATAAAGGCAACCTTACAATGTATAATAGCCTTGTTACCTTTTTCAGGTGCATCTCCAGCTTCTGCTTCGCATCTTCCAACTCCCTGCAGCGCTTTTCAAAGTCTACGGCAATGGCGTCAAACTGAGCTTGTAAATCTTCACTGATGTCTTGTAGAATGCTGTCTATCAGTGAACGGAGGTTAATGGATGCCATTCTCTCTCTTTCGGCTTTATAGATGTTTTCATGAGTATACTGAGCCCAAGACTCTGGTGTGGAAGTGCTGTAAGAACATTCAAAAAAGTACAAATGATTCCAAAAAGCTAATCTTATTTTTCCAAAGGCCAGCAGATATACCACACATGAAAGCAGACCAATTGATCAGTCGTTAGGCAGCCTCTATAAGTAGTTGTGGCAAATTAAATGTCTGGCAAGTCATTAGAAATTAAAAAACTACCCCTAAGTTAACAAGGGTGGGACAGCTAATTGTAAGGTTTGAAATAGCGGTTATCAAAATCAAATATGGGGCACCCTTTGGGTGTCTTAGTTCTCCCTTTGTACTTGACATATGCTCTGGGTATCCAAGCACCCATCAGTATGTCACTTGTATGAAGTAGTTATCAGCACTCAAGCACGCGGCAGGTAACTTACTATAATATATCCATTAATGGACATGCTTCTTATATGCATCAGTTTCCTGATACTGAAGTAAGACAATTTCCAAATACAATCAATTAAAAATTCTTCATTATTTCTAAAATAATCAAGCTATTCTACACTATCCCTCTCTCAGCATCTGTTTCTCTTCATTCTGTCTTCATGCAGCAGTTGGGTGTCAGATAATCATTGACAGTTAGATCCAATATATCTTATAGGGGGCTCCTTTCCTAGCAGATGTATTAGAGCTCACTCAAATAACTGATTCCAGTACAAACAAAATCTAACAAAATAACTGCCTTTTGCACAAATTCTGCATGTAGAGAGACAGGATTTCTGGTGATTTTAATAGAGTGAGCTCTAATACATCTTCTAGGCAAAAGGAGCCCCCCTATAAGATATATTGGATCATTTATCTAACACCCAACTCCTGAATGAAGACAGAATGAGGAGATACAGATGCTGAGAGAGGAATAGTGAAGATAAACTTGATTATTTCAGAAATGGCACTGCATTTTAAATGGATTGTTTAATTATATGCTGAAGCTTGTATTCAATTTTTATTTTCACGATAGTTCCCCTTTAAGGAATACCTAAGTAAAGGCTTTAAAAATGGCAATTTACTTGCACTGTAAATACTAAATCCAAAATAATCATAAACGACCCAATAACTACGCATTAGTGAGTAATGGAAAAAGAGTCCTCTGCAATTCATTCCTTCCCCCGGAGCCTCTGGCTTTAATGCTTGGTTTTAAGAAGTAGAGGGCAAGTAAATTAGAGGTCTAGAGAGCACGGAAAGTTGGGAGATTGTTTTCATATTTCATAAGTCGCTCAAGATGGGAATTTGCTACATATTAGCATTTAAATTTTATGTGCGTGAAAATATCAGGCGCTAGATTATAAATGCGAATGTGGGGTGCCGTAGGTCAACGTGACTATATATAAATTGTCAGGATTTATGTTCCCTTTCTGAAAGGTACTTGTGAGTCAACATATATTTTTTTCTAATGCTGCAGCACCACCTGCAGGTATTTCTTTAGAAATAGCAGCGTAAAGCCTTCTGAAAACATATGGTACTTGCCCCGTTGCTTCTGAGTGGGTAGGAAAAAGCAAAAATAGCTTCTAAACCAGAAATCCAGAAATAATTGCACAAACCCAAAGCCTAATGCATTTTATCCATTTTTTTTATTTTAAATTCAAACAGTGTTGGACTGGGTCTCAGTACACTAGTAGATATAATATGTACCATGTGGTACCAGCTACTTTAACAAATAGAAGCAGATTCGAAACTAGGTCGAGTTATTATTATGGGTGACTTCAATTATCCAGACATTAACTGGGGTAATGGGGTTGCCAAGTCAGAAATAGCTAATAGGTTTTATTCCAGCTCGTTCAAGAACCTACTAGGAATAACTCTCTTTTGGACCTTGTAATAACTAACAATACTGAACTCATCTCTAACATTTGTGTGGGTGAGGGGCATTTAGGGAATAGTGATCATAACATGGTCTCCTTTGAGATTATAAGGAGTAAATAAAACACTGGATTTTAGACGTGCAAACTTTGACATTATAAGGGCATCTCTGCAACATATTAAGTGGAAAATGAACAAAAATGCTGCTTAAAGGAGAAGGAAAGGTTAAAACTAAGTAAGCCTCATCTGTTAATGCCTTTAAAGGATAAGTAAATGTAAAATTGATGAGGTTGCTATTCTAAGCACTTTTGTAATTTACTTTTCTAAATTACATTACCGTATTTATTTACTTTTTATTCCAAGATATTAAAGGGATCCTGTCATCGGAAAACATGTTTTTTTCATAACGCATCAGTTAATAGTGCTACTCCAGCAGAATTCTGCACTGAAATCCATTTCTTAAAAGAGCAAACAGATTTTTTATATTCAATTTTGAAATCAGACATGGGGCTAGACATTTTGTCAATTTCCCAGCTGCCCCTGGTCATGTGACTTGTGCCTGCACTTTAGGAGAGAACTGCTTTCTGGCAGGCTGCTGTTTTTCCTTCTCAATGTAATTGAAGGAGTCTCAGTGGGACATGGGTTTTTACTATTAAGTGTTGTTCTTAGATCTACCAGGCAGCTGTTATCTTGTGTTAGAGAGCTGTTATCTGGTTACCTTCCCATTGTTCTTTTGTTTTGCTGCTGGGGGGGAAAGGGAGGGGGTGATATCACTCCAACTTGCAGCACAGCAGTAAAGAGTGATTGAAGTTTATCAGAGCACAAGTCACATGACTCAGGGCAGCTGGGAAATTGACAATATGTCTAGCCCCATGTCAGATTTCAAAATTGAATATAAAAAAATCAGTTTGCTCTTTTGAGAAATGGATTTCAGCGCAAAATTGTGCTGGAGCAGCACTATTAACTGATTCATTTTGAAAAAAATGTTTTTTCCTATGACAGTATCCCTTTAAGGAATACACGAGATGTTCCCACAGGGCCACCTGCTGGTCAGTTTCCCACTAGTCTGACCACCAAGAAGTCAAGGAAGTTGTCAGGAGAAAGAAAGAGGCTGCGCTGATGTTCTTCTGCTTAGGAAGATTTGAGAGAGTTTTATATTTTTTTTCCTAAGAAGAAAAACATCAGAACAGCCTCTTTCTTTCTCCTGACAAATTTCTGATTGTAAACTGAGCAGTAGGCACCCATGTTAATTTTACACTCACTTAATTTAAAGGTTTATGTGTCCTTTAAGAGTGGCTTGGATAATTTCTTGGACAGACATAATATCAAAGGCTATTGAGATATTAAAATCTACGTATAGTTACTGTATGAGCATATATCATTTATTGTATGGATTTTTATGTTGGGTTTATTTGGAGGGTTTGAACTTGATGGACTTTGGTCTTTTTCAACTTGATCTAACTATATAACTATGTATGTCACAGTCCCCTTATATAAAAATGTTTTTACTAGTAGTGGCAAACTATCAACGTCCCCCCCCCCCACTGCATTATGCAAGAATGGTGTAACCTAGCTTTAAAAACTCCCGATTGGCTGCACTTACTTGTCTTCGTATTTAGAGGAGTTGAGGTGAAACTGGATGTCAGTGCTCTGATTGTTATATCTTCCACATTTGTCATCAAACTCATAGGCTTCCGCCTTATCCGAATAGTCCATCTCTAGGGCTTCCTTAGCATCGCGATTCTGCCTGCAAGAGAAAGAGGACATTTTAGAAAAATATTATCCTTCCTGCTCTTGTCCAAAACCATTTCCAGAACTGACTAAATATAATAACAGTGGCACCCGATCTAGCAAGCAATCAGCACATGTCATTTATTGGGGATTTCATAGATGACCCCTATTGTGTTCTGCTGCAATCATGTTTTAAAGCAATATTGGGGTTTGTGCAATAGAGAGCTAGGAAGTATTCAGAGCATTTCAGAGCTCAGTGCTGCAAGTGATCAGAACAATTAAAGGAGAAGTAAAGCTTAACGAATGGAGTAGGTAGAAATTAGGGATGCACCAAATCCACCATCTTGGATTCAGCCGAACCCCTGAATCCTTCGCGAAAGATTTGGCCAAATAACGAACTGAATTTGCATATGCAAATTAGGATTCGGTTCGCCGTGGCAGAAGGAAACTGAATCCTAGATTTGGTGCATCCTTAGTAGAAATGTTGTACATTGTGTTTTGTGCTTCTTTACCAGCCCAAGGCAACCACAACCCTTTAGCAGTAAAGATTTGTCGCCAAAGATGCCCCAGTAGCTCCCCATCTTCTTTTCTGCTGATTCACTGCACATGCTCTGTGCTGCTGTCACTTACTGAGCTTAGGGACCCACTCACAATATACAGTACACAGAATAGAAATGTCACAATATAAGGCTGATTAGTAATTAATACAGATAATTACTACATGGCAGCACAGAAACCAGTGCAATTAGCATCAGAATTTAATAATCAGCAAACCTGTAGCATCAGCTTATATTACAGCCAGGGAAGCTCATTTTCTGCTGGATAATTAGTGACGAGCCCTAAGCTTAGCTTCTCAACAGCCAATCAGAGCCCACTGAGCATGTGAGTGTCACAGACACTTTCCAAGATGGTGACCCCCTGTGACAAGTTTGAAGTCCTGGATCATTGCTGCTATTGACAAGCTCAAACTTTAGCCTCGTGCAATAAGTTCACTATATAAAATATGCCATTTTTAACCATATTCATTTTTAGGGTTTAGTTCTCCTTGTGCTGGTTTCTTGAAAATTTGAATTTCTTGAGATCTATGCCCAAATTCTGTTGGGCTTGGGGGCTCAGAGACCTAGAATGCTGACACAATGCCGTGAAATGGTTTTGTGACCTAGTTTAGGGGTCCTAAATTAAATTTTTTTCAATATTGCCAAAGAAACAAACCATTCTGGTATTCGTACATACTACGCATGTGCGGAAAGCTCAGAAGAAAGCCAAAGGAAAAGAAGAGTATCCGAAGATACAGAAGATGGTGTCTAAGAGCTCCACTGTGATACTCTGCATAATTATGCCAAGGTACATGACAGGTATACTTTTTCCACTGAATTACTAAGGAGGGAAAAAGCATTGAGGGGAACCAATGAACAGAAGGGGATGGGGATTTTTGATTAACGGAGGGTTTACAATATTGACAAATATTGAAAAAAATTGAATTTAGGACCCCCAAACTATATCACAAAACCATTTCACGGCATCGTGTCAGCATTCTAGGTCTCTGAGCCCCAAGCCTGACAGAATCTGTGCATAGATCTCACGAAATTCAGAATTTCCAGAAACTAGCACAAGTGCAAATTAATGCTCATTACTTGATCTTTTCTTTGCCCACATGTAAACACTGTTGAGTAACAAATAGTTACAATTAAAGCCTGGGGCCAATGTCAATAAAAGGCACCGACTCATTTAGCTGATCAATATAATTCAGAAGTAATGAACAAATAAGGTTATTACATGTAAATGTTAGGCAGGCTAATTAAGCCGATGTTCTGATCTGCTGCCATGAGGCATCTGCTATACTCATATCATTAATGACTCATCAGTAATCCTATTGTGATTGCTAAAGGCACCCCGGCTTTTAGTTGCAGCCTCTTTCTTTCTCCTGACAACTTCCTTGACTACTTGGTGGTCAGACTGGTGGGAAACTGACCAGCAGGTGGAGCTGTTGTAACAAAATTCATTCATATTAACAGTACATGTATCCCTTAAAGCAGGGGTCCCCAACCTTTTTTACCTGTGAGCCACATACTAATGTAAAAAGAGTTGGGGAGCAACACAAGATGAGGAGGTGCCAAATAAGGGCTGTGATTGGCTATTTGAAAGCCCCTATGTGGACTGGCAGCCTACAGGGTGCTCTACTTGGCACTATAACAGGTTTTTATTCAATTAAAACTTGTTTTCAAGCTTGGAATTCAAAAATAAGCACCTGCTTTGAGGACCCTGAGAGCAACATCCAAGAGGTTGGAGAGCAACATGTTGCTCGTGAGCTACTGGTTGGGGATCACTGCCTTAAAGGAACAGTTCAGAGTGAAAATAAAAACTGGGTAAATAGCTAGGCTGTGCAAAATAAAAAATGTTTCTAATATAGTTAGTTAGCCAAAAATGTAATGTATAAAGGCTGGAGTGACTGGATGTCTAACATAATAGCCAGAACTCTACCTGCTTTTCAGCTCTCTAACTCTGGGTTAGTCAGCGACTTGAAGGGGGGGGGGGCACATGCTATTGTAATTCTGTCTGAGGACTAAGCCCTTTTTTATTAAAGGCATTTTAAAGATACTACAAACGTGTGGTGCTGTCTATTTGCTGATTGGGGGGGGCACATGGGACATAACTGTTCAGTGAGTTTGTAATTGATCCTCAGCATTCAGCTCAGATTCAAAAGCAACAGATATGACCCATGTGCCCTCCCCTCAAGTCACTGATTGGTTACTGCCTGGTAACCAGGGTAACCAGTCAGTGTAAACCAAGAGAGCTGAAAAGCAGGAAGTAGTGTTCTGGCTATTATGTTAGATATCCAGTCACTCAAGCCTTTATATATTACTTTTTCGGCTAACTAACTATATTAGAAACATTTTTTATTTTGCACAGTCTGTCTATTTACCCAGTTTTTATTTTTACCTTTCCAATATCTTGGAATAAACAATAAATAAATAATTAATGTAAATTACTAGTATGCTTAGAATAGCACCCTCAATTTTACATTCACTTAATTTAAAGGTTTACTTATCCTTTAAATGTATGTGTACTGATAGGCAGCCATAAGATCAACCTGTCAGTGCACATACAGAGCAGATTTTGGTGTATACAATGCGTAATTTAGCATTTCCATGCTGAAATTTGCTCTGTATGTGTGTGAATAGGCTGATCCTGTGCCCAGGGCCGCCATCAGAAATCATGGGCCCCATAAGACAAAATTGTCTGGGCCCTGCTTGCCCCAGCTCCACCCCAGATTCAGCCCACCCCACAGTAAAAATGCCATAGAGACATCAGCACTCAAACAGTAAAAACATTATAGGCCAACGGATTATAAAGCCTGCCACCGCTTCAAAGCAGACTCTTTAAGCAGGTACCTACTCTAACCTAAATTGCACCTAGTTATAGAATGTGTCTGCATTTCAAATGTAGAAATAAAAGCCATTTGGTTTAATCCCTTGGCCTAAAAAAACAGTGGTGGCCAGTTGCTATGGTGGTTACCCTAGCAACCCGGAAGTAACTTTGTAGCCTCACAAAGCAACAGACTTTTGGCTGCTGGGGGCAGTGACTGCTGTTTGAGAGCTGAAGGCGATTAATTTAGAAAATAAAAAAATATTGAAAAAAATAAAAACTTATTGAAAAGTTGTTAATAATAGGATATTCTATAACATACTAAGGGGCAGATTTATCAAGTGTCAAATTGAAAAATCAAATTCTAGAATTTTTTATGGTCAAAACATTAGACTAGGAAGTTATTCAAATTCGATTCAGGTTTTTTTAAAAAAAATTAGAATTCAATTTTCAAGATTTATCATACTCTGGCCCTTTAAGAACTCGAATGCACTATTCGCCACCTAAAATCTGCTGAATTGCTGTTTAACTCCATGGGAGAGGTCCAGGGATCAATTTGGAGTTGTTTGCAGCCTTCCTGACATTCAAGTTTTTTAAATTTGAATCGAATTGATCCAGGGACTAGTCCGATTGTCATTATGGAAGGAATTTTTTCTTCTAGATGCTTCAGATGGGGTTTTTTGCCTTCCCGTGGATCAACTGGCAGTTAGGCAGGTTAAAAAAAATTAAAAGGTTGAACTTGATGGACGCGTGTCTTTACTTTCAACCTAACTTACTATGTTACTATGAATTTGATTTGAGTTTTCGGGTTGATTTAATTCATCCTCGTTTTAATACATTTTGATCGGTTGACATTTTAATTTATGGGAGTTTAGGGGAGTTTTTAAAAACTCACGCGAATTCGAAATTCGACCTTTGATGCCTCCCAATAATAAAGGTGAACAACCCCATTAATAATTATCCAAAAATCTCTTCTCTTCTGTGAAACTAACTGAAGCTTTGGTTCAGGTTTCAAACATGCCTCTCTGAGTAATTAATCCAGCCATATTAATAATTAATCAACCTACAGGTGCATACTCAAAAGCTGCCCTTATTTTTCCCTATCCCATCATCCACTTTACTTTTGCAGTTCTATTTCAATAAGGGCTCTTACAGACGAGCGTTTTTACCTGCGCTCCCCTGCGTTCTGTTTTTCTGCGTTCAGCCGCAGGGGAGCGCAGGAATAGACGCATTAAATTTTTTCCAATGGGGCTGTACTCACACAGGCGCGTGTAGGCGCCGAACGCAGGTTGAGACTCAACATGCTGCATTTTTCCTGCGTTCGGCGCCTACACGCACCTATGTGAGTACAGCCCCATTGGAAAAAATGGAATGCGTCTATTCCTGCGCTCCCCTGCGGCTGAACGCAGGGGAGCGCAGGTAAAAACGCTCGTCTGTAAGAGCCCTTAGACTTGGTGCACACTGGTGTTTTTATGCACTTGTATTTTGACTGGTTACATAAATATATACGGGGCAGACCCCAAGGGCCGCAGTGGCATAACTATATATAACTGGGCCCTACAGCAAATTATTTTTCAGGCCCCGAAAATGTCTATAGGTTGACCTGTTTTAGCAATATTAATTGAAATTGTATATGAATTAGAGCCTCACAGGGCCCCCTATACCTCTTGGGACCCCCTGCAGCTGCAGGGTCTGCTTCCTCTATAGTTATGCCACTAGCAAGGGGGCCTGTGGGAGAGAGAGAGGGTAGCGGGGATGTGACTGATTAAGCCCTGTGCATGTGACAAGCGACACGTAATATCATGAAGGTGGGCCAGGTTTTTATCCAAGGGGTCTGGGCCCCTGGAGTTATGCTGCTGATTTGTTGCTTGAAGGAATATACAGTATTTCCTCCCCAGTACAAAAGGTGGAGCGACGTTTGGGCCATCACCCCAAAGAAATGGAACAACAGAAAGGCCATGGCCCACCATGTTTAAGGCCTTACAAATATCTGTAGCAAGAAGTTAGGACTGACACACAAAGCGATTCATACAGGGGACAAGTCCCTTGTGCGTTTATTGCTTCACAACATTTCAAGGGCGTTCGTTCCCCCCTTCGTCTAATTCGATTTGAGTTTTTGGGTTGATTTAATTCATCCTTGTTTTAAAAATTCTATTTATTTTAATACATTTTGATTGGTCGAAATTTTGATTTATGGGAGTTTTTAAAAACTCACATGAATTCTAAATTCGACCTTTGATAAATGTGCCTCAAGGTGAACAACCCCATTAATAATTATCCAAAAATCTCTCTGAGTAATTAACCCAGCTATTAATTAACCCCCAGGTGCATTCTCAAATACTACCCTTATTTTTTCCAATCCCATGATCCTCGGGGGAACGCCCCCGAAACGTTGTGACGCAATAAACGCACAAGGGGCTTGTCCTCTGTTTGAATCGCTCTGTGTGCGGGTCCGAACTTCGTGCTACCAAGAGGTAAATTTGTCAAAGAGTGAAGTTCTGCCACTAGAGTGAAATTCTGCAGCTCTCAATTCATTTCTATGGGATTTTGAAAGGCGTATTTATCAATGGGTGAAAGTGAAAGTTCACCCTTTGATAAATACGCCTATAAAAATCCCATAGAAATGAATGGAGAGTGGCGGAATTTCACTCGAGTGGCGGAACTTCACTATTAACTTCACTCTTTGATAAATATACCCCCAAGTATTTGGGAGTGCCGTCTTCCTTAAGGTCTTCTGTTCCTCGGCGCATGCGCACTCACGGCTCCTCTGCTATTTCGCACATACACACTTATGTTGCCTCGGCACTCGCGCATCCTCGGCGCAAACGGTGGTGAGGTAAGGTAGGAGCCCTTGACTTGACGGAGACCGGAAAGCTTTGGCGAGAGAGCACAAAGGCTGCGAGTAAGAAACGTAATATAAAACGTATAGGCAACATTTATTGCACAATGTGATTCAGCTTCTGCTTGGACTGGGCTAGAGCTTCCCCTGTTGGAAACCTTTCACACGCGGGCTTTGAGGATTGACTCGACGCAAGTTAAATACCTTGGAGATGATTAGTTCTAAGCCGGCACATAACACATCAGGCAGACATAAAAGACATGGGCTTAGCGCAGACACACACAGGAGCAGATTTATTATCCACATCCCAATTCTCAGCAAAAAGCCAAAGTCTGCATTGATTTTCCCCGCCACCTACATTGCCATTCACAGGATTCTTCCTGGGGTGAACAAAGAGTATTCCAAATATTCCACTTCTCCCTGTTAGCCATATTGAACCTACCGGATTCTAAGTGCAAGAGTATCTCTACTGAATATACCATTTCTCAACTGTACCTTGTGCCATGGCAGAATAATACTACAACAAGAAGCAGTCGATATTTTGAAATAATACAATAACAATTTTGAATGGAGAAAAAAAGGTTGTTTGTATGTATATAGCAATGCTCTGACTCCCTATTGGTTCTGACGATAGGGCTGCCAACTTGCATAGAAATGACAGCAACAAAAGTTATGCCCCCTCTAATTTTCAGGGTGCCACTTGTATGGCAGGCCTTTTCTCTTCTTCCAGGGCAAATTTGCACATGGGCAGCTCATAGCAACCAAGCAGGGATTAGCTTTTTTTCACAAGCTGTAGGTAGAACAATGAATGCAGCAATTTGATTGGTTGCCATAGGTTACTGCCCAGAATTTTATAAACTGCCGGTTTTAACCCCCTCTTGCCCATGATTCATAAGCACTTCCCACCTCCCTCTTGACAGCTGCTGGCACAGGTACATGTTTGTGGACAATATCTTGGCTGCTGCTTGCACAGGTAAACAGATAATTAGGAGCAATATAATGCTTTTTTTGCTGCTACTGGCACAGATACGTATTTGGGGGCAATGTGATGGATCTTTGGCTGCTGCTGGCACAGGTACGGATTGGGGCAATATGAGGGATTGGTACAGGTACATGGGGCAATATGGTGGCTGCTGGCTCAGGTACACAGATGTTTGGGGCAATATGATGGATTTTTGGCTCCTGCTGACACAGGTACAAATTAGGGGCAATATGATGGATTTTTGGCTCCTGCTGACACAGGTACAAATTAGGGGCAATATGATGGATTTTTTTGGCTGCCGCTGGCATAGGTACAGATTCGGGGTAACAATATGATGGAGGTTTTGTATTATGGTGGCACAGGTACAGATTGGGGGCAATCTGAGGGATTGACTTCCTTCGGCACAGGTACAAATGGGGGGCAATATGATAGGTGTTGACAGAGGTACATGGGGCTACATGATGGCTGCAGTCACAGATACAGGGGGAAATATGAATTGTAAGGTGGGAAATGATAATGCAGGACGGGGAGGAGGGGGCACTTATTGAAGCTCTTGCCTAGGGTGCCAAACTACCTTGGCCCGGCCCTGATGTGACCCCCGGTACAACAACAGGAATAATTACGCTGAAAGTTACCCCAATGTTAAAATAAAACCTGCTGCAATATACATGTTACAGCAATAAGTGACATGATACCTTATCTGCTGGGCTGCTTGATCCAAGGTCCTTTTCAGAAGTTCTTGAACATTTCGGATCAGGTCCACCTCCTAAATGAGGCAAAATTACTTAGTTATCCTTAAATAAAAGCCTTTCCACCTCCTCCACACTGTCACATTTCTACACTTATCTAAACCATACAAGGAATCAGGCTCCTTCCCAAATTGGCAACTAGAACAAGGGGCCCCTGTTACTGGTATCACAATGTATGAAATACTTCATTTGGGTTGCCCCTCTTTACAGCCTGATGGATGTTCTGTCCCACAAGTATTTCACGACTATCACTCGTTTAGGGCCTAAGTTAGAAAACAGTGGCTCCCGTTTAGTAATTCAGGAGGGAGATGTTACCCAAATGAGGTTATGCCCAGCCTAAAACACGGGTAAGAAGAATTTTACTGGCACACAGGAGTTGCGGTAGCAGGGCAAGCCGTTGCAATACTATTATGCAGTTGTGCAACGTTTTAACGACACGTGAGGTGGCCGATTCCTCTATCGCTGGGCACCAGGATAAGAATCTTTGGGTTTGTGTGATGTGCGGCTTCTCCAAAGCGCTTCTGGACCAGCCTAGAACACTCCAGCTGCTGTTGAACTACAACTCATCATGCCACCCCTATACTGAAACTTTCTTACACTATATACCATCCTTAGTACTTCTATGTATCTCTGTATCCCCCAAACCCCAAGGGGCCCCTGAGAAGCTGCAGGCCTGGGCAAATATCCTGTTCCCCTTACCCTAAAACAAATGATGCATCTGGGAGTCTCATTTAACTATAATCTACCATACACATAATGAAGCCCCAGGGCCAGTGTAAGAAGCGAGGGGCCACCCCTCCCACCTTGTTTCCCTGCCCCCAACTATAGTTACACCACTGGCACCTCCCACTAATGGAACCAGGGTTGCCAGGTTGGCAGTTTTCCAGCCAAATTGAGCTACTAATTTAAAGTCCAGGCGGGTTTTGAAAGTAAAAACTAGCCAAGGTACGGATTTGGGCTATTTTTTTGGTCTTTGGCTGGTTTTCACTTTTGGAAACCAGTCAAAGATTTTTTCTTGCCCTAATGTGCCAAGCCTGTGTCTCCCAATGCATGTTGGGTAATGTAATCCAACTGCTGAGTTTAAAATAAGACTACAATACCCAGCATGCAATGGGATAGATTTGTGTAGAAGTCGGGAGTTACCAGATTCTGGGCTCGGTATTCTCGTATTTTCCGGTGACTTTCCTCAATTTCAAACAATTTTGGGGAAAAAATCTGCTGGTCACCAAAATGTCTAGAAGTTGAATCGTTTTACCAATATTTAGTGAAATTGTATGTGTATTCGGGCCTCATGTGGTCCCTCGTGAAGGGAGCGAATCTTTCCCATTTTGCTTCACGGAAAAACGAGCAAATCAAAAAGGTGTACTGTCACATGTATTCATTTCTTTTTTAGACTTTTACATTGCACATATTGTTATTTTTGGGCTACATTTGAAGTGCCTCTTGGTTGGTTTTGCAGCTGACTTGGGCTGGTTTTGGGCCTGTTTTGTAGCTGGTTTTGTATGTGACTTGGACTGGTTTTGAAACTTACACCTGGTATAACCCTAAATGGAACAAACCATGTCCAACCCGCCGGCCCCTCTACCTGTGAATGGATTCCATTGGTTCCTCCCCATTACCTTGAGAAGTTCCATCTCTACGTCATCCCTGACCAGCTCGGAGCCCCGCCTCCTGTCCCGGCACTTCAGGTTATCGGTGGCGATGGTGAAGGGAATGTCGGTGGCATCCAGGGCTCTCTCCAGCCTGACCTTCTGTTGCACCAGCAGCTGCGTCTCTGCCCCCACATCCCGGATCTCTCGGGACAACTCCGACTTCCAGAAGTGAATATCCAGCAGCCTCTCCCCCAGGCTCTTGGTACAGTCCGCCTGGGAACGCTGGGCCCGGGCCTCAGTCTCCGCTACCAGCTGCTTGGCCTCGTGCCTCCCCTTCTCCGACTGGTCCCGGTCCGAGAACGCCTGGTAGAAGGTGGCGAGGTTGCCCTGCTGCCATTCCTCATGCAAGTACTTGGCTGTACGGAAGCCGGCAGTGGCCAGACCGGAGGAAGAGTGCGGGCCCGTGTTCTGCGCCACCTGAGCTGACTGCACCGGCAGGCTCACCGCGGGGACCGACTGTGGGGCCAGCGGACGGGAGACAAGTACCTGGGAAGACATGTTCAGCGTTCGGTGAGAGCAGTGGCGTCTGACAGGATGTCTGGGTCACCATAGCAACGCTCATATACAAGGAGGCGTGCGGCGTCCCGTTGCTTAGAGACAGGAAGCCTCCGCAAAGTTTCACGCCCACTTCCCAGTGCGCCAACCAGATACCTGCGCTTATAAAGCTCCGCCCACCCTGTATGTGGTAATTTCTGCGCCTGCGTCCGATACCCCTCTCCGTTGCTGATCCGGGGACTGGAAGAACTTGTGCTCGTGTGTGTGAGCGGCTTTGGGCAAAGCACTTTAGTGAATACAGGCAGGGGCCCTAGATATGGGCCAAGATATTAACCAAGTGATTCAGGCAGGGGCTGAGATTTCCATCATCCATCGGTGAAGCAAAGGGGGCCCTGCCTATTGGATGCCTGCGATTCCTACAGGGGCCCCTTGAGCTTCATAGTGGCTCATCAGGGGAAACTATTAGGGATTTGACATTTTAAATGTTCCTGTCAGAGATTTCCAAACTAAAGTCTTCCAGCTTTGTCTTTCATGTTCCTGCACTGGCTGCTGGGAGTTAGTGTATGACTGGGAATTAAAGGCTACTTAGAGTTAGGGGCAGATGTATCAAGGGTCGAATATTGAGGGTTAATTAACCCTCGATATTCGACTGCCGAATTAAAATACTTCGAATATCGAAGTCGAAGGATTTTGCGCAATTCGTTCGAACGATCGAAGGAATAATCGTTCGATAGAACGATTAAATCCTTCGAATCGAACGATTTGAAGGATTTTAATCCATCGATCGAAGGATTATCCTTCAATCAGAAAATTGTTAGGAAGCCTATGGGGAATTTTCCCATAGGCTAACATTGGCCTCGGTAGGTTTTAGGTGGCAAACAAGGGAGTTGAAGAAATTTTTAAAGAGACAGTACTTCGATTATCGAATAGTCAAACGATTTTTAGTTTGAATCGTTCGATTCGAAGGTCGAAGTAGCCAATTCGATGGTCAAAGTAGCCAAAAAAAACATTCAAAATTCGAACTATTTTTCCTCTATTCCTTCATTCGAACTTAGTGAATGGGCCCCTTAGTGTTTGACTGGGAATTAAAGGATGCTGGGAGTTAGTGTATGACTGGGAGATAGCGGGCGCTGGGAGTTAGTGTATGACTGGGAGATAGCGGGTGCTGGGAATTAAAGGATGCTGGGAGTTAGTGTATGAATGGGAGATAGTGGGTGCTGGGAATTAAAGGATGCTGGGAGTTAGTGTATGACTGGGAGATAGTGGGTGCTGGGAATTAAAGGATGCTGGGAGTTAGTGTATGACTGGGAGATAGTGGGTGCTGGGAATTAAAGGATGCTGGGAGTTAGTGTATGACTGGGAGATAGCGGGCGCTGGGAGTTAGTGTATGACTGGGAGATAGCGGGTGCTGGGAATTAAAGGATGCTGGGAGTTAGTGTATGACTGGGAGATAGTGGGCGCTGGGAATTAAAGGATGCTGGGAGTTAGTGTATGACTGGGAGATAGTGGGTGCTGGGAATTAAAGGATGCTAGGAGTTAGTGTATGACTGGGAGATAGTGGGTGCTGGGAATTAAAGGATGCTGGGAGTTAGTGTATGACTGGGAGATAGCGGGCGCTGGGAGTTAGTATATGACTGGGAGATAGCGGGTGCTGGGAATTAAAGGATGCTGGGAGTTAGTGTATGACTGGGAGATAGTGGGTGCTGGGAATTAAAGGATGCTGGGAGTTAGTGTATGACTGGGAGATAGCGGGCGCTGGGAGTTAGTGTATGACTGGGAGATAGCGGGTGCTGGGAATTAAAGGATGCTGGGAGTTAGTGTATGACTGGGAGATAGTGGGCGCTGGGAATTAAAGGATGCTGGGAGTTAGTGTATGACTGGGAGATAGCGGGCGCTGGGAGTTAGTGTATGACTGGGAGATAGCGGGTGCTGGGAATTAAAGGATGCTGGGAGTTAGTGTATGAATGGGAGATAGCAGGTGCTGGGAATTAAAGGATGCTGGGAGTTAGTGTATGACTGGGAGATAGCGGGCGCTGGGAATTAAAGGATGCTGGGAGTTAGTGTATGACTGGGAGGTAGTGGGTGCAGGGAATTAAAGGATGCTGGGATTAGTGTATGACTGGGAGATAGGGGGCGCTGGGAATTAAAGGATGCTGGGAGTTAGTGTATGACTGGGAGATAGCGGGCGCTGGGAATTAAAGGATGCTGGGAGTTAGTGTATGACTGGGAGGTAGTGGGTGCTGGGAATTAAAGGATGCTGGGATTAGTGTATGACTGGGAGATAGGGGGCGCTGGGAATTAAAGGATGCTGGGAGTTAGTGTATGACTGGGAGGTAGTGGGTGCTGGGAATTAAAGGATGCTGGGATTAGTGTATGACTGGGAGATAGCGGGCGCTGGGAATTAAAGGATGCTGGGAGTTAGTTCAATAACAGCTCGAGGTGCTGCAAGTTGGAAGTCCCTGATTTAGGAAACCTCCTCCCAGACAAGTGCCCAACATTTCCGCTCTGTCTGGGGCCCCTCTCATTCAGCTTTGGCCCTGAGGTCCCACTATTTGCTATAGAAGCATGCCAGAATATAGTGGAGAGAGCTTCCCAGATGCACCTCTGTTTTAGGGAAATTTGACTGAGAAAAGATACTGACCATCATACTGTGTATAAGTGGTGGCTATAAAAGAAAGCAAGATATAAGCCACATTCAGCCTCATAATGGCGCTGGGCCGTCTAACTGGCCAAATGTCTTATAAAGATAAAACAAAACAGCACCCTGACCCCCCCCCTATATATAACTGTATAACAAAAATCCCTGGGCATAAAATCATGATAACATTACACTGGTGCCTCCCTATCTATACATTATAGCATAAATATGTCTGGATTTATTTCACCAAGACCTGACTCATGGCAGTGTTCATACGGCAAAAACATCTCTAATAAAGACGTAAACATGACCTATATGTACCCGACCTATTGTAATTGATCTAGGTGTATTAGCAAAGTTTCGCTAGGCAGAAATGAACACTAGTGAAATTCAGTGGCGGAACTACCGGGGGTGCGAGCGGGCCACTGAACATGCCGGCAAATGAGGCCGTACAGAGGGTGTGCGTCACGCACCAGGGCCCGCCCCCCTCTAGGATCGCCACTGGTGAAATTCACTATAAAATGCTCGGCTGACAAATTAATGAGTGAATCGCCAGCATTTGGCTGCCAAGACGTTACTTCGCATTTTGATGAACTAGCATATGCGCTGCGAATTAACGTCGGAGCCTATCGAGGCGAAAACTATACGCCCAAAATGAACATTTGAGCAACAGATAGTTTATATCAAATTAAGTGGTATATTAAAGAATCTTATCAAACTGGAATGTATATTTAAGTAAATATTGCCCTTTTACATCTCTTGCCCTGAGCCACCATTTAGTGATGGTCTGTGTGCTGCCTCAGAGATCACCTGACCAGAAATACTGCAGCTCTAACTGTAACAGGAAGAAGTTTGGAAGCAAAAGACACAACACCGTCTGTTAATTGGCTCATGTGACCTAACATCAGCGTTTGTTTGGTTTGTTGGTGTGCACCGTGAATCATATGATCCCAGGGGGCGGCCCTTGTTTGTTAAAATGGCAATTTTCTATTTATGATTACCCAATTGCACATACTACTAGAAAAGTATATTATTATGAAAATGGTTTATTTATATTAAGCAGGGTTTTACATATGAGCTGTTTTATGCAATATCTTTTTATAGAGACCTATATCGTTTGAGGGGTATAGTTTTCCTTTAAAGAACGGGAGACTTCCATTTGGTACCATTAAATGCAAGTTTTTGAAAAGCTCCAGGTTTAATTCTGGCCATTTGACCAGACTGCACTATTTCATAATAGAAAGAATTACTCTAGTGATGAGTGAATTTTTTTTCCAGGTTTCACCGCAAAAAAGATGCCCACGGACTCCAATAAAAATAAATTTGACACTCGTGGACTTCAATGCATGTGGTGACTTTTCCCGAATTGTCAGGCAAGCGAAACAGGTCAGATTGGCCCATCAATACCACTCAGCAGTCCATTCTGACAAAACAGGCAACTAGAGGTGCTGAGCTTTAATCTGTCATACACTGACCACAAAAATCAGACCTTTCTAACTGACCAATGAGATTCCCCCATTCTATATTGTCATAGAACTACTGTATAGCGTATTGTAACGAAGGATAAAACACACAAAAGGTTTGCTGAACTTCAATCTGCTCCAAAAGTCCCAGGCAGGGCAGCCATCAGGGGGGTAAAGGGGGGAGAGTTGTAGGGGGCCCGAGGGTAAGAGGGGCCCGGCCACGCCACACTAAAGGTGGCCATACACGGGCCGATAAAAGCTGCCGACAGACGGAGTCAGCAGCTTATTGGCCCGTGTGTGGGGGCCCCCGACGGGCTTCCCCAGATCTCGATCGGATGGGACTAAAAATCCCGTCGGATCGCGGCCGCATCTGTTCGTTGATGCGGTCACGCGATCCGACTGCCCGTTCCCGTTCGCTAGGATCCGATCGTTGGGCCCTGGGGCCCACGATCGGATCAGCCCGATATTGCCCACCTCAAGGTGGGCATATCGGGGAGAGATCCGCTCGTTTGGCGACATCGCCAAACAAGCGGATCTCTCCGTGTATGGCCACCCTTACTTGATTAGCCGGGCCCCCCAGAGCTGCTGACTTCGGGAAGGCATGGACGTTTAAGGGGCCCTGGCCACCAATTTTCTTATAATGTGGGGGGGGGGGGCTGCAGCTCTTCCACTGATGCATGACTTGTATGAAAGGGCATCAGGATTAGGATATTCGAATTTTTGAATTTTTTTCAAATTTGAATCGAATTTGGACTAGTCCCTAGTCAAGGTACACAAAGAAAATTTAAATTCGAAAATGAAACCGTCGGAACAGTTAAATAGTGATGGCCAAATTTATTCGCTAAGGCTCGAATTCATGCAGAATTTGGCCATTTTGCCACCAGCGAATAAATTTGCGAATTTGCCACGAAAATTCGCCGGCATCGAAAAAACCTTGACGCCAGCATCGAAACCGTCGCCAGCATCTAAATTTTTTTAAGTTTACGCCGTCGCCCATTAAAGTCAACGGGCGTCTGTTTATTGGCACTGGCGTCTAAATTGGCACCAGCGTTGGAACCGTCGTCGGCGTAGAAAAAACCTTGACGCCGGCATCAAAACCAAAATTTTGTCGCTGGCGCCAGTGAATTTTTGTGGCCAATTCGCGAATTTATTCACCGGTGGCGAAACGGGCAAACTCAGCACGAATTAGAGCCTGGCAAATAAATATGCCCATTACTATTTATGGCCAATAAATTAGAAAGTTACAGATAGACAGAGATAACTTGTAGATATCATAAAAGTAATTAGGGTGGGCTGTAAATAGTCCAGGGGTCTGGATTCAGTCAGTTTGACTGAAATCACACCCCTGCTCATCAGTCTGATTGATTAAATTGAATGAGTTCTGTTGGGAAGGAGTGGGCAGAGAGGCGATCCTGGGGCAGCTGCCGCCTGAGACAGTAGCCCCAATGCTGCCCCCTACTCCAGCTTTTTCCAAGGATACTGTATCTTAGGGCTACCAGGGGTATTCAACAGATGCATAATGTCACATATGATATAAACCACATACAACATTCTAATAGCAGTAGGTCTTGAGATATTGACCAGTAGGTCCGAAAGCAAAGAACAAGGCTGAACAAGCAGCATATACAGGTATGGGATCCGGAAACCTTTTATCCGGAAAGCTCCAAGACCAATCATCTCCAATATACTCCATGTTTTCCCCTTTTTCTGTGTAATAATAAAACAGTAGCCTGAACTTGATCCCAACTAAGATATAATTAATCCTTATTGGAAGCAAAACCAGCCAATTGGGTTTATTTAATATTTACATGATTTTCTAGTAGACTTATGAAGATCCAAGTTACGGAAAGATCAATTGGTGAGAAAGAATAATTGGTGACCAGGCCCCCCCTACAAGTTAAAAAAAAAAACCATTGGCGCCAGGGCCCACTTACAAGTTAAAAAAAAAATTTGGGGCCCCAGAAAATATTTTTTTTTTAAAAAACATTGGCGCCAGGGCCCCCCTTACAAGTTGAAAAAAATTGCCTCTTCGGGATTTTAATTTCGTCTGTTTTTGTGACTTCGGGTCTTTTTGCTGGTCGGCTTTTTGGCGGTTTGGGACTTCAGAAGGGTGGCACGGCTTTGCGTTGTCAAGGGCCCCCTTTCAGGACCGGGCCTGGTACAGTTGTTCCTCTCTGTGCCCCCCCAGATGGCGGCCCTGCTAAAAGTCATGCACATGCTGGTCTGAAACCAGTGGGATGTGCGGTTTACCTGTGTGTTAGGCTAAAGCATGCACATCTATCTAGGGTCTGAGTTAAAGTACCTACTGACCAGATTCAGTGTACAGTAACTATTAACTGTGCCTTCCAACTAGTCTCCCTATCACTGTGCCAATTATTGGGGGATATAGTTATGCTGAGCCCAACCCTTCTGACCCTCTGGGATGGGTCAAGCGCTGTTTTCAAAAAAAAAAAAAGTCTTTGGTCACCATTTTTCTCATAGGTTATACTGGATACAAGAAGTGATTCGCTTCGCTGCGAATTTCCCAAGAAATTCGCAAAACTGGTGAAAAAATGCGAAATGCCCATTTTGGAGGCTGCCACATTAAAGTCAATCAGCGTCCGTTTATCGTCACCGGAGTCAAAATTTGTGCCGGCATTGGAACCATCGGCGACATGGAAATTTTTTTCGACCCCGGTGAATTTGACCCACAAATTTTTGTGGCAAATTCGATTATTTATTTGCCAGAAGCGAAACGGCCAAACACGCCTCAAATTTGCGCCTGCCAAATAAATTCGCCCATCACTAGATACCAGCTCATCTACCTTTCTGATCAGTTATACTGTCTGTTATATATATACACTTCCTGAGGACGGCCCGAGTTGGGGGCTGAAACGTTGAGGGGCTGAAACTGTTCCTTTTTCATTAAGTCCTGTCAGGCTTTATTTTTTGGATATAATTATCATGAACGTTTGACCAGCACACAGGCTTCTTTTTCTTGTCGTTGTGCACCAGATTTGCACCTTTTATATATACCAGCCAATCGGGTTTATTTAATGTTTACATGAACTTCTAGACTTAAGGGATGAAGATCCAAGTTACGGAAAGATCTGTTATCCGAGCATTCTGGATAACAGGTTCCATGCCTGTATTTTAATGGCTCAAATAATTTTCCTGTTCCAATTCTGGGTTGTAAGGCTACAACTTAAAGATAGGTGTGGTTCCTTTAGCAATCAGAATAGGGTTACTGATGAGTTATTAATGAGTATAGCAGATGCCTACTGGCAGCAAATTAGAACATTTGCTTAATTAGCCTGCCTAACATTTACATGTAATAACCTTATTTGTTCATAACTGCTGAATTATATTGATCAGCTAAATGAGTCGGCACCTTTTATTGACCTTGGCCCCAGGCTTTAATTGTAACTATTTGTTACTCAACAGTGTTTACATGTGAGCAAAGAAAAGATCATAGTTGCTCAAAGTAATGAGCGTTCATCAGATACATTTCCATTCGCATTTGAGGTGCTATTTGGAAACTAACGAGTTTTCTGAGATTATTGACAAGGTTTTGTTTCTATTGGGGCTTAAAGGGTTACTGTTATGGGGAAAAAAAATTTTTTTCAAAATGCATCAGTTAGTAGTGCTGCAGAATTCAGAGCAAACAGATTTTTCTGAAACCTGACATGGGGCTAGACATATTGTCAGTTTCCCAACTGCCCCCAGTCATGTGACTTGTGCTCTGATAAACTTCAGTCACTCTTTACTGCTGTACTGCAAGTTGGAGTAATATCACCCCCTCCCTTTCCCCCCAGCAGCCTAACAACAGAACAATGGGAAGGTATCCAGGTAACAGCTCCCTAACACAAGACCTCGTAGCACAGCGTAGGTGGAGGACTAAGTAGCGTCACCGGTTTGTGTTTGTGTCTGCACACCTTCTGTAGCCAGGCAGTGTCTGGAGGGGGCTTCGGCTTGCAAATGCAAGCTGATCCCCAGGAGAGCCTTGAATGCAGACAGCAGCCCCCCCCCCCCATGCTCCTCAGTGCTCTCCCTTGTTGCTCTTCCCAGCCCATGCTCCTTCACATGCTGTCAGTAGAATAGCCAGGGATGAGAAATTGAGGATAGATCGTCGCCCTGTCACCTTTTCTAAGGAGGAGGGGATGCTGAGTTTCGGTTAGTTATTTCTTAATAAAGGCTTTATGATTTTTAAGTTTAATTTGTCTTGGTGGTTTTTTTTTTGACGTATACTAATGATTTTTTTTTTTTTAAATTTGATGTTACTGGTACTTTAATAGTAAAATCCAGGTTCCATTGAGACACATTCAGTTCCATTGAGTGGGAGAAACAACAGCCTGCCAGAAAGCAGTTCCATCCTAAAGTGCTGGCTCTTTCTGAAATCACATGACCAGGCAAAATGACCTGAGATGCACCTACACACCAATATTACAACTAAACAAATACACTTGCTGGTTCAGGAATTACATTTTATATTGTAGAGCGCTTTAAAGACTGTATTTTTGGGAAGTGGCATGTTGTGGGCAGGTAACTTATCCCTTGCAGTTCTTAGTCACTGAGCAGCAAAACAATACAGAGGTGTAGGTAGCTGTTCTTTTTATCCCTATAATACAAAAGCCCGAAAAGTAGAATTTTAAGGCTCATATATCATTCATGGGCAAGGTGCAAAGTGGTCTTGTTTTTTACACTTTGCTCAAAAGTAAGCACTAAGAATTAATCTTCTCTAAGTCAGCGTATCTTATATATCGGTGGGTTATCAGTGAGGACCCAGGAGTGCCCTCTCCCACCATTCAGACTTGCAAGGTAGGAAGCACCAGCAGACTCAAGCAGAGACTTGTTTCATGGGCCTTTGAGGATTGCACTCCAGTGCTCAAGTGCCGTGTAACTGAGCTCTTAGGGTTGCAGTTGTGCTCTGGCAGTAGAGTACTGGGCTGTTATAGAGGCCTTTTGTATTTAAATTTGATATATGAGATAATTAAATTATTCACTGGAAAAATGATGAAACCCACTATACCAGACAAATTGGGATATTATTTATGGTGCAATAAAAGCTGCAGTGTTTTTTTCCAGATCTAGTAACCCATAACAAACAATTGGATATTTGCTTGCTTTCTCTCAGTGAATGCTATTTAGTGTTTGGTCAGACTGTTAGGGGGTTATTTATCAAAATACGAAAATATCTCATTATTTTCTGAAATATACCCCGACCAAATGCACATGGGTTATTTCCCCTTATTTATCAATACATTTTCCCCGAGAATTTCCTGTACGGAAAAAACTCGAAAACATGAAAGATCTGAATCGTACAAATTTTTCGGCTTTTCAAAACTCGGATTTTTGCCCAAAAACCCACAAAATATTCTGATTATTGTATGGAACCCAGCGCAAATCATGATGTCTTTGGGACTTCTCCCTTTGACTTATATACAACCTCGACAGGTCTGAGATGCCGGATTTTTGGATTCAGACTTTTCCATCCTCAGGGTATAATAAATCCTGAAAAATTCTAATTTTGGAGTTTTTTGCATTCGGACTTTAATAAATAACCACCTAATTGTATTGTTATTATATTACTGACACCATTTCCACAAGGCTATCCCAAAACCGAATAAAATGAGTGTTTGTAGGAGAAGGAATGAACATGCTTTCTGTTGTGTCTTGCAAAACCATAGAAAGACAGAGCTTGAAAAGAAAGTCCAGGTATAGGTCTGAAACTTTATGATTTGTCACAGAGCAGCCACGTGTCCAGAATACAGTTTTTTTTAACTAGAACATTGCCCGGTGCTGTGCCTTCTACAGTTTTTCAATAATTCAGTTGGTGAGTGGACAACGAGTCACGTGCACCAGATTATTAAGGGAAGTTGGTTGGTGAGTGCTGACTACATTGTTCTTTTTCTTGCAGGTAGAATTGAGATGCTAAGGAAGCTGTGGGGATGTACAAGGAGCAAGCCTACAAGTTGGCAAATGCAGAAGATGGAAAGCTTTCTCTATTCTCAAGGTTTAGCAGATGGGGCAGATCCAGAAGGCAGGTGGGTCTAGATGTATAGAGGGTACTGACCTGGGCATTAGCGATGTGTGGGTTGACCTGAAACCCACGGCGACCCACAGTTGACCACTGGTTGTGCAGGTTTGGGTTGTAATTTGGCCAACCATTGCATTTAAGGGTTGAGTGCGGGTCTAAGTAGCATAAAGATCAAGTCTAAGTAGAATAAAGAGCAAGAAGACACAGGTATGGGTTGAGCACGGGTCCTTAAATGTCAACATTTTGTGGGTTAGAGTCAGGTGTGGGTTAAGGTTTTGGGGTTAGAGTTGAGTTTTATCATTACTGGGCATAACTATACCACCCGACTGGTCCTAGGAGGTATAGGGGCTATATAATCGGTATCCTTTGATTCCAGGCCAGCGCTCCACTATCCCGGTTTTACATTGTCCTTCTAGTACTGCACCACAATCTTCAATGTATCCCTTGTGGCTGCCCACTGGGCCTGACCAACAAGGTTAGAAATTTCTATTCACTGGCCTGGGGAATACAAATTGGAATCACCCAGTGATTTGTACTGTCCTTATTTATTAATTTAGCTTCTAGTGATAATATGTTCAGCTCCTGTACCATACAAGAATTGCACCTTATACTTAAAGCTATACAATTCCCAGTTCTAGAGCAAAACTAGATGCTCAGAATGCTTTGCACAGCTTGGTAAAAAAAAAAACACCAAAATCTGATGGTTCTAAACCCCAGTCCCTAAAAAAGAATCCTTTATCCAAAATTAGGATTCTGCCGAAGCAATGTTAACGTGAGATGATCTGACCTCTGATAAATTACATGCACTGGACCGCACCAGACATTTCACAGTAGGGGGAAATGAACCTAATTAGATGATTAAATGATCTTTATCAGCTTGAGCAAAGGGTATTGAAATGAGAAACGACAAGGCGATGCACCCTTGCAAAAAAATAAGACACATTAAGGACAGAGACACACGCGAAGATTTGGGGAGATTTAGTCACCTGGCGACTAATCGCCTCTTTTTCGGGTGACTAATCTCCCCAAAAAGCCTCACAGGGAAACTTTGGGGCGACTTTGCGGTGATTTAGATTCTAGCCGGCGTGAAGGCTTTTTGGGGAGATTAGTTGCCCGAAGAAGAGGCAATTAGTCGCCAGGTGACTAAATCTCCCTGAACCTTTGCATGTCTCTAGCCTAAATGGCATTGGCCAAAGATCAAAGTGTGCCAGCTGTACTGTGGGCTTTTATCTGTGGCAAATAAGATCCCCTATACCTGTTTAACAAGCATCCCCTAACAACTGTCATTTCGCCTTCACTCCTGCAGAGTTAAAGAAATTACAAATAGTATGTACTACACTTGCAGATTTTGAATCTTTTTCTTCAGCAGCCTTCCAGTTTCAACATTTAACAGCTGTCTGGTTGCTAGGGTCCAGTTTACCCTAGCAACCAGACAGTTTGATGGAGAGACTAGGGGATGAATAGAAGAAGCCTGGATAGAAAGATAAGGAAGATACTATGTTGCAATAAAAAAAAACTGTAGCCTCATAGAGCAATAGTTTTTTTGGCTGCCAGGGTCAGTGACCCCCCCCCATTTGAAAACTGGAAAGTGACAGAAAAAGGAGTCAAATTTCACTGGCTAAAGAGAATTCTGATTTCCTGCATAGAGCTTAAGCCGCCTCTTGATGGCGCTGTAACACTGTAAAATAAAATGTAGATATCAGTGACTAGCAATTCATTCGCTTTCCTGCTCAGAGCGTGAACGGCCTCATGATGGCGGCGTACCACTGAAAAATAGAAAGGATCCCTTGTTCTCTTATCACAGCACAAAAGCTGATGATTATTGGGATATTGGTTTTGTTATGGGGCAATTTGCAGCCTTTTGCCATTGCACTCATAGACTCCATTGGGTGAAAATATTGTTGCGCGTCAAAATAAAAATTTGTCGCCATGCACTTCAATTCATTTCTCGAATTTGGCGCCTTTTGTCGAATTTGTCTAAATGGATCAGATTCACCCATCACTATTTCTTACCTCCTGAGCCCATAAAAAAACTGTTATCATTGATTAAAATAAGGACAGACAGCTGGAATCCTATGGCAGGCAGGAGGTACATTAAAATATAAGGGCTCACTCAGGTACTTGCACCCTTGGATGAATTTCAGACAACTGCACCCATAGACAAAAGCAGTGTTGCCAGCACCCACCTGTGACATTGGACCCCATCCCACCTGCATCAGTCAGGAGTGGGTGGGGGGAGTCATGGTTCCTTACCCTTCTGTTTGTAGGCCCCCAAAGTTACTGCATACCTCACAACTGTCCCGTTGTTCGCGGAACAGTCCCGATTTTGACAGCTCAACCCGCAGTCCCGGGATTGTTACTGAAATGCCAGAAAAGATACAAGTTTCTAAAACGTAATTGGCTTTTGGCAGAGAGCCCAAAATAAGTGGCAGGTGCACTTAGATGCTTTTGTTACAATTGAAGATAAGCAAAGAAACAATTGTAACCATTTAAGATAAGCAGGTCTCTGAGGGGCAACTGTGACTCACAGCTTAAAGGGCAATTCGCCTTCATTAGCAAAACTGTAATAACACATAAAAAACACAGAAATGTGTTCAGACTTTCATAACCTGCCAAATTTTGTAAAATGAACATGGTAATTAGGGGGTGTGGCCACACAATGGGCGTGGTCAAATATTTCCGTGCAGCAAATTTTTTTGTCCCTCATTTTATTTCCAAAATGTTGGGAGGTTTGTTACTGTATGTGCAAGTTCTGAGTGAAATTGACTGTTCTACTACTTATCGGCTGCCCTAGACCTAGGGTTGCCACCGTTCCTCCCTACTAACTCCAGACGGGGAGGTTGGGCCGTGATGTGGTAGGGGCGGGGTATGACAGAGAGGGGTGGGACTATGACGTGATGATTGGCCAATTGCTGTGTCACTCATAAGGAATCAAATTAGGAAAACAGGGCAGGCGGTTCAGATCCTGACAGCCTATCAAAAAACAAGGTTGTCCAGGTCAAAACCAGACTAGTGGCAACCCTACCAATACCTGTAGCCAAAATGCTTTAATGTGGGTAAAACAGGGCGTTTTGCACCTGAATTTTGCACTTTGTGTTCATAAATGAACCTAAAATTCTATAATTTCACCTGTTGATGGCGCCATATCCCTGTGAATTAAAATGAACTTGCCTTTCGTATTAACCCTGCACTAGAAAGAATGGTCCGGCCCAAGCCATGAAATCTGCACTTATTCTAATATCTCTGCCTTATACCTAGTTCCACATGTTCTTTCCACGGTGAGCTGTGGCGCGCCGTATCGTTTGCCAGTAATGTATAATCCCCCCGTTACAGATTTGGGTTTGGATGAAGCTGTGAATAAATCTGTGAGCCCGGAGATCATTTAGCAGTAAAGATCCACTTAGTGCTGATATGAGACTTTCAGTAAGTGGAGACACTCAGCTCCGGTACTTAGCGGGAATTGTCTCGGCTTCTCCTTCCGCATGTAATATTGCAGCCCCCGGCATGCGGTGTGCCGATAAGTACTGAGCAAATTGTTCTGCTCCACGTGCGCTGCGCTCCATTAAATTCATTTGCATTGGGATTTAGATATACATATGGCAACTTATTTCCTCTTTCAAATTATTTATAAAGTTTGTCCAGGGCCCCATCAAGGCTGGGCAGGTAGGAGTCCTATTGGGGGGCCCCCAAACCGTTAACATGAACTGCTTGGGGGTTCATTTGTTCAGGATACAGTCCCCTGTGTGACTGTGGAGGTTCCTTCACAGGGCCGATCATCATAACCTTCCAAGATTCACCTTTTAGCATACGTTTTGTATGTTATAAAATGGACAGTTCTAAGAAACTTCTCAATTGGTCTTCATTTTTTTTATTTTATAATTTTTGAATGATTTGCCTTCTTCTTCTGATTTACCAGTCAAATGGGGTCCCCATCTAAAAAACAAATGATCTGTAAGGCTACAAACGTATTGTTATTGCTACTTTTTTTATTCATCTTTCTAATTAGACCCTCTTTATTCATTAGGGATGCACCGAATCCAGGATTTGGTTCTGGATTCGGCCAGGATTCGCCCCTTTTTCAGCAGGATTCGGATTTGGCCGGATCCTTGTGCCTGGCAGAACCGAATCCTAATTTGCATATGTAAATGAATTTGCATACGCAGGGCCGCCATGAGGGGGGACACAGGGGGTGCAAGTGTACCGGGCCCGGGCCTGAAGGGGGCCCCCTTACCAGCACCAAAACTGTGCCTCCCTTCCAAAGTCACGAACAGGAATGTGGAAGTGCCGAACAAACCAGCGCAACTGTCCCCAAACCCACACGCGCCCACTATCCTCCCATAGGGAAAGTGCGATCAATGCTGTAGCCGGTCACGACCACGGATTTGCATACAGCCTCACTGTTAGCGCGTCTCAGCCAATCGCTTTTTTTTTTGCCTTGTTTTCAGCTTGGAGAGGCTGAGAAAGTTGCTTCCTGGCAGCTGCGGGGAGAGCCCAGAGATGCTCGTTCCTATTGTTGTTCTGCACTTAGCATCCCCTTCTGTTCCCTTGGGAGGTGAGGGGGCATGGTCTGTGCAGCCCAAGATTGCAAGCTCTTTGGGCAAGCAGAAGAGATGGTTTAAGATTTAGCGCTCAGACTCTTGGAGGAAGAAAATCTGCCCCTGCACCTGAGATTCTCAGCTGTGCTGCAGCGGTAGGGAGCTGAGGCTTCTGGGAGTTGTAGTTAAAGTGGTGGGTCTCCTTTGAGTTAACTTGCAACAATTTGCAATTGGTTTTCTTTTTTTTTTGTGGTTGTGAGTTATTTAGCTTTTTATAAAGCAGCAGTTTTTTTTATAAATCTCAGCAGTCTAGTTGCTAGGGTCCAAATTGCCCTAGTAACCATGCATTTATATTAATAAGTGCCTGGAATATTATTAGAAGAGTAATAGAAAGTAGCACTAACAATGCATTTGTAGCCTTACAGAACATTTGTTTTTAGATGGGGTCAGTGACCCTCATGAAAGCTGGAAAGAGTCAGAAGAAGAAGACAAATAATTCCTAAACTACAAAAAAGAAAAAACAAAGACCAAAGTTGATTAGAACTGGCCATTAAAGAACATAATAAAAGTTAACTGAAAGGTGAACCACCTCTTAAATTCCCTTAACTTTTAATGTTATAGAATGGCCAATTCTAACCAACTTTTAAATTGGTCCTCATTTTTGAGGTTTTTTTTTTAGTGTTTGCCTTTTCCCCCCAACTCTTTCCAGCTTTTAAAAGGGGGTCACCAGGGCCACCATCAGGGGGGGCACATGAGGTACAAGTGTACCTGCGTGTGCTGCATTTTTCGAAGAGCCGGGCCCCCCTTACAAGCGCCGAAGCCGTGCCTCCCTTCCGAAGTCACGAACAGCTTGAAAGCGAAAATGACGAACAGTCGAAGTCCCGAAGCATCGAAAAGACCCAAAGTCATGAAAGGAGCTGAAGTTGAAGTCCTGAAGCCATGAGTTCAATTCTACTGAACGCCAATGTGTGTGTGTGTTTTTTTTTTTTAATCCTCTGGTCACCAATGTATTAGTTTAATACTCTATCGGCCCCTGCCACCAATCTTTTTTTTTTTTTAAATATTTTCTGGGGCCCCTATTTTTTTAACTTGTAAGGGGGGCCCTGGTGCCAATTTTTTCAAAAAACTTTTCTGGGGGGGCCCTGGCACCACAGTATTCTTAACTTATAAGGGGGCCCTGCCCATCAATAGCTTTTTATAACTTGTGTGTGTGGGGGGGAGTTACCTTTTTTAGTGCCGATGTCTGTGTGGTCTTTTTACTGTGGTGTGGAGTGGGCGGAATCTGGGGTGGGGCCCCAAAAATGTTGTTGTACGGGGCCCTGTGATTTCTAATGGCGGCCCTGTGCATATGCATCCTTAACTAGGGGCTGGGCTAGGGCAACATTATGAGATACCGCTTATAAGATCCTTTTAATTATTTTATCATATACATGTGTCTGAGACGTAAGCTGCACTTAAGCGCCTGGTCCATATGCAGAATTGTGGGTTGTGCTAAAGGTATTCCCTGGGCAAAAGTCAGAGCAGGGCCCACGAAGGCCGGGGTCCACCGTATGGGACCTGTTATCCAGAATGCTCTGGACCTGGGTTTTTCCGGATAATGGATATTTCTGTAATTTGGATATTCGTACCTTAAGTCTACTAGAAAATCATGTAAACATTAAATAAACCCAATAGGCTGGTTTTGCTTCCAATAAGGATTAATTATATCTTAGTTGGGATAAAGTACAAGCGACTGTTTTATTATTACAGAGATAAAGGAAATCATTCCAGTCCAGAAGGTACCTGCACTCAAACTCCAATGTGTATTTGCGGGTGCTAGGTCAAATCCAATTGTATAATTCTTATAGAAGGACCCGCACTCCAAATTCTTGTGCCACAAAGGATTTTATTAATTCAACACTCGTGCATCCAACATTTCAGCCTTTATCAAAGTGGCCCGAAGCGTTGGATGCACGATGAATTAATAAAATCTTTTGTGGCACAAGAATTTGGAGTGCGGGTCCTTCTATAAGAATTTTATATATATATATATATATATATATATAGACAAATACAAGATTCCTCTGCACTCAACCCATTATCAATATATTTAAGACAGAGACATTTTGTGCATACTGCTACTGAAAAATGCCTTACCCTTTAAACAACACAGGGATTGTTTGTCCATATATTGCAATATATTTAAGCTGAACAACTACATCAAAGTCATCCCATATCTGGCCCTTCCCAGCTATAGTCAGGTGATCCCACTGGTGTCTAATAAAAGGGCAGCCAAGTTTGGGAGTTTTACTTTGAAAGCAGCAAGTAAGTTGCAGGTAAAACGTATTCGTCCCTTTTATAAAATGTATAATGAAGCAATAGAATTCTTAATGAATCAGATGAAAATTGAGCATAGGACTGGCCAGATATGGGATGACTTTGACGTAGTTGGCCAGCTTAAATATATTGCAATATATGGACAAACAATCCCTGTTTTGTTTAAAGGGTAAGGCATTTTTTAGTAGCAGTATGCACAAAATGTCGCTGTCTTAAATATATTGATAATGGGTTGAGTGCAGAGGACTCTTGTAGTTGACTATATGTATTTTGTGGTCACAGCCTCATTGCACCCCCGCCTAATGGTTTTAAAAACTAGTGGTGAGCACAACTTTCCCTTGTTTGTTATATATATATATATATTTTTTTTTTTTCCCCCTAGCCCATTATCCACAGTGTATGTGAATTCAGTATACTCCTATGATTACGTCTGATTACATTCTATTTTTGAAGCTCTGCTCATTATGAGTGAAATCTGCCAGTTGTTCCAAGGGATGTTTCAAGCTTCAGTAAAGGCAGTGCCAAATCTGTGTGATTTTCCCATATGAATTATTAATGTCTTATCTTGTTTCAGACGTTTCCTGATTGCAATTAGGTGTGCAAATCAATGGAGGCAGTATGGGAAGTGCATAATGGTTGTGTGCTCAGGCAATAATGTAAGTGTACAAAATAGCCCAAACACTCCGAAGAACTGCAGTTTGTCTCCACTTTTACTCCCCTATTTCTAATTCCTTTTTATGTTCCCTCTTGCTCCCCTGCTTTTCCTTCTTCTAAACCATTTCAACTAATACAGGTATGGGGTTGGTTATCCGGAATGCTCAAGACATGGCTTTCCTGGGTATTATCTTTCCATAATAGGGTCTTCAAACCTTAAGTCTACCAGAAAATCAGTAAATATTAAATAAACCCAATAGGCTGGTTTTGCTTCCAATAAGGATTAAGTATATCTTAGTTGGGATCAAGTACAGGGTCTTGTTTTATTATTACAGAGAAAATCATTTAAAAAATGTGGATTATTTGGATAAAATGGAATCAATGGGAGATGGCCTTTCTGTAATTCAGAGCTTTCTGGATAACAGGTTTCTGAATAATGGATCCCATACATGTATGTGTTCCCTCTATTAATTCTGCAATAGCTTCTACTCTCCAACTCCAGCTAGCTTCCATATACCCATTGCTATTCCCACCCATGCTATCTCTTCTTCTCTCCAGTTTCAGCTCATTATAAGCCTATTAGCTCTCCCTCCCCTTATATCCCTTCTACTTTTTTTGTAATTTGGCTGGGATCAATTATTCAAAACTGCTTTATCTTAAAAGCTCTGTATTAGGGGAAGGCCGTCTCCCATACACTCCATTTAATCCAAATTTTTCAAATTGATTTCCTTTTTCCTCTATAATAATAAAACAGTAGCTTGGACTTGATCCAAACTAAGATATACATAATCCTTATTGGAAATAAAACTATCCTATTGGGTTTATTTCATATAGGGATGAACCAAATCCAAGATTCGGTTTGGGATTTGGCTTTTTTCAGCAGGATTCGGAATCGGCCAAATCCTTCTGCCCGGCTGAACCGAATCTGAATCCTAATTTGCATATGCAAATTAGGGGCGGGGAGGGAAATTGCGTGACTTGTCACAAAACAAGAAAGTAAAAAACGCTTTCCCCTTCCCAGTCCTAATTTACATATGCAAATTAGGACTCGGATTTGGTTCTGTATTCGGCCAAATCTTTCGGGAAGGATTCAGGGGGTTCGGCCGAATCCAAGATAGTGGATTCGGTGCATCTCTAGTTTAATGTTTACATGATTTTATAGTAGACTTAAGGTATGAGGATCCAAATTATGGAATCTGCAAAACCCCAGGTCCTGGGCATTCTGGGTAACAGTTCCCATCCCTGCAGTACCTTTCGTGGTCCCTGCTACTCCTTCTTCCTCCCATACCTTTAACTTCCGCATTCCTGTTCCCTTTCCCACCCCTGCAATTCCTTCTCCCCCTGTTCACCTTCCATATACCATTACCAGAGGTTATGGGGCAAATTCACTAAGATTCGTAGTTGCGCCAGTGTCCGCTTCGCTGCACTTCGCCAAGCGTATTTTCGCCAGCGCTATGCAAATTCACTAAAATCCGAAGTTGCGCTCAGGGGAAGCGCAAGGTTGCGAAGTTGCGCTAGCGTTGATTCGCCAAGAAAAGCAAAGTTACGCTAGCGATGATTAATTTGCATACACCGCAAAATTGAAGTTACTATGGAGGAATATGTAGCATCACTACACAAGCCTGGGAAACCTTCAAAACAGCAAATAAAATTTTTAATTTGCCCTACACATGTGCCCACTGTATAGTTAAGGTGCCATGAGTTAGGAAATGTAGGGGGGAAGGAGGGGAGCCCCAAAATTTTTTTCGATCTATTTCAGCCTATCACCCATAAAAAAAGAAAAAACGCCAGCTTTTTTGGGACTTAGAATTTTTTTTTATCTTTTTTTGAAGCAATCCCTATCTACTCTATTGCACTTCGCCTGGTCTGAGGTGGCGAAGGAAGTCTGGCGTAAAAGGTAGCGTTCAGAATAATTTGCGTAGTTACGTCCGTTCAAATTCGGCAGGCGTAAGGGTGCGAAGTAACACTAGCGAATTTACACCAGCGTCCGTTAGTGAATTGGCGAATTATCGAAAATGCACTACGCTAGCAAATTAACTCTAGTGTTAGGCGCTTCGTCCTTTAGTGAATTTGCCCCTATAAGTGCAGTTAAATAGGCAAAATCATGGCACCTCTATAACTACTTGGTGTGTACCTCAAAGGTTAATTTCATATGCAGAAGCATTGTCCAGTCTCCCTACATAGGGTTCCCTTAATTTCCCATCTTTTATGCCATTGGGCTCAACTGTAGATATATCCCATGTGCCATGATAATTAATGTGCACTAAGATCCTAGAGGTCAGCATTTGGGACTCAAAGGACAGCTGAAGGCTCAATTAAACATGAATTAATTTTAATAGTTTAAGGAAATGGGGCTGCTGTGCTGCTTATGGTGTACAGCAGCATAAGGACATAACTCATTCATGACCCCAAAAAAAGTTTTATGCTCTAAGGGGGTATGTATTAAAAGGCACTAAGTTTGCCCGGGAGCACTAACTCATAGCGACCAATCAGCAAGTAGAATTTGCTAGTCACCAGTCGAAATTCACTATGTGCTATTAAACTAAACCCAACCAAAACCAACAAGTTAAACATTATAAGATATTGGACCTCAGTGACATTGACCACCTCATATCCACTTTACTGAGGTCTAATGCTGGCAGTTAGTGATCACTGATTTGGCATTACTTGAACGAATAGCCAACATACGAGACCAAAATAATGGCCCTTCCTGATCCTTGTGCACTGTTTTTATAAATCAGTAAATCTGAGAATTTTTTTAACCCAATCAACCAAGGATGTCTCCAGTTTGTATATGATGGATGTCCACCCACTAAATTCTAAATTCTAGGGAGTAGCACAAATGAATATTAGAAGACTGTAGGCTTCTAAATGAACAATGGTTCTTGTATCACAGCGGCCAAACACTACCTCCATTCACTAGATGGGGGCACTGGCCGAAAGAGACAAGGGGTTTGGAAATCCCATGTAGAGTGGAACACATGTTGGACTCCCCTTATGGGAAGATGAATGGCTGAAGAAATATTAAAAGGGCCATTGGACATACTATAGATATGGCAATGCTGGGAAATTGGGTGGCCTTGGGATTAGTGTTGTGACTTGAACATTTCAGTGGTGAAACGTTTTCAAGAAAACTCAAAAAATCCAGCTGCTTTAGACTGAACTCTACTAGATATTCCATCAAACTGTTCCACTGGTCTCCAAAGAGAGATCAACCTTAATTAGAACAATGAAACGAGGCTCCACTGAGAAACCTACCAGCACAATGGCAGACATCTTGCTATGCCAGTATGACTAGTGATATTATATTTAATCAGACAGTTACAGTGCTTGCTGTTAGAAAATATTACCCCTAGCTCAGAATCACATGGACAAAGGAAAACCATTTCTGCTAATAGCACAGTTTATATTTTTCTTATTCTTCTCTGGCCAGGCACCTGCCAATTTGGAAGAGCATATATTATAGCATTTAGGAAGTAAGTTTTGTTGAAAGTGGTTAATGACCTCCAGCTTGCAATCTGTAACCATCTCCACAGTCAGGCCTGGATTTGTGGCACCCAGCCAGGGCCGCCATCAGAAATCGCAGGGCCCCATACGAAAAAAATGTCCTGGGCCCCCTGGGCTGCGCCCACCACAAGCCACACCTACAGGTCCACCCTCCCCATCCCACAAGTCCACCCCCCACCACACACTAAAAAAAAAAACATTGGTGGCTATGGTTCCCAAAATATTGGTGGTTAGGGCCCCCCCATTGAAAAAAACATTTGTGGTCAGGGCCCCCCCCCATTGAAAAAAACATTTGTGGTCAGGGCCCCCCCCCATTTAAAAAATATTTGTGGTCAAATATTGGTGGGTAAGACCCCACATGGGGAAAAAAATTGGTGGCCAGGGCCCACCCCCCACGTTATAAGAAAATTGGTGGGCAGGGCCCCCAGAAGTTTAAAAGAAATTTGGTGCCCAGGGCCCCACCACACAACAGGAACCACAAAGGATTACCTTTAGGGTGGCCCTGCCATGTTACACTTACTTCATTAGTGTGGCCCACCTACTGTCAGTGAGCTGCCAACTACAGAAGGGAGGAGGGGAACACAGGTGGCTGCATCTTGTTCCAGTGAAAGCATTTTCTTCCCTTATTGGTCACAGAATTTCAAGTCCAGGTAAAACTGCATGGTGATTGTATGAGCTGGAGGAGAAGTTCAAACCTCAGCTATCCAATCCCTGAGCAGCTCGACCGGGACTTAACTCTGTGACCAATAGGGAAAGTAATGGACAGAAGAAACCTCCCCCTGTGCTCCCACCCTGCCTTCCAGAAGTCAGCAGCTCTCAGAAAGCAGAGGGGCCCGGCGAATCAAGTAAGTGCGTCGTGGCTGGACCCCCTTACCCTCGGGCCGCCTACAACTCTCCCCCCTGTCCCCCCCGATGGCTGCCCTGCACCCAGCCACATCCGAAAATGCATTGAGAACGCAGAGGCGCTAGGACCATGAGGCCTCAGAGGGCGCTGTCCACAGTAGAGACTTCTACCACATGGAGTACCCACTGCACAGCCAAGTGAGGAAATTCTTAGAAGTACAAACAGAGAATGGAAAGAGTACCTGTCCACAACGCTAGTGAGTGCTCCCTCTGGTGGCTAATGGTAGACTTACCATTCAGATCCTTTAAAAGAAGACCAACTGACTAAAAGCTACAGTATAAACTGGAACAGAACCCTGGAGAAGATAAACTGTTTTGTTAATCTAAATAAAATGGGCATTAGTCTATAAACCACATGGTCAGCCATACTCCTAGTTTTTCCAGGTGTCACTGGGCTGTGAAATAATTCAAAGACCCTGAAATTCCAACTAGAAGGCTGCATTAAATGCATTAAAGATAAATGCCATTGGTTCAGCCGAGCGACTTGCATTTATTAGAAGTGGCCTATTTTTCTAAGTGATCTGAAAACCTCAAAGCCTATGCAACTACTATCATGGCTGCACTTGCACCAAAGCAAAGGGGTCTTATCTTGCAAGTAACTTTGCTTCTGTCTTCAAACCAGCTTCCTTCTTTCCAGTCCAAGAGAAATAACTGCTAATATAAAAATTACATAATCCCTAAAACCACACACTCTTCAGTCCAACAATAATCATTCTTGTTCTTTTCTGCTGCTAGCAATGCGATTGTTCTGCCAGGGGTAATTATCGGGAAATTAGGAAACTTGTTAAATATCTGTTGCTTATTAAATCAGGGTTATAGGCTGTACAGTGCTCAAAGCCAAATTATGCATGTTAGCAAGTAAAGTTTATTTAATGGTCAGTATAAGGGCATAGCACCTGCCCTGCCCTATAGTTGTTGTTCCAAGACTGTACCCATGGGGAAAGCACATAATGGGTAAAGACTAGATGAAGATCTATTTTGAGTGTTTGTGTCCTGTAGTGCTCTAATGCTCTCCGGAACCTTTACGAGCAACTCATGTATTGCTCTAATGGTGTGAAGAACCTTCATGAGCAACTCTTGAGTACTCTATGGCTGTCCAGAACCTTTATGAACAACTCCTGTATTGCTCTAATGCTGTCCAGAACCTTAATGGGTAACTCCTGTAGTGCTCTAATGCTGGCCAAAACCATCATGAGCAGTTGTGCTCTAATGCTGTCTAGAACCTTCTTGAGCAGCTCCCGTATGCTTTATTGCTGGCCAGAACCTCCCTGAGCAACTCCTGTAGTGCTTTAATGCTGGCCATGCCTTTATGAACAACTTCTGTAGTGCTGTATTGCTGGCCAGAACCATCACAAGGAACTCTTGTAGAACTCGAATGCTCCCAGAACCTTCGCAAACTATTCCTGTAGTGATCCAACGCTGTCAAGAACCTTCAGAAGTGACTCATGTATTGCTTTAATGCTGGGCAGAACTCAACTTCTGTAGTGCTCTACTGCTGGCCATCATGAGCAACTCTTGTTGTGCTCTCATGCTCCCAGAACCTTTGTGAACTACTCTTGTAGTGATATAATGCTGGACAGTACCTTCAGAACTAACTCCTGTATTGCTCTAATAATCTTGCATGAAGCCAGTAGGCATTATAGCCTGGTTGCCAGGGTGGTGTGATCAAAAAAACAAAGATTTACCTTTATGATCATAAACATGTGGCTTCATATGAGTGCAGATGGAGAGTTGTAAGGGAAGGCTGTCTCCCATACACTCCATTTAATCCAAATTTTTCAAATTGATTTCCTTTTTCCTCTATAATAATAAAACAGTAGCTTGGACTTGATCCAAACTAAGGTATACATAATCCTTATTGGAAATAAAACTATCCTATTGGGTTTATTTAATATAGGGATGAACCAAATCCAGGATTCGGTTTGGGATTTGGCCTTTTTCAGCCTACAGGAGGTTCTGTTTGGCAGTGCATCTGGTTTTTATACAACCAAAACTTGCCTCCAAGCCTGGAATTCAAAGATAATCATCTTCTTTGAGGCCACTGAGAGCAACATCCAAGGGCTTGGTCAGCAACATGTTGCTCGTGAGCTACTGGTTGGAGATCACTGCTGTTGAGGGTACAATTCAGCAGGATGGCTTATTATTGGCATTTTAATGGAATCACATTAATAAATGGCAGTTCTTACAGGGTTCCTCGGGGGCTTCAAAAATGAACAGCGTCTTTTCGACTGCCCTTGATCATTTAAATGCCCTCACTCAGATACCAATTCGCTTTGCATCATACTGGATTTACATGGCAACGAGAAGCCCGGTGAACTGATGGTCTAATGCGGGAAATACAGCACGTTACGGGTCTGTTTGTTAGTCAAGGATTAAGTGAGATTTTTAAGGCAGAAAATTTCAATTAGCAAACAGGATTCTGTCCTTTCAATCCCCTGCTGCTTCGCTCATGTTCTATCCCTCTTCCATAGTTAAAAGTATTACCATGGTAAATACTTTCCCCTTTCCTGAATATCATTAGTAAGTTCTGCGTTGTGAGTCAGTGGCTTCTAAGCAACAGGGAGCCAAAGGTTCTGCTGTGTCTCCTTTTTTTTTATTCTTGTTTTTTTCCAAAGCCGCTTTCTTTTCTGGAGAAGCATTTTGTTTGCAACACATTTAATTATATTTTGCAGTCCAGCTGAGAGATTCTTCTTCTGGGTGCTGTGTCAGAGTTTCCTGGGTGATTCATGTGTCACGAATTATCTGAGAGGGGGGAAAGAAAGTCACCTGTATGTGGTAGTTTCCCCATCTTGCGATCTGCAAAAACCACCTTAGATGTTACTTAGCACCTGCTGCAAAGAACTGTCAATGGCAAGAAGAGGTGTTTGGGACAGTAAATGCAAAGATAAAGGCAATGTTGGAATAGTGTGCCAAGGGGCAAAGAGGAAACCTTACAATATGTTTGATATCTATATCTTCTGCTCATCTTTATTCTTCCTTTCTTGCCTTTTACCCAATTTCTTATGCTTCTCTTGTTTTATTTTACCCCCATTCGCATGTTCTCTCCTACATCTCTGGTTTTATTTCGGACAACGTTTATGGTCCTGGCAAAGAAAGGCAAGTTTCTAATACCTAGATGGTGCAGTCCAATACCAGGTCCCTTGGAAACATAATCAAGAAACTTCTGTTTTCGTTTTTTTTTTAATTTACTTGATATATCCCATCCTGAACACCCAAAGCATCTAAATGGCAGCTAAAACCTACATTTTTAATATTTATGTATATAATACTGCCTTTACCCATCCTTCACTCTTTTAATAAAATGCCTCTATATGCTACCATCTTAGGTTTTTTGTTTTGGCCAAAGAAGCCATATGGACAATGCATGAAGAAGAAACTTTTGTTCCTCTGCTTTCACAAAACATCCCTTAAATGAGCTTTGTGCTGTTATATATATTTTAGGTTCTAAGAGGCCATTCATGCAATGCTGAGGTTTTTGAAGGGTAGATTATGAACTGTAGTTTGGTTCTGCTATCTATTACTTGATTCATCCCTAAGAACTTGTTTGTGTGATACTTCATCAACAAAATTATTATTAGTGGATTAACGATCCTATGAAAGAGATCCTTGTGGACCTTATATTCTAAGAATCCCTTTTGTCTTAATAAGAATCCTTTCCGTCTTCAAGGAAACATTTGGCAAATTGAGCAGGACATACTGAAAAGATATGTTCCTAATGTGTGAGATGTTACAACCATGGGCCCTTGGGGTTGGGTGGAAGGGGATTTTCTACCAGGAGTGGAGTGAACAGGAGCTACAGGAACCAAGTGTATGTGTCAACAAATACAATATAAAAACAGTTATCAATAACCTCTGAACCACCACTAGGTGTCACCCCTGAACCAAATGTAGGTTTTAGCCAATGACCCAAGAGTTAAGTTCGCCATACACAGGCCGATAAAAGCTACTGACAGACCGAGCTTATCGGCCTGTGTGTAGGGCCCTCCAATTGAAAATCCTGCCAGATCGACCCTGTTGCCTACATTATGATCCAATCGTTGGTCACTAGGGCCCACGATCAGATCAGATCAGTCTGATATCGCCCACCTCAATGTGGGCATATCGGGGAGAGATCCACTCGTTTGGTGAGCGGATCTCTACGTGTATGGCCACCTAAATTCTGAAGCCACACACCATTAGGGTATGTCAGCCCATGAACAGGAATAGATCTAACCTAAGATTCAGGGGCTGGAGTCAATGTTTGTGCTATCCATAATTCAAGACTAGGTCAGAGTAAATAATGAATTGGAGAGATATGGAACTTTCTGGTGCTCCAGAGGTTGCAAAACTCCCATCTCCAGAAATCCATGTGATGTACTATAGCTAAACTCTAAATACAGGTTGCCAATTCCTGGTCTGAAATGTAACCTTGTGTCCCCAGATATTGCTGGATTGCGATTCTCATCTTTCTTCATCATATAATTGTTGAGGTCAGTGCCAGGTATGAAATGGACTGTCGGACTGCAGGATAGAAGCAATATATTGCTGAGACCAGAAGACACAAGTGTATCTAATGGTTCTGTTCTACCATGTTGGTGGACAGACCGTTTATTTATAGGTGGAGTTCATACAGAATTAGTTAATGATGCTTTAAGGTGGGTTAGGGTGGTTTCCCACCATAACCAATTAGAGAAGAGTATTTAGGTTTAGATATAACAAGTATGACATGAACGTTCACCTAGTTCTGTCTCATGGGTTTGTCCCTGAATTTGGATATCATTAACTTAGGGGATGTTTACTAATGATGATAAGCCTGATGGAAGTTTGGGGACTTTCTACTCATGTCATGCTGACCTAGAATATTATAGAATATTATTAAGGAAAGAGAATTAGCTTAAAGTGATATACAGGTACATATTAGATATAATATATATGTGACTACAATAAAGGCTTATCATAATGAAAGCATGCTGGGAGCTGTAGGAGATATAGAAGGGGTGCAACCCTAATGGAATATATATCACATTAGGGAGTTCAGCTGTGTATGAATAGTGGCAGGGGCTGAGTATCACAGGAATGACTTGAGAAGCATGAGTACTGATTATTCATTATATCTCTACTGACCCTCATTAAGTCCAATTGTCTGACTGTCTGAATTCAGTATTTCCTTAGTTTCCTACTGGTGCTTATATTGTGCCATTCTCCGTTCATGAATGGGGACCATCCAAAATTGATAGGATTTTATAGTAAACCATGCTGTTCTTGTGGAACAACCACATTGACCACATTAATGTTCATTTAACTGCTAACATTCCATGTGATAAAATAATTATATTAAACACTTTAAATAGGCTCCACCAGTGCCGGACCTAGATTGGCACCCAATATTTTCCCCCTCTCTAACTCATTGCCTGAACCAAACAAAGATTTACCATGTGGCTTCATATAAGTGCAAATGGAGAGTTATAAGGGAGACAAAGGAAAGTAGAGCAAAATGCTGTTCAGGACCCATCAACCCACAACCATATTTAACTACCCACCCAATGAGCACATTGCAGGTAATTACTGCAGGTAATTGAGCTGCTACAGGACTCCAATTCCAATGTCTACATAGTATCCTGGATCCTGGATATAATAATATAGCTTGGGTTTCACCATTGGCCTATACTCTTTAATAATATACCATGATTTCATTCCCTGAAAAAAATCAATTCTTATTTTTCATTGGCCGCCTGAAAAGCGAATGCTGTGTGTTACCTGCCATCACCTCTTCTCTCGTTTCCCCATTCCACTCACAGTCTGTCATATTTCACCTGCAAATTAGCAGACTTCTTCCCACTGATTGACATTGCTTTTATCTTCCGTTGGCTTGTCTAATAAATCTTTCCATACTATGCTCTCTAATACACTGGCAGATTACATCATTCCAATGAAAGTCAATAAAATGCCTCATTACCGACCACGTTTCTCCCATGCGCCGGCAGTGCTTCTGGATCCTGTATTATTTATTTCCTTTAATTGGCTCATATCATTTAGGCTAACCTGATCGTTATTTTGCATTCACAATGAAGCGGCTGCGGTACAGGTTGGAGAGGTGAATTTTGGCAGGCTTAAAAACGCAGGGCATCGATATCGGATGCAGGAGAGCAGGAAGCATTTTCCAGGAACTGCTGGAAGGTTCCCAAAATCTAGAAAACAGATAAATCCAAGTTTAATCAAAGACAGGAAAGCTTATGACAACCCATATATATTATGCAATATTCATAAATATCAACCTCATCTTGTCCTGCTGAGCCTGTACTTTCTATCCATTCTTCCTACCTTAGCTGCTGCAGGTCCCCTTTTTTTGTTATTTACCCCCCCCCCATAAGGAAAGGACCTATTCTTACATTTCCATGATTGTTTAGGTTTTCCTGATTCCAAATTGAAGGCATATGTGGACATTAAAAATGGCCCTGAGTTTGGGTTGCTTGACAGTTGGTGTAATGGGCTTCAAAAATGGAGCATGTGCCTGCTGCAGGGGGCTTGACAGCTTTGAGCCCCAGGAGGGACAACCTGAACAGCAACTCTTTCCCTTATCTCTTTTTTTCTATGTAACAATATTTGGGTCCCTACTTGCCCCGCGGCAAGGAAAAATCTGGATCCTTACGGCACTGGCCTAACCATTTAGTTTTATGGCTCTCAAAGACCTTTGATGGTCGCCGTACATATTGGTTAAGTGTAGGGTAGTGATTCAACCCGACAGATGTGGTTCCAATTACAAAAGGACCCTTTGGAACAGATTCAATTAGATGGATTCAATTCCAGCTTTTCCCACAGAGACTAATGCAATTCAGTGGGAAAAACCTGCACGTGAAAAGTCTATTGCAGTCTAAGGGAAATCTTAGAAGGAAAAAATTACTTAGCCAAACCTTTTTTTTTTTTTTTTTCGAATTGAAACACAATGGGCAGAGTAGGATTTTTGGTCAAAACTGAGAAAAATCAAGATTTATCATACCCTGACAACCACTCGAATTCGATAGTACGCCACCTAAAACCTGCCGAGTTCATGCAGAAGTCAATGGCAGAGGTCCAGTGACCCATTTGAAGATGTTAATATATCCTTCCTAAGTTCCGTTTGAATTAGAGTTTTCGGGTGTTAATATTCGTTAGAGTTTTAGACGTTCGAGTTTTTTTTTTTTTAAATAAGATACCATTCAACTACTTAAAAGAGAAGGATATTGGATCTGGGTACTTGGCCTGAATGTAAGGAAGACTTATCTGGCATCCAAGATGGCGGCGTCTCCCATGCGGTTCCTCCTGGGCACAGCTCTGTGACATCACACCAGCGTCAGACGAGTCGCCGGTGTCGGATTGGTCGCCAGCGCCGAAGCGTCAGCGTCGAAACGCCAGCGTCATGACGTCACTGCGTACGTTTTTGGCTCCAAAGAAGGCCTATAAAAGACACTGGAGCTCTGTTGACTTTGCCCTACAATAGGTTCCACATTGTGAGTTCCTGGGTGCGCTATAGTCTTCTGATATTGATCCTGATCTTGACCTTGCCTGTTAAACGGTGTATTGAATCTTTGCCGCCTGTACCGACCTTATTGCCTGGACCTGACTTCACCTTTCTCTTAACCCCTTGGATACCTTGATCTGGTTGGACTGTGCTTCCTCCTTGGTCCACTACCTCTGGCTGAGCCTTCGGGCCCCTTATACTGAATGAGTGTTGGAATTTGAATTGTTGTTTATAAAATAATTTACAGTCTATTTTTTTTCCAAATACTAATCCAGTTGGAGGATATGCAGAATGCTAACAAGGTAAAACTCTAAGGGCAGAGACACACGTGGAGATTCGGGGAGATTAGTCACCCAGCAACAAATTGCCTCTCCTTCGGGCGACTAATATCCATGCAATGCCTTCCCGCCAGCTAGAATCTAAATCGCCGGTGGGATTTCACTCAGAGCGATTAGTTTCCGAAGTTGCCTCGCTAAGAAGCTTCGGGCAACTTCGGAAAATGAAGCGCTCCGAGTGTCCGTTTGGGGAGATTAGTGGCCCAAAGAAGAGGCGATTTGTAGCTGGGCGAGGACCCTAACTGGTATACATAATATAGCCAATTAGCATGTTGCAGTTTGAAATGCATGTTTTTTGCACCTTTTCTCTGAGTGAGTGTTGGCAGTGGCGTAACTACCGGGGGAGCAGGAGGTGCAATTGGGCCAGGGCCCGCACCCCCCGCAGGGCCCCCGGCAGTCACGCGCCCACTGGAGTCGGCTGCAGCCGCACAGACGAGGGTGGGGGGCGGGGCCCGGCTGCACGGCCCGCACCAGGGCCCGCCCCCACCTAGTTCCGTGTTGGAATTTGAATTGTTGTTTATAAAATAATTTACAGTCTATTTTGTTTTTCTAAGGGCGGAGACACATGTGGAAATTTGGGAAGATTAGTCGCCCAGCAACAAATTGCCTCTTCTTTGGCGACTAATCTCCCCGCAATGCCTTCCTGCCGGCTAGAATCTAAATCGCCGGTGGGATGGCACTCGGAGCACTTCATTTTCTGAAGTTGCCTGAAGTTGCCTTATTTCCCTAGTAAAATAGGTGCAGACTTGCAAAAATGTTGCCACTTGCGAAAACATGGATTTAAAGGGAAACTGTCATGGGAAAACATGTTTTTTTTTTCAAAACACATCAGTTAATAGTGCTGCTCCAGCAAAATTCTGCACTCAAATCCATTTTTTGAAAGAACAAACAGATTTTTTTGTATTTCATTTTGAAATCTGACATGGGGCTAGACATATTGTCAGTTTACCAGCTGCCCCCCAGTCATGTGACTTGTGCTCTAATAAACTTTAGTCACTCTTTACTGCTGTACTGCAAGTTGGAGTGATATCACCCCCTCCCCCCCCCCAGCAGCCAAACAACAGAACAATGGGAAGGTAACCAGATAACAGCTCACTAAGGGTAAGGTCACACTGGGCATTTCGGGGAGATTTAGTCGCCTGACGACTAATCGCCTCATCTTTGCTGGGATCAATCTCCCCAAATGCCTTCCCTCACTCTTGCACTGGCTAAAATGAAAAATCACCGGCGCTAAGCACACGTGGTGAATCGTTTTCCGAAGTCGCCCAAAGTGCCGGGATTTTTTTCATTTTAGCCAGCGCAAGAGTGAGGGATGGCGTTCAGGGAGATTGGTCGCCGCAAAGACGAGGTGATTAGTCGCCAGGCGACTAAATCTCCCCGAAACGCTCAGTGTGACCTTACCCTAACACAAGATAACAGCTGCCTGGTAGATATAAGAACAATACTCAATAGTAAAAGCCAAGTCCCACTGAGACTGATTCAGTTACATTAAGTAGGAGAAATAACAGCCTGCCAGAAAGTATTTCCATCCTAAAGTGCAGGCACAAGTCACATGACTGGGGCAGCTGGGAAATTGACAATATGTCTAGCCCCATGTCAGATTTCAAAATTGAATATAAAAAAATCTGTTTGCTCTTTTGAGAATTGGATTTCAGTGCAGAATTCTGCTGGAGCAGAACTGATGCGTTTTGAAAAAAACTTGTTTTCCCATGACAGTATCCCTTTAAGAACAAAACATTTTTTGCAAAAGAAAAAGTTGTCCTTCATAATAGTAAATGGCTGACGCATTTTACACCTGGATAAAAAAAAGTTAGTAAAAAATGGTATCTTCTTTTTTTTTTTTTTTAAATAAACCTGCCACTGAGAGTGTGGAACCATAATTAGCCCAATTAGATAAGCAAAAGAATTTGAGAAAACTGCTTTGGGAACTCTTCTTCTTCTGCTATTCAGCTGCTTGGGAATTTGAGGCCGTTACAATGTGTATAATGGGGCTGTACCTGGAGGAGAAGATGGAAGAGGTTACAAAAAAATCCAAAAAAAAAACAAAACTGAGGGTAACTTGATTAACGAAGAAGTGTAGAGGGATGTTTGTCATTGCTACTATAAAGAATAAAAAGATACTTGAAGCTTGCCCCACTTCACGCATATGTTATGCAAATAAAATATTAATTTATGTAGATTAAAATGACATTTCTTCCCCCCTGTATTCGGTTAAGTTCCCTATACACAATGATCACGTTGTGACTTTGAATAGCAAAAATGTTCTGTCTTTAAAACTCGTGGAGTGAATGCGTCTTCCCTCGTCTGTCGTCTGTGCAATTTAATGATCAAATCCCAAGGCTTGGATTCCATATCAAGCTATTACACCGACTCGCATTTACCTAACGTGATTATACGTGAGTTATATTTCATTTCGGCTGTATCGAATTTGCTTGAAATACTATTATACAGCAGAGCTGGAGTATAGGTCGTGTCAGCTGGCTTCTGGTATTATTTGCCCTTTATCAACATTTATTCAGGTGCTTGTGGGCCAGGGCCACACTCAGGGGCGTAACTACAGAGAAAGCAGACCCTGGGGCCCATTAATATCTAGTTACACCATTGCCCACACTATTTGTCGCTTGCTCCAGTCAAAGAGGATGTACCGGTAAATGATCTCTTGTGACATCACTGATTCTGAGCTATATCTGAAATATGATGTCACACACCCAACCACCTGAACACACAAGGTCTGACTGGGCCGGTGGGACACCGGGAAAAAACCCGGTGGGCCCTGGCCTTCATTGGCCCCGGCGGCCCAGACCGGCTCCCTGCACGACGACGCTGCTCCTAATGCTGGGCCCCCCAGTACAACGCTACGTTCACCTTGTTGTAGTTAACTTTTATGATGTAGAGAGTGATATTCTGAGACAATTTGCAATTTTTGTTTTTTATTATTTGTGGATTTTTTTTTAATATCGCTGACGCACATTAAAGTCTATGGGCGTCAAAAAAATGTTGTCCAGCGGCGAAATTTGTTTTTGATGCGCGTCTTTTTTTTTTTGACTCATGACGCCATACAAATCTATGGGCGACATTTTTGCGGCAAAACAAGCCGAAAAAATTCGCCCATCCCTATTTATTAAAGCGCAATGCTGCAAAATAGTCAGAATCCGAAAATCTGGCATCTCAGACCTGCAAAAAGGTTGTATATAAGTCAATGGGGGTCATTTATCAACACTGGGCAAATTTGCCCGGTGTTGATAAATGAGCCCCAATGGGAGAGGTCTCTATCCAACTCCGAAAGGCCAAAAGAGTCAGATTTTCAGCCTAATTCCAACGCAGACCACAGAAACTTCCAAAAATTCAGTCTTTTCGGGAAAAAATCGAGAAACTCGGAATATCCCAAAAATTTGTACGATTGAGATTTTTGCTCGGTTTTATCAAGTTTTTCCGCGATCCGATTAAATCGTGCTTTTTAAATAATGTCAAATCTTTTTGGTCAGACTTTTTTTAATAAAATTTGGATTTTAATAAATAATACCCTAAATCCAATAGGCTGGTTTTGCTTCCAATAAGGATTAATTATATCTTAGTTGGGATCAAGTACAAGCTACTGTTTTATTATTACACAGAAAAAGGAAGTTTGGATTATTTCATTATAATGGAGTCTATAAGAGACGTCTTTTCAGTAATTCGGATAACAGGTTTCTGGATAACGAGTTTCTTTATAACGAGTCCCATACCTATATGAGCTTTCTATTGTGTTATTCTAACTGCTTATGTATGTGGCTTCTTCTTTCACTTCTATTTAGCTGGCACCGAAGAGTTACATGTGTGATGCAAGAAGGGTAGTAGGGCTAGTCATTAAAGGGCAAGTAAAGAGCAACATGTTTTCACCAATGTTTAGACCAGGGAAGACAACTGTTTTATTTTTTTTGAGTTATTTAGCTTTTTATGCAGCAGCTCTCCAGTTTGCAGTTTCAGCAATCTAGTTGCTAGTGTCCAAATTACCCTAGCAACCATGCACTAATTTGAATAAGAGACTGGAATATGAATAGGAGAGGCCTGAATAGAAAGATAAAAAGCAGCAATAACCATACATTTGTAGCCTTACATAGAATTTAATGGGATCAGTGACCCCCAAATGATAGCTTGAAAGAGTTAGAAAAAGGCAAATAATTAAAAAAACTATTTTTACAAATGAAGACCAATTAAAAAGTTGGCCATTTTTTAATATACTAAAAGTTATCTTAAAGGGGAACTATTGCGGAAATGAAAATTTAATGTACTGTAAGCTTCCTCATACTGAAATAAGAAACTTTCTAAATACAATCAATTAAAAATGCTGCACCGTTTCTGAAATAATCAAGTTTATATTCACTATTCCTCTCTCAGCATCTGTTTCTCTTCATTCTCTCTTCATGCAGCAGTTGGGTGTCAGATGAATGATCCAATATATCTTATAGGGGGGCTCCTTTTGCCTAGAAGATGTATTAGAGCACACTCTATTAAACTCACCAGACATCATGTCTCTCTACATGCAGAATTTGTGCAAAAGGCAGTTATTTTGTTAGATTTTGTTTGTACTGGAATCAGTTATTTGAGTGAACTCTAATTCATCTGCTAGGAAAGGAGCCCCCCCTATAAGATATATTAGATCTAACTGTCAATGAATATTTGACACTAGTGATGGAATTTGTCCCGAAATATTCGCCAAACATAGTGAAGTCAATGGGCAATTTTTATATGCGTGCCTTTGTTGTCCAAATGCATTAAAGTCATTGGGTGTCCAAATAATTTTGATGCGCGATGATTTTTTCAATTTTTTTGATGCATCAAATTTTTCACGAGCAAATTTTCACCGCAGTTTCACAAATGTATTAGATGGCGGGAAAAGCAAAAATTTGTCACAGATTCGTACCTGGCGAATGTATTCGCCCATCACTATCACTATCTCCCAACTGCTGCATGAAGAGAGAATGAAGAGAAACAGATGCTGAGAGAGGAATAGTGAATATAAACTTGATTATTTCAGAAACGATGCAGAATTTTTAATTGATTGTATTTTTAAAGTTTCTTATTTCAGTATGATGAAGCTTATATTACATTTTCATTTTGCACAATAGTTCCCCTTTAAGGGTAAACCACCCCGGTATGATTAAGGGTTTATATCCCTTTTAAAGTAGAATTAAAGCCTGAAAAGGAATAGGACTAGAAATTATGGAGGTTATTATTAAAATCCAAAATGTTATCAGTATTTTATGAAAACCACTCCGACCAAATCCCCCGTATTTATCAATACATTTTCATGAAAATTTCTTGTGCGGAAAAAGACTCGACTAAATCGTGAAAAAATCCAAATCGTACAAATTTTTGGGGTTTGTCTTCAAAAACTGCAACTTTTTTGGATTTGACACCGGAAACCTGCAACTTTTTCGGATTATTGACTGAAAACCACAAAATCTTCGGATTTTTTGAACTAAACCCAGTGCAGATCAGGATATCTTCCAATTGGAAACAGCCATTAACTTCTACATGAACTCGGCAGGTCTGAGACGAAGTACTTTTTATTCAGACTTTTAACATCATCGGGGTTTAATAAAAAAAAAAATGTCCCCTTTAAAGGTCCGACCAGAAAAAATTGGACTTTAATAAATAACCCCCTACGTTTATATACTGTATACTGCACTCAGTTTACAGTACAACCCCCCAGGTTTGGTAACAATAATAATTTAGACTTCTTTTAGAATCTTTTGTGTGTCAGTGGCACTGCACATGCTCAGTGTGCTCTGGGCTGCTGTTGGAAAGCTAAGTTAGAAGTCTTTAGAAACCATTAAAACTGAAGCAGACATCTGTAATTACTATTTAGCAGCTTTGGGGAATTAAGGCAAACTGAGGGGGTTTGTGTTTAGTAGCTGAAGACCCTAAGATGTAACCGTTTCAGGGAACAATTTCAGCTTTGCCTTAACAGCCATTGTTTCAAGAGGTCTGGCCACACACTTAGGGGCTGATTCACTATGGGTCGAATATCGAGGGTTAATTAACCCTCGATATTCGACTAGGAATTGAAATCCTTCGACTTCGAATATCGAAGTCGAAGGATTTAGCGCAGAAAATTCGATCGAACGATCAAAGGATTATTCCTTCGATCGAACGATTAAATCCTTCGAATCGAACGATTCGAAAGGATTTTAATCCAACGATCGAAGGAATATCCTTCTATCAAAAAAAGTTAGGCAAGCCTATGGGGACCTTCCCCATAGGCTAACATTGACTTCGGTAGCTTTTATCTGCCGAACTAGGGGGGTCGAAGTTTTTTTTAAAGAGACAGTACTTCGACTATCAAATGGTCGAATAGTCGAACGATTTTTAGTTCGAATCCTTCGATTCAAAGTCGTAGTCGAAGGTCGAAGTAGCCCATTCGATGGTCGAAGTAGCCCAAAAAAACCTTTGAAATTCGAATTTTTTTTACTTCGAATCCTTCACTCGAATTTAGTGAATCAGCCCCTTATTGTCTGACATAGCCCTCCTTCTGTGCTATGTTTCCATTACCATTGCAGATGCTAAGCAAGATACTATTGAGGGCGTGTGGTGAACCAAACAGAACCACAAATGGATAAACTAGGAACAATTCTAGCAAGTACAGCAATACAATTCCAGAATCCTTTAGCTGTCAGGGGATTCTGGGGATTGTAGTTTTTCGACATCTGCTGGTCGCATCCTTAGTCTGCTATGGAGGAAACAAGGAAAGAAATGGAATCAACCATCGTTTGTAGAGAGAACTGGAAAAGATTTGCAGTTAAACTTATTGCTGAAATGCAGCCTTCAAAAACCAATATGTGCTCAATGGAATGGATGCCCCTGGGAACAGAGGAGCTCTAGACTTTGTCTGTTCAATGACTAGAAAGCAGAAACCACATCCGTTCCTCTTGTCCCATGGGGCCCTCGACTGATTAATATTGCGGTAATTACTCTCCTATTGTTCGCAAGCGCTGAAGAAACAGGTTCTCCTCCAATGAATAGACCTGCCTTGCATTTTGTTCCAAAGCAGATGGCATTGTTGGAAGACGAAGAGGGGAAAGATGTTGTAGTCAGCGGCGAATCAACAGGATATTTGAGAGCACATTCCTATACAGGCTTACTGAATAAAGAAGTGCAAGTGCTCTGGTCAATAAATCATAAAAATGACAGTAATGGGCTTAATCCAGTACTATAATCAGTTCCCATATACAGCTATGGGACCTATTATTCAGAATTCTCTGAATTTTTAGCGAAAAAAAAAAAGACTAGAAATTTTCAGGATTTATTAATAGGGATGGCCAAATTTGACCCGTTTCGCCAAAAATTTGGCGCCGGCGAAATATCGCTGACGCACATTAAAGTCAAAGAAAAAATGTTGTCCAGCGGCGAAATTTGTTTTTGACGCGCGTCTTTTTTTTTGACTCATGACGCCATACACGTCTATGGGCGTCATTTTTGCGGCGAAACAAGCCGAAAAAATTCGCCCATCCCTATTTGTTAAAGCTCAATGCTGCAAAATAGTCAGAATCCGAAAATCTGGCATCTCAGACCTGCAAAAAGGTTGTATATAAGTCAATGGGGGTCATTTATCAACACTGGGCAAATTTGCCCAGTGTTGATAAATGAGCCCCAATGGGAGAGGTCTCTATCCTACTCCGAAAGGCCGAAAGAGTCAGATTTTCAGCCTAATTCCAGCGCAGACTACAGAAACTTCCAAAAATTCAGTCTTTTTGGGAAAAAAACATAAAAAATCGAGAAACTCGGAATATTCAAAAAATTCGTACGATTGAGATTTTTGGTCGGTTTTATCAAGTTTTTCCCCAATCCGATTAAATCGTGGTTTTTAAATAATAAATAAGGTCAAATCGTTTTGGTCAGACTTTTTTTAATAAAATTTGGATTTTAATAAATAATACCCTAAATCCAATAGGCTGGTTTTGCTTCCAATAAGGATTAATTATATTTTAGTTTGGATCAAGTACAAGTTACTGTTTTATTATTACAGAGAAAAAGGAAGTTTGGATTATTTCATTATAATGGAGTCTATGAGAGACGTCTTTTCAGTAATTCGGATAACGAGTTTCTTTATAACGAGTCCCATACCTATATGAGCTTTCTATTGTGTTATTCTAACTGCTTATGTATGTGGCTTCTTCTTTCACTTCTATTTAGCTGGCACCGAAGAGTCACATGTGTGATGCAAGTAGGGTAGTAGGGCTAGTCATTAAAGGGCAAGTAAAGAGCAACAGATGTTTTCACCAATGTTTAGACCAGGGCAGACAGCTGTTTTATGTCCTGTCTGGTAGAGTGTGCATAAGCAACCTAATGGCATATTGGGGTAAACTTATAGTGCAGTGCACGCTAATTAAATTTTACTGCATGTACTTATTATTTCTTAGTTGGGACTAATACAGAGATTTTTTAAATGCGGTTGTATCTCAGGGGTACAGATACACAACCTGTAGTATCACTGTAGTACAGATAGAGAGCACTTAGTGTCACAGTAGTACAAGTACATAACCTGTAGTATCACTGTAGTACAGATAGAGAACACAAAGGAGCCGATTCACTAACTTCGAGTAAAGGATTCGAAGTAAAAAAACTTCGAATTTCGAAGTGTTTTTTGGGCTACTTCGACCATCGAATGGGCTACTTCGACCTTCAACTACGACTTCAACTTCGAATCGAAGGATTCGAACTAAAAATCGTTCGACTATTCGACCATTCGATAATCAAAGTACTGTCTCTTTAAAAAAAACTTCGAACCCCTAGTTCGCCATCTAAAAGCTACCGAACTCAATGTTAGCCTATGGGGAAGGTCCCCATAGGCTTTCCTAAGTTTTTTTGATCGAAGGATATTCCTTCGATCGTTGGATTAAAATCCTTCGAATCGAACGATTCGAAGGATTTAATCGTTCGTTCGAAGGAATAATCCTTCGATCGTTCGATCGTACTATCTGCACTAAATCCTTCGACTTCGATATTCGAAGTCGAAAGGATTTTAATTCCCAGTCGAATATCGAGGGTTAATTAACCATCGATATTCGACCCTTAGTGAATCGGCCCCATAGTGTCACAGTAGTACAGGTACAAAATCTGTAGTATCACTGTAGTACAGATAGAGAGCACATAGTGTCGCAGTAGTACAAGTACAGAACCTGTAGTATCACAGTACTAACCGGTAGTTATGCCTCTGCAACAAGCCAAGCCCATAATGTCTCAGCTGTAGAACTAGAGCCCAATGTGTCCTACCAGAACAGATACAAAGTCACTGTATTCCTCTAGTTCAGAATACACTACTCATAGTGCCCCAGTAGTACAGATACAGAGCCCACAGTATCCCATTAGTGCAGATATAGAGATCCACAGTGCCTCAAAAGAAAAGATACAACCCCACATTTGTATAAATGCAAAACACAGCGCCCAGATTTTCCAAGCAGACATACAGTATATAGAGCCTGCAGTATCTAATGAGTACAGACACAGTGTCCTAGCACTGATTTAAAGTCTCACTATCATATCATTGTAAAGACCGAGCCAACAATATTTCAACTTTACAGATACAGATCCCATAGTATCCAAGGACCACAGTTAGAGCCCAGAACTTGCCCAGACATAAGGGGGCAAAATTGCTGCTACTCACACCGGGTGTGTATTTGAATTCTCTTACTGACAATCCTACATCTGTTCATTTATTGTTTTTGTTTTAATTTTTACTCTCTTGATTTAACAGAAGCTATCTATTCTTTCCTTTCTCTATTTCCCCAGAGCAGTAAGGGTGCTTTTACTGTTTTATGTTATAAGGTCAGAAAACACAATTTCTTGCCTTCTACCTATCCCTCTCCTATATTCCCACCTCTTAAAGGAGAAGGAAAGCTACGGAGGCATTTTATTGCCAATAGATTAGCTGTAATAGTGCAAGCTAGAATGCAATATTTATTCTGTAGAATGTTTTACCATACCTGAGTCTACCTATCCCTCTCCTATATTCCCACCTCTTAAATTCCTTCTGCCCAAGGGGGCATGGATTTTTCTCTTTTTCTGAACAGAGTGCTTAGTTTTGGTTGGCGGTACGCAGCACTTATGGCCAATCACATGGAAGCATTATCACTATTTATGAAGTGTCAAGACCTAAATATCCCAGAGGTGGGTGCCAAACCCTTCGGGGTGCTTAGGTCACTTAGCAGATTATCTGTTTTGCCTCAGTGCAGTATTCCACTATAACCAATGAGACATTTAGGCTAGGGCCAGACGGGACCCAAATCAGCATGCTGAAAAACCGCAGACCTCTCAGTATCCTTTTCTTCTTTTGTGTCCGGAACATTATTGTCGGCTCTGGCATGAACACACTCGGTAGATTTCAGTGAGGCTTTGCATATTGCACCAAAATCCGCCAAGAGTGTTTGCACTGGAGCCAACACAAGGGACTTAAAAATAAAAGAGTATACTGCTTGCGGTGAGGGGCTGAAATAGGTCTGTAGATTTCAGCAGGCTGATTTTGGCCACGTCTGGCCCTAGCCAAAGTGCTTCTATCCCTACTTTGCTAAATTTCTTCTATATCTTCTTTTATATGATATTGAAAAAGTATTTAGGGATCAGCAGAGCAATGTAAGAAAGGAAAGAAAGTATAGAGAGACAACTTGTCTTTGATGCACTAAAGGAGGTGCAGTTGTATTTTCAGCTTTTACGTTCTAGCCATTAGACAGAATTACGCCAACATATCTTTTCTGGACTTACTTAGGCTAAAAGCTATGCAAAGAAAATAAATAAAACATAATATTCATATTCTTAAAAGCTTTGAGGGCAACAATGTCTGACTCTTCAACATTACTTCATGCTTCCTCTGTACATACTATCCCAAATTATTTGAGCAAATGCATTTCTCCCCAATTGACCTAATTAGTGTTTTACAAGAAATGCGGGCAGGATGGAATCTGGCACCAACCGGGCAGAACTAATATACCAAGGAAGGTCATCTTGGTAACAAACATCCCAAGAACTTTCTTAAAAGTTCACAACTACTTTCCTTATGTTTCCATAATCTTCTGATTGTTCTCTTTCATTTTTTTTATCCTGTGAACCAAAAACATTGTAATCTTTGCCAGTGATATCTCTGAGATTCTTTGTGCCATGGGCCTTAGAAATAAAGGCTTAACAGAGGTAAACATGAGTGCTGTTACATGAAATAAGGGCTTGTAACTCTAATCATATTAGCTAAGGACATGATGGGCTGTACATGGACTTCCTAAAGTTGGCCATGCATTAAGGGCAGAGACACACGCTCAGATTCGGGGAGATTTAGTCGCCCGGCGATAAACCGCCTCTTCTTCGGGGCGTCTTCAAACTGCCTTATAGAAATGAAAAGAAGTAAAACCCCTCTCTATTCAATTGACCACCAATTAAAGAAAATTCAAGTATTAGTGCAGCAGTGTCAAAGTTTATTAACAGTTTCGTTAACGGTTACTAACCCAGTGTTGCTTCAATTATTGGGCAGCCATTGCTGGGTTACCCAATAAAGTGCTATGTGCTAGGTGCTAATAATTCATTAGCAATTAAAAATCATGTAACAGGATTAATTAATATTGTGCTATAAAGTGCTAGTGCTTCAAATGAAATTAAGAAGTTAACTTAAATAACCAGGATTAAATTGACCCAAGTGAGTTTAAAGTTAATTCATTATTATATATCACACATTAAAATCCATTCATTATAGAAGATTGTAAATAACTGATTAACTGTTAAAAAGTAAACTTTACTAAATTCATTAAAATTGCTGCAAATCAATTAAGGTAATCTTTGAAGACTGCATAAAAATTGGTGAGTAATAATTAATCCATACACCCCCGTTAAAGTTATAGGGTGTTAAAAAACGTTTGCATAAAATTATTCAAAGGAGACCAGCATTGAAAGAGAAAGGAGGAATAGGAAAATTGTTAGAGGTGGAGAAGTCCCAAGTTCTAGCTGCCTGTATTTTTCTAAGTCTGGGACCCCACACGGAGGAGAAAGTAGGTCACTGGGGACTGTAGTCTCAATTTTACCTTGCTATCTTATAATTCGGAGAGCTAATCTTCCCTATAAAACTACAAATCCCACAGTGCCATTGGATAACAGGTAAGATTAAAAAAGAAGAATCAATGCGGTCGCAAAGGTTTAAAATCAATAGGAAATTATTTTGCAATAGTAAAAATAAGGAAAGCGCCCAGGAGATTTCACAAAAAGCGCTTCCCAGTGTGCCAACATGTGTTTCGCCTGCTGGCTTTGTCAAGGCAAAACAGATTTTGCCTTGACAAAGCCAGCAGGCGAAACACGTTGCTTCAAATGAAAGTTCTTTTCTTCTAGTCTGAAGGGGTGGCCTCTGGTACGGTGATCCACTTTATGGGTAAAAAGGTCCCCTGCTATTTGTCTATAATGTCCTCTAATGTACTAGTAAAGTCTAATCATGTCCCCTCGCAACGAGCCAATGCCTGTGTATGAACTCCTTAAGTTTAGGAAGTAAAGGACTCGTGAACAAATGTAATGAAAATAATGGAGCAAATCACTTTTATACCCATAGTGTTTTCCCCACAATTATTGGACTCCCACCTTGCAAATGTAAATAAGGCTTCAGCTCTGTGTTAGTGATACCAACTAAAGCTGGCTATACACAGCCAGATCCACTCGTTAGTCGATCTAGACCCAATCTGGCCACCCACCAAGGCTGATCCCTGGGGCCACCAATGGAATCATACCCTGCTACCCACAGAGGCCCATAGGACAATGTGCTGATGTGATCCTCATCTCACAGGATATTCAAACCTTCTTGATATGTGGCCAATTTTCATTGGATGGGGCTTGGTGGTCCCCATACACAAGCCAATAATCTGATGTCTCATTCTTGAGGGACTCAGCATCTTTTTATGCCCAGTGTATGGCCGCCTTAATACAAGTGCTCTATATGAAATAATCCAGCAGACAATTGAGTTTGTTAATTCAACTAAGTTACAAAATACTGGCCTCCATAGTTATCTATAGTAATGTTGACAATAAATAGAAGAGGTCCACTTCACTTTAACCAAAAGAAATAGAACCTTGAGTTATCCTCCAGTGATAAGTCTGCAGTGTCAGTGCTGTTCTGAGATATGTCTGCTAACAGGAGCGTTGCGACCCTTAGGGACCTTTCAGACCAAGTGATCCTCAACATACATTTAGCCAACAGACATACAAGCCTGAACATCAAGGTTAGCCAAAAGAAAAGGCCAAGAGAGATACGGGTGTATCCATGTTAGAACTCCATGTCAGTTTAATGTATTATTTATTTATTAGCTGCGCAGTTCTTTACAGGGATTATACAACATCCACATCAATCCCTGGGCCAGTGCAGACTTTATTATCACAGTTGATCTATGAGAACCTGTGTGAAGCCCCCATTTACTTGTGTTTGGAGAATTCATTTATTAACTTAATTGTCCTTTTAAAGGAGAACTAAAGCAAATCCCTATCTAAAAGCCCCCATTGGCCTTCCTCCCCACATAATCCACTATTTAGATAAGTGTCACAGAAACTCGCACAGACTGAAGAATTTAGCGACACACTAGTAGTTGCAATCAAAATTTAAAAATGTATTTAGCCCTCCAAAATGCAAGGCAGGCAGCGTTTCAGACCCCACTGGGCCCTTTTTCAAGCCCAGTAGGGTCCGAAACGTTTGCCTTGTGTCGCTAAATTCTTCAGTCTGACTACACTGCAGGCTACAGACCCACAAGGCTATCATACCTGTATGGGTAAGAGCACTCTGTTGCACAGAAACTCGTACAGGCCTCTCCATGCAGAGTAGCGCATGGATAGTAGCTGATCCCCATCCTCCCACCAACTTCCCCTCCTGACTCCGTTCACTCTCTGCTCTGCCCTGACTCTGCCCACTCTCTGTCCTGTGCCAACTTGAGCTTTGCTTCCACACCACCGGAAAAAAGCGGCTAGAGGAAGCAGTCCGGCCCCCCTTTTCCCCTAGGCACCCTTTGACTATGGGGTCTGCATCCTCTATAGTAGTGGACTATGTGGGGAGGAAGCATGGAGGGGGGTGAATGGAGGCTACTGGATGGGGACTCTCTCTTTGGGGGGGTTAGTTCTCCTTTAATAGCCCATTGCTTATGGTCCTGAAGCATCAGCTTCCATGACAGAAAAACGTTGATTTCTGTTTGATAGTTTTGGATGATTTTCTCAGCAGCAGCCCAGAGCACACTGAGCATGTGCAGTGCCACTGACACTCAAAATGGCCTAACAAAATCCATGATGGCGGCTTGTGTGAAAAATGTTGAAAAAGCCTGGATCATTGTTGCTATACCTCTGGGCTTGTACATAGTACTGCAGCAAGCTTATAAATGTTATAAACCTTTTATCAAATTTAACAAAGCAGACTTAGCAAAGCACAGCGCCTGCAAACTAAATTTTGCACCTAGAGACCAGGCTCTCTAACATTAATCCTGTGGTTTAAGTTTCATCTTTTGGCCTGATATCTCCCTTCTACATGTTGTGGTATCACTGGATATATTTGAATATTACTATGAATACATTGTAAAGTGATCATCACTTTCATGTCATCACCATGACACTGTTAATTACCAGAGCAGGACTTGCAAACTCAACGAGAAATCAGTCTTTTCATCTGTCAATCAGTTTTTACTCTGTTAATTGCGCTGCCAAATTAGTAATTCTGTCAAAATTATCACCTTTCAAGGTCGACTTTCTCTTGAAATTCCTGTAATTTAAAACAGGCAATAATATCTTTTCTTTAAGTTATGGGCAGAGGGAAATATGGAAATTAATCTTCTACGCAACACAGGGTTGCAACTTCCATTATATTCCAACATGTTATCAAGGTTTAAAGGGGAGAAATACTTTTGTTCAAGCTTACTCTTTATATAAAAGGATTATCAAAGAAGAATCATCCCTATTAGCACCCGAATTCTCATCTAACGTACTGGGAGAGCTGGGCAATTTTTGATTACACTGTAATTACATGTTAAAAGGAGGATATAGTTTTGTTAGGGGTTCACAGAAATAAATAAATTGTGTAAGGGCTTCAGTGATGATCAGTGTCGGACTGGGATGCCACGGGTCCACCAGAAAACCTTTGGCTGGGGGCCCATATCCAGGGGCGTAACTATAGAGGAAGCAGACCCTGCGGCTGCAGGGGGCCCAGGAGGTATAGGGGCCCCATGATGCTCTAGTTCATATACAATTTCAAAATATATTGATAAAATAGAGCAACCTCTGGATATGTTGGGGGCCCTAAAATTAATTTGCTGTGGGGCCCAGTAACATCTAGTTATGCCACTGCCCATATCCTAAACTATTGGAACCTCACTCAACCTCTTTATTCTCCTAGTCTCTTTTCTCTACATACTTTACTCTATTCTTCCATTATTAAACCCCTTCGTTCCCTTAAAGCAGTGATCCTCAACCAGTAGCTCACGAGCAACATGTTCCTCACCAACCCCTTGGATGTTGCTCTCAGGGTCCTCAAAGCAAGTGCTTATTTTTGAATTCCAAGCTTGAAAGCAAGTTTTAATTACATAAAAACTAAGTATAGTGCCAAGTAGAGCCTCTTGTAGGCTGCCAGTCCACATAGGGCTATCAAAAAGCCAATCATAGCCCTTATTTGGCACCCCAAGGAACTTTTTCATGTTTGTGTTGCTCCCCAACTCTGTTTACTTGTGAATGTGGCCCACAGGTTAAAAAGGTTGGGGACCCCTGCCTTAAAGAAATGAAGGAATGACCATGAAATAGGCCAAATAGTTAGAAGCAAGAGACCCACTGACACCTGGGCCCACCGGGAGTTTTCCTGGTATCCCCGTGGGCCAGTCCGACACTGGTGATGATCATATAAAACCATCAAGAGTCAAGAATTAACAGAGCAGATAGGGTTCACATTAAAATGCACATTTACAACAACGATGCCTATGGCCCTGAAGGACATGGAAAATGTGTGGCTTTAGAACCCATCTTTGTGTTTGCTGGAATTCAGCCAAATAGTATTTTAGGAGCACTTCTATGGTTTAGCTATCAATTGCCACATCAACAATAATGCAGTAATTGCTCGTTTCTTTTGAGTCGTTCCAGAGATGACAATGTTTGGGGGTATTCATCCCACCTTCATCAGACGTGAATGTTGTACTTGTTGGAACGAAGCTGAAATTCAAACAACATTACGCTGGTGTCCTCTGGGCCCCTTATTTTGTACATCCTTGTACCTGTTGATTGACAGCTCCCATCACTATGGAAAGTTTAGGCATCTTTCCAACTTGCCCAGATGTTCATGAAAAGTAATCAACTGGAAATAAGTAAATTCTAATGAAAATAATATTCCTTGCTCCATTTCTTCCAACTCTGATAGCCGTTGGCCAACGACTGGTGTCTTGTGTGTCTCACTCATATTTAGAATTCACGGAGCCACAAATCCAACATAATACATCAGTCTTCTCTCAGCTTCGTTCCAAGAAACATCACCCGAAATGAAAAATTCATAGAAATCTTTCAACCAACAAAGTAGGCAAAGCAGATAAAATGCACTGAAGACTGAACCAGGTGTCTGTCGAGACTTGTGTCACATCTACATGAAAAGACGTCATTGCCGTGGGGTGTAAAGAGAAGTCACAGCAGATTTCCAGTTCCATGTGACTCACTGACTATCGGCATGTGCAAAGGTGATAATAAGATTCTTTCTTTTGAGAACACATTTGCATTACTAGTAAAATGGCTCCTATAGGGCAGAAAAAAAAGCAGTAGCTTGTGATGATGAAAAGTATTTGGTCAGCTAAGTAATAGAGATTTAGGGGGTTATTTACTAAACTCCAAATGCAAAAATCACGAAAAAATTTTTTTTTTTTAAATAAAATTGGACTTTTAAAAAAATCACAATTTTTTTCGGAATTTATTAAACCCCGAGGATGGAAAAGTCCGAATCAGGAAATCCGGCATCAAAGACCAGTCAAGATTGCATATAAGTCAATGGGAGAAGTCCCAATGATTTTTTGATGTGTGCTGGTTTCGTGCAATACCCCGTAGTTTTCGGGGGCAAAAATCCGAACAAATCGTGAAAATCGGCTAAAAAATCTGGAAAAATAGTGAAAATCTGATTTGTTTCCTGCAAAGCAAATTTTCGGGAAAATGTAATAATAAATAAGCATAAAAAACCAGAGCAGATTTGATCGACGTTCATAGCAGAAAATATTGAGATAAATTCGGACTTTGATAAATAACCCCCTTACAGATTTTTGTGTAAGACGTGGAGAAGGAAAAGTTTTAATCATTTACCTGATGATTATCAGGTGAGTGATTATAATCACCAGGGGTGGTTAACATTTGGCAGCCCCAGTGATTGGACTACATGGACGTTTTCGGTGCGATCCGACGCGCTGCGACAAAACGCCTGCGACAAAAACGCCTGCGACAGAAATAAAGTAAGAGATAGAAATGTCGGATGAAGTTGCAGCGTTCATCTGACGTGACACGACTGTCGGATGCAGACGCTGCATTTCTATCTCTTACCTTATTTCTGTTGCAGCCGTTTTGTTGCAGCGCGTCGGATCGACCACGTAGTCCTACAACCTTTCAAATTAATTAAGTAATCAACTATGACAAAGTAGAGCTGGTTTATGTATTTATGGGGCCGTAACTCATAGAATCCAGTATCATGTTATAATACACAAAAGTAATGAATATCCTGTAAATGATATCCTTATAAACGGTGAATTCTGATGTCATCAGTTATAAACGGTGAGTTCTGATGTCATTTCTGTCACATGACTCACTGAAATTTGTGTATTATAATAAATAAAGTACCCCAGTTGCAAAATATGAGGATATTAGAAGTTACCTCGGAGTTCCATGACCTTCGGCCTCGTGTTTTTATATGGTCATGAAACTCCTCGATAACTTATAATATCCTTATATTTTACAAGAGGGGGTACTTTATTCACTATATCATGCATTAACCTGGTATTACCTGCCTGGTAGTTGGTTGTTATTGGTGTGAAATCTGTTATGCAGAAACCCATTATCCAGAAGACTACAATTTACAGAAAGGCCATCTCCTATAGACCTCACTTTATCCAAATAATTCAATTTTTTAAAAACGATTTCCCTTTTTTTCTGTAATAATAAAACAGTCGCTTGTACTTCATCCCAACTAAGATATAATTAATCCTTATTGGAAGCAGAACCAGCCCATTGGGTTTATTTAATGTTTACGTGATTTTTTAGTAGACTTAGGGGCAGATTTATCAAGGGTCAAATTGAAAAATCAAATTTTCAAATTCGATTTTCGAGCTAATTTTAGTGTACTTCGACTAGGGAATAGTCCAAATTCTATTAAAATTTTAAAAAAAATTGAAAATTCGAATATCAAAATTTATCATGTACTGTCTCTTTAAAAATTTGACTTCTAAAACCTGCCGAATTGCTATTTTAGTCTATGGGGGACCTCCTAGAACCTAATTGGATTAATTTGGTGGACTTTAAAAAATAGTTCTTTTTTAAAAAATAGTTTGAATCGAATTTGATAGAATACGATCCGAATTTGATTTGAACGATCGAATACAGCCTATTCACTCGAAGTTAAAAGTTTCGATTTATTTAATATATTTCGGTTGGTCTTTTTTTATTCTAATTTTGAGTTGATGGGAGTTTAAAAAAACTCCCATCACCGCAAAATTCGACCCTTGATGAATCTGCCCCTTAAGGTATGAAGATCTAAATCACAAAAAGGTCCATTATCCAGGGAACCTGTGGCGATTCTCTTTTGCTTTGTAACTTTGAAAGAAGCCAGCTTTGGTCATCACCAGGGAGGGAAGCCTTTTCTCCCAGATATTAAAGTTTTACTATACTTTTCTAATGTGCATTTTAGGCAAAGGAATAAGCTTCCATTTGCTTTGTGTAACCAAAGAGCTGACTGTATTTACATAGTAACATAGTAAGTTAGGTTGAAAAAAGACACACGTCCATCAATGGGACCAGTCCCTGGATCAACTTGTACTATGAGCTATCTCCCATATCCCTGTATTCCTTCACTTGCTAAACACCATCCAACCCCTTCTTAAAGCTATCTAATGTATCAGCCTGTACCACTGATTCAGGGAGACAATTCCACATCTTCACAGCTCTCACTGTAACAAACCCCTTCCCAATATTTAGCTGGAACCTCTTTTCTTCTAATTGGAATGGGTGACCTTGTGTCAGCTGGAAAGACCTACTGGTAAATAAAGCATTAGAGAGATTATTATATGATCCCCTTATATATTTATACATAGTTATCATATCTCGCCTTAAGCGCCTTTCTCCAGCCTTCTCCCCAATTTCCTCATAGCTAATATTTCCCATACCTTCTACCAGCTTAGTTGCCCTTCTCTGTACACTCTCTAATACAATAATGTCCTGTTTGAGTGATGGAGACCAAAACTGTACAACATATTCTAGATGGGGCCTTACCAGTGCTCTATACAGTGGAAGAATGACCGCTTATGGTTTTAGCCTTGTCTAAGTTGGTCACAACCTTCTTCAACACGTCTAATAACCAAACTATTTTGATATAAACCCTTTGTGATAAGTTGAGTAGGCAAAGCCTAGTGGGCTTGCTCACAGATATTGGAGGCATGGTCAGATTGAATTCTCCAGGTTTATCATATGCAAGTAAAAACGTGTACAGGGATATCCCAGAACACATAGCTCACCTTGCATAAGTGAGATCTCCCTGTTCTAATTGCAATTCTGTACAGCAGCACTTTTTATTGGACTGCATTGTGATCTGATCGTTGGGCCCTAGGGCCCATGATCGGGTCAGCCCAATATTGCCCACCTCAATGTTGGCATATCAGGGATAGATCCGCTCGTTTGGACTTCCATGGTTCCATGTGTCAAATCTCGCTTCGGCTTATACAGTCTTGTGCGTAAAGGCCCCCATACACGGGCCGATAAAAGCTGCCGACAGATCGAGTCAGCAGCTTATTGGCCTATGTGTGTGGGGTTATCCAACGGGCATCCCCAATTGATATCTGGCCTAAAGTCGGGCAGATGCCGATCGGGCAGGGTAAAAAATCCTGTCGGATTGCGTTAATACTGTCCCGCTATTTGACCACCTATATTGCCTCCATTCTGATTCGATTGTTGGGCCCTAGGGCCCACGATCAGATCAGCCCAATATCGCCCACCTCAATGTGGACATATTGGGGAGAGATCCACTCATTTGGCGATTCAACAAACAAACGGATCTCCCTGTGTATGGCCCCCTTTAGAAGGAAAGGATATCTATGATTTGATAAAATAAAAAGGCCATGACTCCAGAGCCACTATTATTTTTCTAATGAGTTGCAGGTATTGGGTTATATAGTGGACCATCAGATGCAAGAAGATCCTTCAACACCAAACACTGAAAAATGACCTTGTATTTGTTATTATGTGTGTGACACATACTCTGGAGGGAGTTGAAAAAGTTTATTTAGGGATGATTTATGTCCCCTTTAAAGCCCTCATCTTGACCAAGAGCTCCAATGATGGCAGGAGTGGAATTAAAATGAAAGTGGATTAAGTAGCAAAGAAAAGACGCAATTTGTGGATGGGGAAACAAACAAAAAAGAGAGCTGGCAAAAGTCTAAATGCAAACTAAGCAAACCTTTGTAGAAAATTGCACCGCTGCCCAGAAACTTTTATTTCTAACACTAAGAAAGACATCCGATGTATACCAAGAGACAGTCCCATTCTCTACCATGCGGCAAAACTCATTCAAAGTAAAGATGTCCTGGCCTGGCTCCAATACTGCCTTTCTTCTGTAGCTGCATCTTTGAAATGAAACAAACCACTAATAAATAAGTTATTGTGGAGATGGTTTTATTTTGCCCTGCTTCTTTTATTACTCTGATAAGCCTTTAAATACATAGATACCTATGCTCCATGAATTAAACAGCATGTGGTCTGCCTAAAAGTGAGGACGCTCTCTTCATCATTGTGGTACGATTGTCGGTGTTCTTTCCCCTTTGTCAGAAGATGTTTCTCATTCCTATGGCTTTGTTGCAGATAAGAAAAGACAAACAAAAGCTTTTCAAAAGTCCCAGCATGCCCATATCATAAAACAATTTTTCCGCTGGCAGCTACAAGACAATCAGAGGTCTATGAATACTTCAAGATTATAATGGGTAAGGGAAAAAAAAGTATGGAAGCTACTGGGCTGCGAAGGCTTTCTCGATAGGCCCCAGAGTGAATTGGTCTGAGTACGATGCTGATCTCTGATCGAACCCTGAAGTGTAACTGTCCTTAAACACTTCCAAATTCCATTGTTATCGGCAGCTCGAGAGATATCACCCGTCTGTAGCGGAAGCCGCCAGGGACGAGTCTTTGAAGGCTTGATAAAAAAAAACACAAGCAAGACGTCAACATCTCTACATTATCACCAAGATAGTACAGCTAGCCAAGTAAATAGACTGCCGGGCTCGAACAAGAAACTGTATTTCAAATCAGCCAGAAAGAATAAAGTGCTTTTAAATAAGTCTTTATGAAGAACAGCTGATGAAAATGTCATATCCAATCTTGTATTAATGGTTAGAATAAATAGCTCTGTTGAAGAGACTACATCAATAGACTGATATCACCGGCGGCCTGACACAATCAAATATTTGAAATATAGAAGTCATTGTTTGTCTACCTGCCTTTTTCTTTTTGTTATTTCTTGTTTTTTTTTTTAAAAAAAGTAAATGTTTAAAAGTATAAATTAAAGCAGAAAAAGTGGCAAAAGTTAAGTGAACAGAAACATATGGGGTATATTTATCAAAGAGTGAAGTTAATAGTGAAGTTCCGCCACTAGAGTGAAATTCCGCCACTCTCCATTAATTTCTATGGGATTTTTATAGGCGTATTTATCAAAGGGTGAACTTTCACTTTCACCCATTGATAAATACGCCTTTCAAAATCCCATAGAAATTAATTGAGAGCTGCGGAATTTCACTCTAGTGGCGGAACTTTACTCTTTGATAAATTTACCCATATGGATCATGGATGGACCTATTCTTGGAGTAGACATTGGCATTGAAGCCAAGAACCTTTGAGCAATTAATTACATGGAAAGTGATACAAGGCAGGGAGGAGCCCCAAGCAGTGCTGATCAAAATCACAGATATTGGGTCTGTAAAATAGGTTATTTTAGGGAGGGATAATTGAGCCCAAGTATATTCTGCAACTACAATGTTAGACAGACAGTCTTTAGTGCAAAGCAAACACTCCAGACCCCATTATTTCTATGTTATAGGATTACTGAAGGTAGCGAGATTCTGAAAGGCCAATGGTTGGGCAGTACGGATATCGTTAGAAAAACTTACTGATGTCCGTTTCTTTCTGGTCACACTTTTAATGAAGAAAAAAAAACACAGAGTTTTGTGTTAAAAGTCTGAATAAAAAAGTTCTCCAACTCAGACCTGCCGAGTTCATGTAGAAATCAATGGCAGGTGTCCTGTTGATAATTTGAAGATATCCTGATCTGTGCTGGGTTTTGTCCAGTAATTCGAAGATTTTCTGGTTTCGGGCATCAAATCCAAAAAAGTCACAGTCAAATCTGAAATAGTCGCAGTTTTCGGCGACAAATGCACAAAAAAAATGCACAATTTTCCAGCAAATTTGTAGGAAAATTTATTGATAAATGGGGGTGGGTTGTGTGGATTTGGTCTGAGTGGTTTTCAGAAAATAGTGAGAAAATTTTGGATTTTGACATATAACCCCTTAAGTATTGCAATGTAGAAATGAATGTCAGTAACCTCCAATGCTGCATCTTGTAGTTTCATACGTAGATAGATAGATAGATAGATAGATAGATGATAGATAGATAGATAGATAGATAGATAGATAGATAGATAGACGATAGATAGATAGATAGATAGATATAGAGCGATATTAATAGATAGAAAGATAGATAGATAGATAGATAGATAGATAGACAGACAGACAGACAGACAGACAGACAGACAGACAGACAGACAGACAGACAGATAGATAGATAGATAGATAGATAGATAGATAGATAGATAGACAGACAGACAGACAGACAGACAGATAGATAGATAGATATTGATAGATAGATATAGTCAGACAGACGATAGAGAGAGAGAGAGAGAGAGAGATGATAGATATAGAGCGATATTGATAGATAGATAGATAGACAGACAGATAGAGCGATATAGATAGATAGACAGACAGATAGACGATAGATAGATAGAGTGATAGATAGAGTGATAGAGCGTAGTGATGGGCGAATTTATTCGCGAATTTTTCGGCGAAGCGGCGCAAATTCGCCCATCACTAATAGAGCGATATTGATAGATAGATATAGTCAGACAGACAGACGATAGATAGACAGACAGACAGACAGACAGACAGATAAATCTAATGTTTTGACCCCCTTCATGAGACAATAAGGGCAAACTGCTTTAAAACCAGACGGTGAAGTTTAAAGGAGACATATTGGGCCAGATTCAATTCAGTGAGAAAAAAGTTATCACATAAAAACTCTTATGGTAGAGACAGATGCTCAGATTCTGGGAGATTTAGACGCCCGGCGATAAATCTCCTCTTCTTCGGGGCGACTAATCTCCCTGAATTGCCTCTCGCTGGCTAGAATCTAAATCGCCGGTGGGATGGCACTTAAAGCAATTTGGTTTCCGAAGTCGCCCGAAGTTTCCCCGTGAGGCAACTTTGGACGACTTCAGAAAACTAAGCGCACCAATTGCCATCCTGCCAGCGTTTTCCATTCTAGATGGCAGGAGGCAATTCAGTGAGATTAGTCGCCCCGAAGGAGAAGTGATTTATCGCCGGGCGACTAAATCTCCACAAATCTGAGCATGTGTCTCTACCCTTAGAAAAAAGAAGAAGGAAGCCGATCACTTTGTGGGGCTCGCTGGAATCACCCCCATAATGGTGCAGTTTTCTTATGATAGGAGCACCGGAAAGTAGATATAATCACTTGGGGTACCCAACCCCCAATTAAATAGGCCTTTCCTTTAAGTAGGATTATATTTGGTCTTCTGAAGTTTAATTAAAGTGTAATATGGGCAAGCAAACAAATGCCTAGTAATCTGTAATGTGTTAGATAACAAGAAGATGACTGATGTGGAAAACACACATTTATTTTCTTTTAATTATTGATATTATCGTTTTTGTATTATTGTACTCTGCAGCTTTTTATGTGGGTTAAAGCAGATACCCGGTAATGTTCAATAAATGTGTGTTTGAATGTTAATTACCAGTAACACAGAGAGGAAGGCTGCGGGAGGATTGTACAAGATACGCTTGTCTGCTCTGCAGATAAAGGAAGGTGATAAGCAAAAAAGCTCTAGTAAGAATAATTAGAAAAATGAGATGGTCTCAAGGGAGCCAAAGTGAGGAAGAAGAGAAGCAATCCGGCAAAACAGCTCATTATTATAATAATAAACAGAAACAACACAAAATGGGCAAAAATAGGACATTTTCTAAAGTAAAGTGAACATGAGCCAAACCATAAAACTCGCCTATTGCCCTCACTTCTCCAACACAAAAGGCAGCCCCAAAAAGAGGGGGCAATAAATAGGGCTTGGACTAAGCTTAATTCTTTTAATTAGGCCATACCTATGTTTTTGTTGCAGTGAACAGGACAAAATCTGAAATTAAAAGTAAAGTCATAATCTACTTGCAGGTCAAACAAATCAGAAGACAACCGATGAGCCTCTGTATAACATAGTGACATAGTAAGTTAGGTTGAAAAAAGACACATGTCCATCAAGTTCAACCTTTTCGGTTTTTTTATCTGCCTAACTGCCAGTTGATCCAGAGGAAGGAAAAAAACCCCATCTGAAGCCTCTCCAATTTGCCTCAGAGGGGAAAAAATTCCTTCCTGACTCCAAAATGCCAATTGGACTAGTCCCTGTATAAGCAAACCTCCTCATGTCCCCTAGCTGCAGCCTTTCAGATAAGGAGCAGCTCATTATACATATGCAGAGGCTTCTTATTGGACTGCTGATTTGTTTTCTTGTGCTCGTCAGAACCAGGAAGTAGAATATGATTTTACTTTCAATGTCCTGTTTAGGGCAAGAGATAGGGAAAGATATTTCTATTTTTTTCTAAGCAATTCCTTATGCCTATAGGACTGTTGTCTAACATAGCAGTACCGTAACTGGAGGGGGCGGGCCCTGGTGCGGGATGTGCAGCCGGACCCCCGCCCCCCTCCGTACCAGATTATTAGAGTGCGCAAGCTGCCGGGCGCCCTGAGGGTGTGCGGGCCCTGGCCCAATTGCACCCCCTGCTCCCCCAGTAGTTCCACCACTGTAACATAGAGAGGACAAACACAGTTTTACGTGTATGTACATGACAAGGCTTGGTCTATTGGGATTAGGGATGCTCAGAATCCATTATTTTGGATTCGGCCGAACCCCTGAATCCTTCGCGAAAGATTCAGCAGAATACCGAAATTAATCCAAATCCTAATTTGCATATGCAAATTAGGGGTGGGAAAGGGAAAACATTTTTTAATTCCTCTTTTGTGACAAAAAGTCATGAGATTTCCCTCCCCCGTCCCTAATTTGCATATGCAATTTCAGATTCGGTTCGGCCGGGCAAAGGATTCAGCCAAATCCGAATCCTGAAGACCGAATCCCGAACCGAATTCTGGATTCGGTGCATCCCTAATTGGGATGGAACATGCTCAAACAGAAACCCCCACCCTCCTATTTGCAGGGGTGTTTAAAGGGATCCTGTCCTCGGAAAACATGTTTGTTTTTCAAAACGCATCAGTTAATAGTGCTACTACAGCAGAATTCTGCACTGAAATCCGTTTCTCAAAAGAGCAAACAGATTTTTTTAAAATTCACTTTTGAAATCTGACATGGGGCTAGACATTTTGTCAATTTCCCAGCTGCCCCTGGTCATGTGACTTGTGCCTGCACTTTAGGAGAGAAATGCTTTCTGGCAGGCTGCTGTTTTTCCTTCTCAGTGTAACTGAATGTGTCTCAGTGTGACATGGGTTTTTATTAAGTGCTGTTCTTAGATATACCAGGGAGCTGTTATCTTGTGTTAAGCTCCCCATAGACGCGACGATTCTTCTTGCCGAACGACCGCTTTTAGGGAAACCCGACCAATCCTTCGAAATTATCTTGCGGTTAGTGGTATTCGAACGATCGTACATCTTAAGGTGGCCATACACGGGCCGATAAAAGCTGCCGACAGACCGTGTCGGCAGCTTTTTGGCCCGTGTATGGGGCCCCACGACGGGCTTCACCGATCGAGATCCGGCCGAAAGTCGGCCAGATCTCGATCGGATGGGACAGAAAATCTCGTCGGATCGCGGCCGCATCTATTCGTTGATGCGGTCCCGCGATCCGACCGCCCGTTTGGGCATCGTTAGGATCCGATCGTTGGGCCCTAGGGCCCACGATCGGATCAGCCCGATATTGCCCACCTCAAGGTGGGCATATCAGAGGGAGATCCGCTCGTTTGGCGACATTGCCAAACGAGCGGATCTCTCAGTGTATGGGCACCTTTGCGATTTTTCGGCCAGGTCAAAAAATCTTTGTCGGTCCCAGTGCAATATATCTATGTTTGCAGGGCCAAGCAGGCAGCTCCCCTTTGTTTTCCTGGCAAATTGGTCTTTTTAGTTGATGGTAAATTCGTATGATCGTTCTGTGAAGATCGTGGTCTCACGATCAGGATCTGATCTTTTAAAAATCTCAACATCTATGGCCAGCTTTAGGGAGCTGTTATCTGGTTACCTTCCCATTGTTCTATTGTTTGGCTGCTGGGGGGGGAAGGGAGGGGGTGATATCACTCCAACTTGCAGTACAGCAGTAAAGAGTGATTGAAGTTTATCAGAGCACAAGTCACATGACTTGGGGCAGCTGGGAAATTGACAATATGTCTAGGTCCATGTCACATTTCAAAATTGAATATAAAAAAATCTGTTTGCTCTTTTGAGAAATGGATTTCAGTGCAGAATTCTGCTGGAGCTGCACTATTAATCAATTCATTTTGAAAAAAAATTTTTTCCCATGACACTATCCCTTTAAGGTTTGTGAATAACTTTGCAGGTAATAGAGATCCTGGGTATGTGTTTACATTCTCTGATTAATATATACAACAAAGCAACATGATAGTCTCTTCTGCACAATGAAAGAAACATCATCTGCATCAGAACAAGGCAGATCTTTTAATAATAAAGATTGTACAGGGCATCTGCAGAAGGGGTTAAACCCATCCCTCAGTGGGGTACAGACACCCACACACTAGAAAGACTCCTCGGCTCTGAAATAATGAACGCTGGTGGGGACGCTCCTGCCATGAATTTTTAATCCCCGCGGCTTTAGAAAGGATTTTACAGTGTAGGCCGAGTGTTTGATCGTCTCTGTTGTGCCTTGATCTGTTGCAGTAGTTGCAACGAGGGTGTTGGAATAGGATAATGGGACTCGTTTGGAAAAAGTACATTTACATCTCTCAGAGCTGCTTAACCCCTTGGCTGCCAGATGGAAGAGGCTCTTCTTTGTTAATGGAGCGGTGGCACCCCCCCCAACATATTAATTATTCTCAAGGACTAAATTACTAATAACATTAGGCTCAAATACACAAACAAATGAACACAGATTAGTACTCTGACAATACTTATCCTAAACTCATTACTTGTGCATTAGGTGCTAGTCACGGCACTAGGGATCCTGTACTTTATTGAACGTGTGTAAAGTCCAAGGTTACCTTAGCTGGGCTTTTGTTTTAACCAACATTTACAATTATGTGTGAGTGCGGTACTTGTATTTTGGCCATGGTGGAAGCACTAAAGCAGCACAAAGCTAAGCAAGTTGTCTAATTCTGGGCAGTGTCATTCTGTGGCTACTAAAGCAAATAAAGTTCTTGCATAAAAAAGGTCATTAACTCAAGGGATGAAAATATAATTCTGCCTCTTTATAGGTCCCTGGTGAGGCCTCATCTGGAGTATGCAGTGCAGTTTTGGACTCCAGTCCTTAAAGGGATACTGTCATAGGAAAAAAAATAAATTTCAAAATGAATCAGTTAATAGTGCTGGTCCAGCAGAATTCTGCACTGAAATCCATTTCTCAAAAGAGCAAACAGATTTTTTTATATTCAATTTTGAAATCTGACATGGGGCTAGACATTTTGTCAATTTCCCAGCTGCCCCAAATCATGTGACTTGTGCTCTGATAAACTTCAATCACTCTTTACTCCTTTCCCCCCCCCCCAGCAGCCAAACAAAAGAACAATGGGAAGGTAACCAGATAACAGCTCCCTAACACAAGATAAAAGCTGCCTGGTAGATCTAAGAACAACACTCAATAGTAAAAATCCAGGTCCCACTGAGACACATTCAGTTACATTGAGAAGGAAAAACAGCAGCCTGCCAGAAAGCATTTCTCTACTAAAGTGCAGGCACAAATCACATGACTGGGGGCAGCTGGGAAATTGACAAAATGTCTAGCCCCATGTCAGCTTTCAAAATTGAATATAAAAAAATCAGTTTGCTCTTTTGAGAAATGGATTTCAGTGCAGAATTCTGTTGGAGTAGCACTATTAACTGATGTATTTAAAAAAAAAAACATGTTTTCCGATGACAGGATCCCTTTAAGAGGGATAGAAATGAGCTGGAGAGAGTGCAGAGACTAAGTGCAACTAAACTGGTTAGAGGGAGGGAAGACTTAAATTATGAGGGGAGACTGTCAAGGTTGGGGTTGTTTTCTCTGGAAAAAAGGCAGTGAACGCCCATCTGTAACATTTATAAATTGATTTATATTTGAGGGTGGCCCTATACACTTGCAATCTCCCGCTGAGAGCTGGCAGGCTCATATCAACTGCTCTTAGCTAAATTAAAATCTGGTCATAAATCAGGGGGAGGAATACACCAATCACAGGGCAGCAAATTGTCCGTCTGTCCCTAAAATACTCCGCTGACAAATGCAGTGTATGTAAAATACGTTTGTTTGGTTTTTTTTAACATTTATTGAAAGAGGAATACTTTGTACTATAAAGCAGATATTTTGGGGAAACTAAAGGATGCCTAAAATGAAGGAGGGGACTTAGAGATAAAATTCTAAATAAATGCAATTTTACAGGTGGCATGAAAAGTACAGAGCGGGTGTTTGCTGCTCAATAGACGACTGGGAATTCCAGTTGCTTTGGGTGTATGGAGAGTATAGGCATAAGCAGAAAGTATTATATAACAGTGGGAGAATCCAGGACCTTTGCTCCAAGCTGTGAGCAATGATATCGCCACCTTCTGGTAACAAAGCCAACTGCAACTATAATTGGAAATCTGCACAGGCTCAAGGGCAGAGAGAGAGAGCAGGGCAATCGTTTTATTTGCTGTTTTTTTTTTTTAACAAATTATCATTATTACCGCTTTCCAAGTTGGGCCCGGGTGCTCATGCCCCAGACCTTCAGCATAGGGGAGTAATTCACAACAAAGACAGCATTAGGCAGGCACCAATCCGGAACGTCCAACAAAAGTAGAATCCAAGAGTCAAAAATTGAATATAACAATATGATACTTTATTTTATACTACATCTAAGAAAATGATGCCTGACGCATTTCGTGTCACATCAGGACACTTAATGTCCTTACCTGACACGAAACACGAGGATTCCTACGACTGGATCTTTGCATCTATGGCCAGCTTTTTAACCATGGGAAGCAGCCCATTGGCTCTGTATCATAATGCTAATACACCAAGTGGTGGTTGAATTTAAATTCGTGAAACAGCGAAAATTTCTCGAATTTTTCGCCGTTTCGCTTTGCCAAAAAATTCACGAAACTGCAAAAAATTTGCGAAACTGCGCCGGCGTCCAAATTTGCCCATCACTATATATATTTATATATTTGTGTGTGTGTATATATAGCCAGTGTGTAAAAGAAACGGATCCGCACACACACCGATCAGTGCAGTCGGGGATTATCCCCTTTTATTCAGCCACCAAACATCAACGTTTCGGGGGGGAACACCCACCCTTCATCAGGAACGCACCACCAGCTTGCAGGATTGGTGAACTACAGGTGTGCGGTAGGATAATTACATTATATATAGCCAGTGGCATCGCAAGATGTTAATAAGCCCCCAGCAAATTAATTTTTTTACCAAAATTTGTTAAAATTGCTCATTAATTAAGGCCTCATGGGGCCCCTATACCTCCTAATCCCTCCTGCAGCTGCAGGGTCTGCTTCCTCTGTAGTGATGGGTGAATTTATTTGCCAGGCGCAAATTCTCAGTGAATTCCCGCGATTCGCCGCCGGTGAATAAATTCATGAAAATTTGCCGGCATCATAAAAAATTAGACGCCGGCGTCTGTTTTTTTTGACGCCGGTGCATTTTTGCAGACGAATGTGCGAATTTTTGAATGTGTCAAAAACGAGACGCCAGCGCCATTTCACGAATTTTTCGTTGTTTCGCGAATTTCGCTATTTCACTATTCCTCTGTAGTTACACCCCAGTATATAGCTAGAAATGTACTTGGCATTTAAGAGAAATTTAAAGTATGGTGGCTCACGTATGAACGGAGCACACGTCAGGGCTAAAAGTCAAAATAAGAAATGTATCAGAGAGTTTTATTTGTATGCAAATTATACGGCGCAGGAGAGATTTATGCAGATTCCTCTCCCCAGGTTTCCAGCGCTGTAATAACACAGTAAATAGATGATACTTTAACGAGCCCAACACACAGAAATGGATTTGTACTCATAAATATGAAGGTGTAGCCCAATCACCACTGCCAGAGAGAAAAAGGGCACTTGACAAAGGTCATATGATTGCTGACCTTTATTCAAATCTCGCCATTTTTAATTGCCATGGCAGATATTCACTTGCACTGGCTGATACAGCAAAACAAGTCTCATTTAGCTACATTTCAGCTCTGCGTTAATCGAATGCTTCTTAGGCTTTCATTTGAAACATTACATTTGCTGCTATGAAAAATAAGGTCATTACTGGGCCATGTTTGGATGACACTGTTACCAGGTATAAGAAGGGCAAAGATAGTGTTGTGTCTGTGTTTGGTGATTATAAAATGTATTTAAAGGGGTAAGTCACCTTTAAGTAAACTTTTAATGGCAACTTTTCAATTGGTCTTCATTAATTATTTTCTATAGTTTTTGAATTATTTGCCTTTTTCTCCTGCCTACTGTTTCTTCATTGGTGGGTAGGCGGGTTGGCAGAACAGACGGGCCGTGAAGATTTCTTTACAAGAGTGCTGAGCTGAATCTGGGGGAATACACGGACAGGCAACCCAACGGATATTATAGCAGCAAAACGATAAAAAAAAAAATAATGCTTTCCTAAAATGCTGACTCGAGTATAAGCCGAGGTAGACTTTTTCAGCACATTTTGGGTGCTGAAAAACTCGGCTTATACTCGAGTATATATGGTACTCCTCTTTCTATTCAGACCTCTCCTATTCATATTCCAGTCTCTCATTCAAATCAGTGCATGGTCGCTAGGGTAATTTGGACCCTAGCAACCAGATTGCTGAAACTGCAAACCGCAGAGCTCCTGAATAAAAAACACAAATATTAAAAAAATTCAAGAAAATTGTAAATTGTCTCAGAATATCACTCTCTACATCATACTAAAAGTTAACTCAAAGGTGAACAAGCCCTTTAATATTTCCAGCTCAGATGATGTGAACAAACAAGGAGTCGGTTGTACATAAAGCAACTAGGAATCTCATTGGAGGATTCTCTTGGAGAATAGTGATGGGCAAATAAATTTGCCAGGTGCGAATTCGCTGCGAATTTCCGAGCTTCGGCGGTGAGGAATAAATTGGCGAAACTGCAGTGAAAATTTACTGGAAAATTGCCCATTGACTTTAAAGCATTTGGGCAAAATAGGTGCGGATATAACAATTGTGGCGGGCATTGAAATTGACAAGCGTCAAAATAATTTTGACACCTATTGACTTCAATGCAAATTTTTCACCATTTCTCGTTTTCGAAGGAAATTCGCCAATTTTCAACGAAACTGCACAAATTCACCCATCAGTACTGGAGAATTGGGATAGAATTTACGCTGTCCCGCCAATGAAAAAATTACTGATCAAAAGCCCAGCACTATGTCGAGCATGCCAGTTCCCCTTCAATCGATCAAAATCAATATTTAACATTGTCTGAGCCTTTCCGAGATCCAGAATCTCAGATCTCCTAAAGAGTCACTGCTCCGAGATTGATTCAGAACATTCGTTATTGGCAATAACTCCCAAAACAGCTATAGATTTGTTCAGCTTAGCCATCTAAAGTAGAGATACTAAAGTTAGCTCCAGTGAGAATCAGTTATTTTTCTTATCTAACATACTGATCAATACTTGCTTGCAAATATTACGCAGTAATCACACTTCAGAAGGGCAGTTATTTAGGGGATCAAAGCAAAAAAAAAAATAGTGAATGCCCTTAAGCTCCCCATAGACGCAAAGATTTCTCTTGCCAAATGTCCGATTTTACCGACCAATCCTTCGAAATTATCGTGCGGTTAGTGGGATTCGAACGATCGTACATCTTACGATTTTTCGGCCGACATCTGTCAGAAAATTGATCGGCCAGGTTAAAAAATCGTTGTCGGTCCCAGTGCAATCTATCTATGTTTGCAGGGCCAAGCAGGCAGCTCCCCTTTGTTTTCCTGGCAAATTGGTCTTTTTAGTTGATGGTAAATTCGTACGATCGTTTCGAGATAAGCCAGCTTTAGTGATGATTGTATGAAACCAATAATGCAGTGTCAAGTATAAACAGAGCAGGCAGCATTCTCATTGGAAGATCGTTATGCATAAATTAGAATTGTCTGGCTGGGAGCAATTACAGAAAACACAGATAACTATATTTATATATATATTTCCGTATAAGTTGTGCGTTAAAGGGATAGTAAACCCTGCTGCTCTGCACTGCTCAATCAAACTTTACCCAGTTGTTGCGGGACTACAAATCCCAGAATAGTGTAACATATAATGAAGGTTGAGGCATGCTGGGAGTTGTAGTCCAGCAACATAAGGGTTGTATTTTTAAAGCAATATTGCGCAATAACAGTTTTCCAAAACATATCCAAATCTCCACATCCAGTGACTGCTTAAGGGCAGAGACAGACGAGAAGATTTGGGGAGATTAGCCTCTCCTTTGGGCGACTAATCTACCGGCAATGCCTTCCCGCCGGCTAGAATCTAAATCACCGGCGGGATGTCACTCGGAGTGCTTAATTTTCCCAAATCGCCGAAGTTCCGTCGTCAGGCAACTTCGGGCGACTTCTGAAAACAAAGCTCTCCAAGTGCCATATCACTGGCGATTAGATTCTAGTCGGCGGGAGGCAGTTCGGGGCAATTAGTCGTCCGAAGAAGAGGCAACTAAATTTTCCCGAATCTTCTCGTCTGTCTCTGCCCTTACACCAATATCAATCTGGCTTTTTTCCTGCAACTGGAGTTTCCCAGCACTGAACAAATCTATCCTTTATCCCCATATTTGATTCCAGTGTCATATAATGTAGAAAAAACATATTAATCTGTATATGTAAGATAAGAGCAAGATACCTGACATGGTGTTGGGAATCGGCATTCTCATTGGTCACTTCTCTTGCATTTATAATGAAGTCGTTTCTCATTGGTGCATTTTCTTGCATCTATAATTACTTTTTAAAGGAACTTCTATAGCAACAAGTGGGGCGGCATTACGGCTGGGTTTACATGCCCTTTAAATAAAAATCTGGTCATTTAATAAATTTACTGTATATAACAGTGTAATATTACAAACTGCGACAAGGACCAAAATATGGAAATATCTTTGTCATTCTCTGTTTATTTCTAATGCATTTTGGTTGTGGTTTTTCCTGTTTCTGTTTGTTAATAATCCTTGAACATCAGCATTTTGTTTTTGAAAATGAACAGGAAGATAAAAAGAAAAAAATAAGTAATAGAATGGCAGATAATGGCAGGAATGACCTTGGTACAGAACAAAGAACCACTCCATCCATGTTCAGCTGTAAAGTAAAGAATCCTTTAGCTTGTTTGCTGTAACCCTGAGCTCACAATACAACAGGCCATAAGGAAGGGCTTCCATGAAAAGATGTGGCTGCATTTTAACTTGTGTAATTTCAAGGGGATATAAACACCATATTGTGCACAGATGTTGCTTCAAGGAATCCCAAAAAGAGAACAAATGCTTTCCCTATAACTTTATTGCAGCCCCAAATTTATAAAATTTAATTTCAAACATAATTATGGGATGCAAATACATTTCCTAATAAGAATAGCCCGACCCCCCCAACTAGCGTGACATCTTGTTATTATATGACATATTGGGAGACCTTTGTATACAGCGTCTAGGCCCATTGGGGATTTCCATATCAGAGCCCCCCTCCACCCCCTGCCCCAGCCACATATCTGTCCCATACGTTCAACAGCTCAACTGATCCTCCCTTGCAAATCCTCATTGCTCTGTTTATACTTGGGCATCAAATATTTTTATAGCTTCTTAACCAAAAAACAGCACTAAAGCCCCGGCAAGCAATAATCGTCCAGCAATAATCGTCCAGTAAACTCCCTAGTAGGGTTGTCACCTTTTCTGGAAAAAAATACCAGCCTTTATTGGGATCAGCCATCATTTTTACCGGCCAGGCCAGTAAAACACTGGCCGGGTGGCAACCCTACTCCCTTGTCAGCAACAATATGATGGCTATAGTGCTAGTAGGGGTGATTCATGCATAGGAGACCATTTGATTCATGCGTAGGAGACATTGATCTTATCTAATATGCACATTTTGGTCTGTGCTTGCCCACCCATTGGCTGTCAGCATAACTGATATTTTTTTACAGGCATGCATCAGTCAGAAACAGTGATAGAGACTCTTTCCAAGTAAATACAGAGGTTAGGTCCCTGAAAAATACACTGAAAAATACATTTGCCAACAAATTTTGTGCACTAAATGCCACATCGCAAAATACTGCTTGTAGTCTCCGCATACTCTGCTCAGCATCATAACAAACTGCTTAGATGTCTACCAAAGCTGTGCAGAGAGGTGTATGAGGATCAAGCCTTACATTGTGGTTCCCCCCTCATTGTAAGGTGGCATATAAATCACAACATGGTTATTAGTTCCACAAGGCACCTCTGGAACTTAGCTCATAACAAGGAACTTAGCTCATAACAAGGTTACAGATATATAGACAAATTGGGGTAACAGTCACCCTGCTATAGTTCCAGGGGTTCTCAGGGCACAAATAAACACTCAACCCAAATCTCACCCTAACTGACCTTCAGGCTGGGCCCCTTAGCTCATAACAAGGTTACAGATATATAGAAACATTGGGGTAACAGTCACCCTGCTATAGTTCCAGAGGTACCCAGGGCACAAATAAGCCCTCACCCCAAATCTCCCCCTAACTGGCCTTCAGGCTGGGCCCCCTTAGCTCATAACAAGGTTACAGATATATAGAAACATTTATGTAACAGACACTCTGCTACGAGGGTGCCAAACCTGCCATCTATATGGGTAAGACAGGAAGAGCTGCTTTATCAACTAGGGTCTTCTCCACAACCTGTTCTTCCAAGGCCTCAGAGGAGAATCCCGACCACTGAATGTAGACATTCCACACATAACAAAAAAAGCTCTTTATTTAAACCAAACCCTGATTGTTTGATAAGATATTGTCGTGCCTTCAAGTTGGACAAGTTTGTCAAAACCATTCCCAGCCAATCCTACACTCACTCGCATCTCTTAGTCTTTGAGTCATAGAATGGCTAATTCCAAGCAACTTTTAAACTGGCCTTCATTTTTTTCTCTTTTAGGGTTTTTGATTTATTTACCTTCTTCTTCTGACTCTTTGCAGCTTTGAATTGGGGGTCAGTGACTTCAAATAAAAAAAATGCTCTGTAAAGCTATACATTTATTGTTATTCATACATTTTTATTACTCATCTTTCTATTTAGGCCTCTCCTATTTATATTCCAGTCTCTTATTTTATCATACATTTTACATTGGAGCTACGTTTCACCTGAAACTTGTCTCTCTTTCTCTATGACATTCCTACATCTGGCAGCAACTTCTTGCAGGCATATATTGCTTTCCGTAAGCAGGGACGGCTGGCAGAGGTGAAAGTGATGTGTCCACTTTAACATATCATGCGACAATTCTCAGAAACCCCCTCCAGACACACTTCTGTTATCAGCTCTGCTTTCCTTCATCAGAAGGACCTTTCAAGAGTTGACTTCTACACTGTAGGACACACACAACAGATAACGGGTTTATTATAACTATAGGCTAGCTCATTGCTGTCCATTGTTATCATAGTAATGGGTTTGTTATTCACTACTTCACCAGCTTGGGGGTCAGATGATGTCATACAAAGAAGTTATTGGGGCCTTTACATGGGCTTGAAAGAAACCTCTTAGCAGGACCAAGTCTTGGGTGGAAAGCAAATTTAATCAAAAACTTTGCTCAAGCTTCTTTACAGTAATCATGGTCCTATAGCAATGTTGCACAACCTATAACTCCCTGGGAGTGAAACATAGAGAATTTCCTAGGCTAATAGCAAGGGTTAGAGCAGGGTCCCCAACCTTTTACCCTTGAGCTGCATTCAAATGTAAAAATATTTGGGGAGCAACAGAAACATGGTCCTGGGGTGCCAAATAAGGGTTGTGATTGGCTATTTGGTAGCGGCTAAATGGACTGGCAGCCTACAGTAGGTTCTGTTTGGCCATACATCTGGTTTTTATACAACCAAAACTTGCCTCCAAGCCAGGAATTCAAAAATAAGCTCCTGCTTTGAGGCCACTGAGAGCAACATTCAAGGGGTGAGTAGCATGTTGCTCACTAGCTACTGGTTGGGTATTACTGCATCGTAGTATAATGCACCCTGCATCCTGATATGATGCTGCTGACGATAGCTTCCCCCAACCCTCCTGTGTAGTGAAAAGGTGCAGGGACCACTATAACCTGCAATATTGTTAGGTAGGAGTCCCATAGAGGGGTGACTGCACAGAGCTCCATGAAGGAGGTTTCTACTCTTGACCAAAACCTGCCTCCCCAAAATTCTTACAGCTTGACAAACATTTTTCATGTGACGTTCCTGCTTTATTTGGAGGCAATTCTATAGTTTTATAAAGTTATACTACCAGTGACCTGGAATACAAACCCTTGGGATTTTATTTCGGGTTCTATTCTCTCTTTTTTTTTCAACTGAAAAAATGTTTAAATGCGCAAAAGAAAATAGACTCTAACAGTTTGCAAATACCAACAGCTCAATTATAGTAAAGTTCCCTTCCTCCTCGCAGAGATTAACATTTTAAACACTCCCCCAGGAGGCATAAGGAATCAGGGCTTTACGCTACTGAGTTTCTGTTTGCTCCTTATCATTTTGCCGCATTCATGTTTTCTCTCCCAAAATAGCCATTTTGCATATCCCATGTCATTTACACAGCTCTGTTATCTGCCATTCTTTGAATATCCTTTTGCCTGCGGCCTTGGATGTATCTTTGTTAAAAACACTTTCATTCAACAAAACTCTTTTAGCTCATTCTTTGACAATGGGTTATTCAAAGTAGAATCCTGGGGGGGGGGGGGGGGCGGGTTAGAAGGAAACTTCAACTTAAAATGTTAGAATGAAAGTAGTGTGCCAGTAGTGTAGTGTGGGGACAGATCCTAGAGACCTGCCTGGGTCTACCTAGTTGGACCTATAACTGACCTGTGACCAGCTGCTGAACCCACAACAAACATTTTTAATCACTTGGGGACACTATCTGACCCAATATCTTTACCTGCAACCTACTAGCAGCCCATCCTGAATTACGAAAATTACATCCTCATAAACAAAAGAGTAATATTGCATGAGGGTCTAAGGCTGGATGAATGGCAAAAGAGCTTGAGAGAAGAACAGTAAAACTCTCTAGATGGAAATGCAAAATTAAGAGAATGGTGACAAGGAATTAATGCCTTGACCCTACACATGGGTCAATGGGTTACTGACTATAACACTTGCAGTGCATTCCCTTAAAAAAAAATAATTAAAAGATGAATCAAAAACATGGAAGACGTTTTGTGCCTGCACTTACTTAAAGTCTTGCTGTAGAACCCATCCACAACCCACAAGACCATTGACCCACCAACCAGCAGCCTATCATCATCAGCACAAACTACTCATTGCCCACGTGTTTTTGCAAATAATGTACCTGTCTACAGTGAGACTGCTATGTGCTAACCCACCAACAACCAAAGGAATCCCAACTCAACTTTTTCACCGCTAACTCTCCAATGTAGGTATTCACGTCTTAATTCGAAGAAAATTCTTCAACGGGAATCATATATCAACCATTTTTTGGTTAATGCCTACAATGATGTTTCCTTGAACAAAGAACCAGCAGCTAGGTCTATATAAAACTAGGATCTTCTTGCATCAACTGTTTTTTTTTTAATGTCGCTTAATGGATGTTGCTCAACACAGCATGCTGGGTTTGGTAGTCCAGCAAAACTTGGGTGAGATTTTAGATATAACTGGAATTCAGGATAATATTTCCAGATAGATATGGGCAAAGATTTAACATAAAGGAGGCACAAAGTTGCAGTCAAAAAGATAGGAAGAGGATCCACAATTCCTGCAGTACATAGGGGCCGATTCACTAATTTCGAGTGAAGGATTCGAAGTTAAAAAACTTCGAATTTCGAAGTTTTTTTTTGGGCTACTTCGACCATCGAATGGGCTACTTCGACCTTCAACTACGACTACGAATCCAAGGATTCGAACTAAAAATCGTTCGACTATTCGACCATTCGATAGTCGAAGTACTGTCTCTTTAAAAAAAACTTCGACCCCCTAGTTCGCCATCTAAAAGCTACCGAAGTCAATGTTAGCCTATGGGGAAGGTCCCCATAGGCTTGGCTAACTTTTTTTGATCGAAGGATATTCCTTCGATCGTTGGATTTAAATCCTTCGAATTTTTTATCGTTCGATCGTACTATCTGCGCTAAATCCTTTGATCGTTCGATCGTACTATCTGCGCTAAATCCTTCGACTTCGATATTCGAAGTCGAAGGATTTCAATTCCCAGTCGAATATCGAGGGTTAATTAACCCTCGATATTCGACCCTGGGGGGCCGATTCACTCAGCTCGAGTGAAGGATTCGAATGAAAAATACTTCGAATTTCAAAGTATTTTTTGGGTACTTCGACCATCGAATGGGCTACTTCACCTTCGACTACGACCTTCGACTTCGATTCGAACGATTCGAACGAAAAATCGTTCGACTATTCGACCATTCGATAGTCGAAGTACTTTCCCTTTAAAAAAAACTTTGACCCCCTACTTCGGCAGATAAAACCTACCGAAGTCAATGTTAGCCTACGGGGAAAGTCCCCATAGGCTTGCTAAACATTTTTTGATCGAAGGATTTTCCTTCGATCATGGATTAAAATCCTTCGAATCGTTCGATTCGAAGGATTTAATCGTTCGATCGAACGAAAAATCCTTCGATCGATCGAACGAACGTTTAGCGCTAAATCCTTCGACTTCGATATTCGAAGTCGAAGGATTTCAATTCGAGGGTCGAATTTCGAAGTATTTTTTACTTCGAAATTCGACCCTTAGTGAATCGGCCCCTTAGTGAATCAGCCCCTTAGTGTGCCTACCTTGATTGCTACAATTGGTTGCAAAGTTATTTGACTCCAACAAATTACCAGGGGTGAAGACACTAGGGGTATATTTATCAAAGAGTGAAGTTAATAGTGAAGTTCCGCCACTAGAGTGAAATTCGCCACTTTCCATTCATTTCTATGGGATTTTTAAAGGCGTATTTATCAAAGGGTGAACTTTCACCCATTGATAAATATGCCTTTCAAAATCCCATAGAAATGAATTGTGAGCTGCGGAATTTCACTCTAGTGGCGGAACTTCACTCTTTGATAAATTTACCCCTATATGAATACACCTCCTGCTCTAGGTTTTCATGAGTAGTAGATAGGAAACTTTATCTAAGGTAACTTAACGATCAATGGGAAGAAGAAAGGTTTGAGAAATGTCCTTTCCATATCTGGTATTAAAATGCCATCTCTGATTTGAATAAAGGTAGTTTCCAGTGATTGGAAGTGACATATGCAGATCTCATGGTGAGAAGATTAATGCAAGTAAATGGTTGATAAGTTGATACATGGTAAGAAATTGAGGTGTTTCCAGATCAAGAAGAGGAAAAAAAAACAATCATAAAGCATGTGGGGAATAATACGAGGTTTAAGTATAGGTGAAATAAAATCCATAACATTGCACAAAAAAACTTGTCTTCTTTCTCTGTTGGCTTTATCCCATTTAATGAGTGGATGAATGCAATAAAATACCTTGATTTGGAAGGCTTCACTTTGTCAAGAATACACGATGAATGGAGGAGATGCCTCCTGAGAAGTTGCCTTGAACAAGGAATGAATGTGGATTATACAGAGGAGTATATTTTGTGACATTGCTGTCCATACATGGGCTGATATAAGTTGCCAACTTGGCCCCTCTGAAACAGATTCACACTGGGGGTCAGGACCCTGTGGCCTAGGTTGGGCCAAATTGGAAATCCCGGCCTGTATGTATTTATCTACGTTTATCTACGAAATAGAGGCTTGTCATAGCTTTCAAGTTGTTTTTGTCAGGCTCATGCCTGAAAGCATACAGTATATGACTAATTTCTTAATAGCCAGTCTTAACACATACTATTGATTTTAATGGTAAAATATTCATATATTAGATTGGCCTTAATTGTAGAGTAAACGGGAAGCGGGATGGTAAAATGTGAGGGAGTGAGTTATTGGAGAGAGAGAGGTGTGAGATCATGGCCACTGGAGAGCTATAATACAGTCATTTAACAAAGTGGTGTAACTCCAAGTAATTTCCTGAATACACACATTTGTAGGATACTTTGTTATTTGGTAGAACTTGGTGGTTGCATTTTATGATCTTGCATTCACAAAAGGGCCTTCATGTTACGGTTCAATATACAGTATATTTGTCTATTATCACACACTAATGATTTGGATAAGCTCCATTAAGAAAGGGGCTGCATGACAACCATTTGCACTCCTTGCTCAGTGGAATTTTTTCTCTGTCCCGATCAATATTTGATCAAGTGCTACTGAGATATCTGTTGGGCAGTCCATTGTCTTGGCTTCATGCATGAGCTAAAAAGCTCCCACCTCGTCAGGATAAGGGATGTAGCGAACGTCGGAAAAAAAGTTCGCGAACATATTCGCGAACTTGCGCAAAAATGCGAGCGGTTCGCGAACGGTTCGCGAACCCCATAGACTTCAATGGGAAGGCGAACTTTAACATCTAAAAAAGACATTTCTGGCCAGAAAAATGATTTTAAAGTTGTTTAAAGGGTGCAACGACCTGGACAGTGGCATGCCAGAGGGGGATCAAGGGCAAAAATGTATCTGAAAAATCTGCCTGTGTGTGCTTGGAAGAGATAGTGTAGGGGGAGAGCTGTTAGTGATTTCAGGGACAGATGATAGTAAGTTTGCTGGCTAGTAATCTGCTTGATACTGCTCTGTATTGGAGGGACAGAAGTCTGCAGGGATTTGAGGGACATTTTAGCTTAGGTAGCTTTGCTGGCTAGTAATCTACTGTTCTCTTTAAACAACTGCCATACGTTGACCTTGTAGGCATTGTTTGCCCAGTTTTTTTGGACGCAGCCACTGAAGCACAGTTGCCAGAAAAAATATGCCATATAAATGCTGAAAATAGTAATTTTTCGCCATAACGTTGACCTTGTAGACATTGTTTGCCCAGTTTTTTTGGTTGCAGCCACTGAAGCACAGTTGCCAGAAAAAATATGCCATATAAATGCTGAAAATAGTCATTTTTTGCCATACGTTGACCTTGTAGGCATTGTTTGCCCAGTTTTTTTGGTCGCAGCCACTGAAGCACAGTTGCCAGAAAAAATATGCCATATAAATGCTGAAAATAGTAATTTTTTGCCATATACGTTGAGTCAACGTATGGCAAAAAATGACTATTTTCAGCATTTATATGGCATATTTTTTCTGGCCTCTGTGCTTCAGTGGCTGCGGCCAAAAAACTGGGCAAATAATGCCTAAAAGGTCAATTTATACACTAATACAGCGATGGATACGGATTACGTAAAATATATTATGGCTGCTTGAAAAAAGTCACTCCGGTGTTTTTTCTGGAGACGGTAATATTATGGATATTTAGACAGAATGTGAACAAGGTCACACAGCTAGATGGCAGTTGGTTGAATAACACACTGGGCAAAAAATGCCTACAGGGCAAATAATGCCTAAAAGGTCAATTTATACACTAATACAGCGATGGATACGGATTACGTAAAATATATTATGGCTGCTTGAAAAAAGTCACTCCGGTGTTTTTTCTGGAGACGGTAATATTATGGATATTTAGACAGAATGTGAACAAGGTCACACAGCTAGATGGCAGTTGGTTGAATAACACACTGGGCAAAAAATGCCTACAGGGCAAATAATGCCTAAAAGGTCAACTTATACACTACTACAGCGATGGATACGGATTACGTAAAATATATTATGGCTGCTTGAAAAAAGTCACTCCGGTGTTTTTTCTGGAGACGGTAATATTATGGATATTTAGACAGAATGTGAACAAGGTCACACAGCTAGATGGCAGTTGGTTGAATAACACACTGGGCAAAAAATGCCTACAGGGCAAATAATGCCTAAAAGGTCAACTTATACACTACTACAGCGGTAGTAAAATAAAAAAAAGTAAAATAAAAAAAAAATGAATATTAAAAAAAAAAATTAAAGTTGGTGCTGCTGAACTACTAGGAGCAGCAGATTAGCACACCAGTCCCACTCCCCAACACTGCTAGACTAATAGCACTGGGCTCTTATAGTAGTAGTAGTAGTAGTAGTAGTAAAACAACAAAAAAATAAATAAAAGCAGTCCTTACAAGGACTACTGTTATTGCAGCAGTCAGCAGATGAGATCAGAAGCAGGACAGCTGCCCACTGCAGCTACATACAGAGCACTGCAGTAGAAGGTAGATTACTAGCCAGCAAAGCTACCTAAGCTTAAATGTCCCTCAAACCCCTGCAGACTTCTGTCCCTCCAATAACAGAGCAGTATCAAAACGATTACTAGCCAGCAAACTTTCAACTGCCCCTGAAATCACTAACAGGCAGCAGCTCTCCCTACACTATCTCTTCAGCACACACAGGCAGAGTGAAAAAACGCTGCAGGGCTTCGGTTTTTATAGGGAAGGGGAGTGGTCCAGGGGAGAGCTTCCTGATTGGCTGCCATGTACCTGCTGGTCTGGGGTGAGAGGGCAAAAAAAAGCGCCAACAATGGCGAACCCAAAATGGCGAACGTCGCGCGACGTTCGCGAACTTCCGGCGAACAGTTCGCCGGCGAACAGTTTGCGCCATCTCTAGTCAGGATGTACTTAGTCAACAACCAGTGTCAACCAGTGCTTAAGACAGCTTCAGACACATTTGGTTATGACAACAATAGCATAATCATAGTATATAGAATTTATTGAAACATTATCTGACCTCCCAGACCTGCTTTTCAGAACATTTACTTTGATGTATAATGCACTAACTAAAACTTTCTGTCCAGAGCAGAAGTTGTCAGATGTTCCTTCAAGTCCTAATACAGGGTCAGTATCCAGACCTCATAGCTCAAAATCTTGGGTCAGAAATCATTTGCAGTGCAGGGGAAGATGGCAACTATAGATAGGTGGGTTGACGAAGATGCATGATGAGCAAGGATTCTGGATTCCATGTTCTAATTGCAGTTACACACACTATTCACAGTAGGTGGAACATTATAAATGAGATAGTCACGCTGGGTCTGAATGTGCATGCACTCTTTGTTTCTGAAGGCACTCAAGAAATGCTCAAAATAATTCCATGTTACTGCACCAAATCCAAAGAATGTAAAGGCATGATTAGACACAAAGATACGATGTTTATTTGATGGCCATATGGGCAATTCCTTCAAATACTGAATACATACAGTAAAGCTATTTATCTTTGCTTTGTATCCATTCAGCATGAGCAGGAGTGCCAAGCAGGAGAACATGCGTCACAGAAGTAGTCAGAACACCAATCACCTTCAATTCTAATGTTCCAAGGAACATACTCTGATATGGTTCATAATAATCGTCAAGGACTTGTTATCTTTATAAAAGGAATTGTCATGGAACTTGGTGACAACCTAGAAACGTGGCTGCCTGATCTACTGCTTCTAGTAGATTACTTTATCCAAGATGCTCTTGAAGAATGTACAATCCTTGTATTAACAGCCCCTATGGTTTTCTTTCAACAACTTGTGGATGATGAGCTGCCGCATGGAATAAGCAAGCCTTGGTGACAGGTTTAAGTTGGCGTGACAATGCCTTTATACATTATAGGAATTTTAATGTTCCTGGCTTAAGGTATTCATCTCCTAGTATTGTTTTGTTATAAATACACTTAATAGATTTTGACATTTTTTGTCCAATCTTAATGTAACATTTAGGAGCATAGTACCAGTAGCGTGCGAAAGATGTATACTCTTGGTTTATTTTCCTATTTTTTCCATTAACATAATGATTTTTTACACTGTAATACACAGACTGAGATTTGGAGCCACCATGAGAAATCCTGGGGACCCATAAAAGTATATGGGTCCAGGCTCTTGAATGTCTGTCTTTGCTTGCACAAGAGTTGAAGGGCACCTTCTGAAAAATCAAAAAGTGTTGTCGTCTTGGGACCATACAGCTGTTCAGGCTGTACCCCATGATGGTCACACCAGTAAGTTTCCACACATACCTCAACTCACTACTCCAGTCTGCAATTTACTTCTACTTCTTTTACATTTTTAATCATCTAGCTCTGCTTACTTCGAGGGTTTTTGGAGCATGCAGTACCTTTGAGGAATCAAGTCAATACCGTATATCTCTGCACATGCTGTAGAAGTCTAAAAATAACATAACTGATCTTATCTGAACATGAAGGATTTGCCATCAGACATGATATGGCTCTTGGAAGGAAATACTGCCTGCTATATTTTCCTTCAACTACATAAAGTCGAGTAGACCTTTTTTCCTCATGAAAAATGCATTGGCTGTCAAATGTAGGCACATGAAACTCATCCTACTTTATTTAATCAGATTCTATGTTTCAGCATCGAGGATCAACATGAGAACCTTGCTTCAGGTGGCTCTTTACCATGGATGACAAATAAACTGTTCCTTGTCATAGAGTGAAAGAAGATCTTATTGTCGCTTTCCCATCCTGGCATTCTGTGCTATTGCACCGATCTCTCGTAACAAAAAGGGACATAAAACTTCATTGATAAAATGTTGCTAAATTACAACTCCCTACTGACTTCAGCATTACTGCTAGCTAGAACCTGTAGTCACGCAATATCACTGCTTAATAAAACTTTACCGAACTCCCAAGGGTCAGTAGATCCTTCAAGAGAATATTGCCTGGACATCCAGGTCATTGTTTCTTTTTTTTTGCTATTAGTGGCATGAAACTGACATTTCCTAGCACCAAATACCTAAGCAGCACAATACCCGCCCATCAGTAGTTGGATTACATGATAATATGGGAAAGCCAAAGTATTTCTGTGAGCCCTGCCTAACAAGGCGAGCAGGATTAATTTCTCTTGAGTGGTGACATCAATGTTTCAAGTTGCATTTATTTGGCAAATTCTTTGTGCTTTATCATTGACCAGGGTTCCAGAGGAGTGCAATGGAGTGGATCATTCTGTAATTATTTCTGCTGCAAGGAGGTAAAATATAAGCCAGTCATTCTCCAGGGGCCTTAAACTTTGTAAGGGGGCTCAGCCTGAAGGATGTGAGGATCTCCAAAAATAAAGAGACAAATATAAAAAGTAGAAAAATTTATTAGGACATGAAGACCTAACGCGTTTCGTGCCTATAGGGGCACTTACTCACAGCCTATGAGTAAGTGCCCCTATAGGCACGAAACGCGTTAAGTCTTCATGTCCTAATAAATTTTTCTACTTTTTATATTTGTCTCTTTATTTTTGGAGATCCTTACATCCTTTGGATACAGTGTTTTTGGTTTTTGCACCTTGGGACTGAGGTGAACTGTGAGTGTTTACTCCTTATTATTTTTTCTATTATATATTTTTGTATCTTTACTCATTTAACATTCATTTGCTGAGTGGTACCATAGATATTTTTTTATGTGGCAGTAGCAAAAACCAAAGTATTTTCAGGCTCAGCCTGAAGGCCAATTAAGGTGTTATTTGAGAAAAATGCTTATGTGGTCTCCTAGAAAGCCCAGGTTAAAGGTCAGTTAGGGTTAGATTTTGGGTGAACTCTTATTTGCGTCCTTCGAACTATGGTTGAATTTCTTTTTCTAGGTTAAGAAAGGAGTCGACAAAGGTTGGACCTCCAAGGGGGCTTGAACTGGACAAGTTTTACAACAAATACTACCAATGACATATACCAGGCTACGCCAAAACCCTTGCCACTTGCCCACAATTCAAACTTTTAAACTTTTTTAAAAAACTTGGGTAAGATATAAGATAATACACAATGACAGCATCCCTATAAACTTAATCCAATTTATAGAATGCACTTGGCTGGATATGACACTACCCATTCCCAAGCAAAGTTATAAATCTAACACTCAGTGTGGTGCTGATATTATAAGGTTTGGCACGCAGTAGAAAAATTTGCAAGCTTATTATTCTTTGATGCAATGTGACACACAATGCAATAATGATCCCGGCATCGTGGGGATCATCTATACTTATTTAATTTTCTGCAATCTCTTTTCTTGCAAGCCTTGGCCATTCTAGGTGACTTGGATGCAGGTTTATTTATAGATTTAATAAGATGGTAGTCAGCCCTTGATCTGACCTCCCATGAGCATCTTGTTTTGCATCCACCATCACTAAGAGGAGACGATAGCAGAAAATGCTGAACTTGATAATACCAAAAAATAGCAAAAGTGATAAAGGGAGAGTGAGAATATGGCAGGAAAGGGACAGGATAGGAAAGTGGGGGAGGTGAAGATTAGCCGGTGGCAGGAGATGGCTGGAGACAACAAGACAGGGAATGATAGTAAAGATCATATCAAACATCTCCTTGAATTTTTACTTTCCTTCCCAATATCAGATGTTGCCACAAATGAGTCACTATAAGTAAGTTGTTCCAGGTATGGGGTCAATAGTAAAGATCACATCAAACATCTCCTTGAACTTTTACTTTCCTTCCCAATATCAGATGTTGCCACAAATGAGTCACTATAAGTAAGTTGTTCCAGGTATGGGGCCAATAGTAAAGATCACATTGAACATCGCCTTGAACTTTTACTTTCCTTCCCAGTATCAGATGTTGCAATAAACTATTTAGTAAGTTGTGGGGCCAAAATCTATAAGGAAGATTAGAAAGTCCCAACAGACAAGGTCCACATTGGCCTGTTGATGAGATCCTCTCCTAAGGGTTCTACAGAGGTATGAAGAACTTTTTGTGTTTATGGGGGTTAAAGTAGGTGCTTCCATGTATCCTATTATTCATAGGAACATATTATATGTAACACGGGTGCCGTAGACAGTATCCCTGTTTTACTGCAAGGGACAAGAATAATGAGGCATCATGTATGTGTGTGGCAAGGCAAGATGGGATTGGAATATTTGTCTGTACCTGTAGTATAGAGGGTACAGCGAAACAAGATGGTGCCAGAAAATAAGACAACTGTTGGATAGTGTTTATATTTAAGGCAAGATGAAGGTGCTGTAACTGTCCCTTAGGGGCATATTTATCAAGGGTCGAATTTATAGTTTATGGGAGTTTATAAAAACTCCCATAGACTCCCTTAAACTCGAAATTTGGAAAAAAAAATGGGCAGTCGAAACTTATTAAAAAATTCTAATGTTTTAAATTCAGGTGAATAGGATCAAACTTGAATTGAATTCGAGTTCTTTCACCAAAAAAAAGTCCACCAAACGACTCCAAGTTGATTGTAGGAGGCCCCCTATAGGCGAAAACACCAATTCAGCAGGTTATAGATGGCGAATAGTCGAATTCGAATTCTTAAAGGGACAGTACATGATAAATTTCGAAATTAAAATTTTGACCTTTTTTTAAACTCAAATCTAATTTGGACTATTCCCTAGTCAAACTGCACTAAAATAAATTTGAAATTCGAATTTTCAATTCGACCGTTGATAAATATGCCCCTTAATGTTTATAGTTTGACTAAATGGGGTCAGTAACATTTGAGATCAGGGTATTTTTAACCAGTCCTCTCAGGAAAGAGTGTGTGCCATTAAGGAAAACTATACTAAGCAAAGAATACTAAACCAACAGATAGTTTATATCATATTAAGTAGACTATTAAAGAATCCTACCAAACCGGAATATAGATATCAGTAAATATTGCCCTTATACATCTTCTCCCTTGAGCCCCATTCAGTGATGGTCTGTGTGCTGCCTCAGAGATCACCTAACCAGAAATAATGCAGCTCTTACTGTAACAGGAAGTAGGGTGGGAGGAAAAGGCAGAACTCTGTCTGTTAATTGGCTCATCATGTGACCTAACATGTATAGTTTGTTTGTGTGCACATTGAATCTTACAATCCCAGGGGGTGGCCCTTATTTATAAAGTGTGTACTGTGAATGGTATGATCCCAGGGGTCGTAGTTCTTAAAATGGCAATTTTCTATTTAGGATTACCCAATGGCACATACTGCTAAAAAAGTATATTATTATGAAAATGGTTTATTTAGATGAAGCAGGGTTTTACTTATGAGCTGTTTTATGCAGTGGGGGGGTTATAGTTTTCCTTTAAGTCTGAGTTTGTAACCCATAGCAACCAAGCAGCAATGACTCTGATTGGATGGCTGCAGTAAGACAAATAAAAGTACGATGGGTTAAAGCTCTGCAGTAAATATTGCACCCGTCGTTTGATAAATCGACCTCTCCGTTTTGATTACCCTTGCGTGAATAGGAAATGTACAGTATTATTAGCTGCCTCAGCAACATTCATAGGCTTGAACTCTGTCCAGACCTAACTGAACGGGACCTTCACATGGAAACAGGCCTTGCCTTCTGTTCTGTCTTCCCTCGGCCTTCGGAGAAATCAGGTCAGGTTCGCCAAACAGGCGATTCACTTTGGTTGCTAAGCAACTGTCTCTCTGGGTTTATCTCATTTTTTTTTTCATATATAATATCCACAGGAATAAAGGAAATCCTCATGTTAACAAGGTTTTTCCGGTGGCCTATTAACCCTTATCAGCTGGTGAAACCATCTTGGGTCAAAGTGGTGCCTCTAGAGGATCCAGTAGATACAGAAATAAAACAGAGGATATTTGTTAATGATTGTGTGATGTTTTGTAGGGCTAAATAGTATAATAAAATAGACTGGCCAAATTGGGGTAGTTCACACTGGAGAAGGTGAGGGGTGATATGATCAGGGCTGCCATCAGGGGGGCACAGAGGGAACAGTTGTCTCCTTTAAGATCCAAAGCGACAATGGAAGATGAGGTGGAAAGACCCGAAGCTGCATCGGTGGAAAGAGCCAAAATGGTGGCGGCAGAAAGACCCGAAGATGCGGTGGAAAGACCCGAAGTGGTGGAAAGACATGATCCCCAAAGGAGCCGAAAAAAGCCGAAGAATCTGCCATCACCCGAGAACAAGGAAGAAGAATCTAAGATAAGTTCCACTGAACCTCAATGGTTTTTTTGTTTTTTTTTTTCATTAAACCCCTGTCACCATTGTTTTTTTAAATTTTATATGGGGCCACTGACCACCAATATATTTTTTTCATGGGGGCCCCGGACCACCAATGGCATTTTTAACTTATAAGGGAGGAAGCTTGGCCACCAATTATTTAAAAACATTTTTATGAGGGCGCTAACCACCTATGGTTTTTAACTTGTAAGTGGGAAATGGCCACCAATGTTTTTGTTTTACTTGTAAGGGGGGCCCCTGACCACCAATGTTGTTTTTTTTAATTTTCTATGGGTAATGTATCGTCTGCAGTATTTTTCCTAAGCTGCATATGTTCTGTATCAATATGATCTGTATGGTCTAAAGGAAAAATGAAATAAAATATTTCAAACCCTAAATTTTCTATGGGGCTCTGACCACCAATGCTTATTAAAAATTTTTATGGGGGGCCCTGGTGCCAATGTTTTCTTTTTAAAACTTTTATGAAGGGACCCTGGTCGCCAATGTTTTTTTTTTAATTTATAGGGGGACCCTGACCACTGCTGATGTCTTCTGTATGGACTTTTTACTGTGGTGTGGGCGGGGTCTGGGGGCCTGCCGGGGGTGGTCGAGGACCAGGGGGTCCAGAAACTTTGCTGTACAGGGTCCCCTGTGATTTCTAATGGCAGCCCTGGATATGATAACTATGTATAAATATATAAGGGGATCATATAATAATCTCTCTAATGCTTTATTTACCAGTAGGTCTTTCCAGCTGACACAAGGTCACCCATTCCAATTAGAAGAAAAGAGGTTCCGCCTAAATATTGGGAAGGGGTTTGTTACAGTGAGAGCTGTGAAGATGTGGAATTGTCTCCCTGAATCAGTGGTACAGGCTGATACATTAGATAGGTATAAGAAGGGGTTGGATGGTGTTTAGCAAGTGAGGGAATACAGGGTTATGGGAGATAGCTCATAGTACAAGTTGATCCAGGGACTGGTCCCATTGCCATTTTGGAGTCAGGAAGGAATTTCTTCCCCCTCTGAGGCAAATTGGAGAGGCTTCAGATGAGGTTTTTTGCTTTCCTCTGGATCAACTGGCAGTTAGGCAGGTTATATATAGACTTAAAAGTTTGAACTTGATGGACGTGTGTCTTTTTTCAATCTAACTTACTATGTTACTATATAAAATACTAGAGGGACCTTATTTTATAACCATGTTAATCAGAATATATTGACTCTTTCCGTGAAACTCTCTGTGTCACAAGTACAAGTGCTGATTTCACAGCAGGACGGTCTTGGACGAGGTTCATTTGCCAAGTGACATTTTTAAATAATTACCCAGGGTCTAAAATGTCATATCCCACAGCCTCCTGGGAAGTCCCATTAATAATACGCAGCGCCGTCCTGGGCTTTAACTAAATAATAATCACATACCAGCATTTTCATTGTTATTTTTAGTTAATCATATCCTCAGTCAATAGACCCAAATGTAAATAACTTTGCTTTCCTTGAATAAAGTCTATAAAAATATATAGAAGGTTAAAAGGGCTGACCAGAATATAGCATGGGGGGGGTGAGTTGGGGGCGGGGTGAGCAGCGATACATCTAAATAATGACACGGAGAGAAAAGAATAAATACAAGGTTGTTATTGTAATAATATCACAGGGGACGTATATTGTTATTATTCTGGGAGAAATGATAAAAAAATAAATACATTATAGCTCCTGAAAGTGCTCATAATCAATAAAATGACACAAAAATTCAGGGCAACATTAGACAATAAATAGATTTTCTTCTGCCGATGTCATATTTAATAAATATATGAAATAAAGGCCATATATATTTGTATGTATATTCGAATCATATTTTTATTATTAGATTGTTTTATTATATTTTTTTATTATATATATATATATATATATTTCTATAAATTGTGATACATATTTTGATTATATTTTATAATATATATATATATGTTTATTCTATTTTCTATTATCTATATTTTATTATGTAGATATTTTATTATATAAATATATACAGGTATAGGATCCGTTATCCGGAAACCCGTTATCCAAAAAGTTCAGAATTTACGGATTATCCAAATAATCCACATTTTTAAAAGTTATTTCCTTTTTCTCTGTAATAATAAAACAGTAACTTGTACTTGATCCCAACTAAGATATAATTAATCCTTATTGGAAGCAAAACCAGCCTATTGGGTTTATTTAATGTTTACATGATTTTCTAGTATGAAGATCCAAATTACGGAAAGATCCATTATCCGGAAAACCCCAGGTCCTGAGCATTCTGGATAACAGCTCTGATACCGGTATATATACTTTTTTTATTACATTTCCAATTAAGTGTACTTTACATTATTCGAAACCTAATTTGCATATGCAAATGAAGGGAATTTTCGCCTTGTTCCGTTGCGGAACTGACACCCATAGACTTGAATGGTCTTGTGAGTCAAAAAAAATGATTTGCGTTAAAAAATAAAATTCGCCGTGCTGCAACATTTTTTTGACGCCCATAAACTTTAGGGGCGTCAGTGAAATTTTTGGCAAAGCGAAACGGGTCAAATTCGCCCATCCCTAGAAATCACGTGACAAAACAAGGAAGTAAAAAAAATTGCAGCGAGGATTTGGATTCAGTTTGGTATTCGGCTGCATCTTTCACAAAGGATTTGGGGATTCGGCTGAATCCAAAATAGTGGATTCGGTGCATCCCTAATATTAATGGGTTGGGTGAAAGCCCATGTAAGAACTATGGTATCACTAAGCTGCTTTGTGTCACTATAATATCTCCCGGCTTCTTCCAATACTTGTCGGCTGATAAAGGCTCTGCATGTCAGTGTCGGACTGGCCCGGCGGGATACCGGGAAAAAACCCGGTGGGCCCCGACCCCTAATGGGCCCCCGCCGGGCCAGTCCCCCGTCCCGATCGTCCTTAAAAGAAAAAACGTTTTTTTTACGTGCCGCGCAGCGCCATTTGCGCATGCGCGCGGCACCTTTTACTGAGGAACGGCGCCTACACGCAGGCGCGCCGAGCACCGCCTTCGTGCAATCGTGCTCGGCGCGTCATAGTAGGGAGGCAGGGGGGGTCGGAGGGGGCCCTAGACATTAGTCCCGGTGGGCCCCGGGCCCCCCAGTCCGACCCTGCTGCATGTCGATTCCCGGCTGTAGGTACAATAGACTTTACGGCAGAAATGATCCCACATTCTCCCTCCTGTGCCATTTCCTGCATCCGCTTGCCCTTTATTCCCCTCTATTGTCCTTTCCTATTCACTGCACCGCGCTCCCTCTCTACTCCTTCCCATCTCTGGAATCATCTTGCTCTTTTCTCCTTTTCTAATCTGTCTCCCACACGTGCCTCGTGTTTCACAAAAGGAACTTTTAGCTTCTCTGCATTGCTTAAAGGCAAACTGCACCTGAAATCTGTTTTTCCAGCACAATGGAAGAAAATGCTAAACCACGTATACATGTATGTATGTATGTATATTTTTATTTGTATTGCGCTCCTTGAGGCCAAAGCACTGTACAGCAAAACAATAAATTAGTAGTAACAAACAAGGGGTCATTGGAATAAAAAGTAACAATAAGTGCATTATTAGAATACAATTAACATAAATATAAAATATAATTACAATACAGATTAAGTGCTCAGTGTCAAGGAAACAAAAGGCTAGAGGACACTGCCCCGTAGGGTTTACAGTCTAAACGGGAGGGTAACATACAGACACAATTCAGAGCGGTATTAAGGTGCTGTGGATTACAATGGGTGACACTGTTCTATAAGTGCCAGTTCAGGTGTTATCCAGGTGCTCCCAGAGGTAGTCTTTGAGTTTTGTTTTAAAAACACTTAAGGAGGATTCTCTCCTGAGAGATTCAGGAATGGCATTCCAAATATAAGGAGTCGCAAGAGAGAAGGGTTTGATACGGGAAACAGCAGTAGTAGTGGGGGGTACAACCAAGCGGTTGCTCTGAGAGGAGCAGAGGTTTCGGGCAGGAACATATAGGGGCAAATTCACTAAGATTCGCAACTTCGCCGCACTTCGCCGCACTTTGCCAGGCGTAGTTTCGCCAGCGCTCCACAAATTCACTAGAATCCGAAGTTGCGCACAGGGGTAGCGTAAGGTTGCGAAGTTGCGCTAGCGTTGATTCGCTAAGTGAAGCGAAGTTGCGCTAGCGAAGGTTATTTTGCCCTACACATGTGCCCACTGTATAGTTAAGTTGCCATGAGTTAGGAAATGTGGGGGGGGGAAGGAGGGGAGCCCCAAAAAAAATTCTCTATCTTTTTCAGCCTATCACCCATAATATAGAAAACACGCCAGCGTTTTTTGGGACTTAGAAAATTTTTTAATTTTTTTGGAATCAATCCCTATCTTCTCTATTGCGCTTCGCCTGGTCTGAGGTGGCGAAGGAAGTCTAGCGTAAAAGGTAGCGTTCAGTACACTGCGCGCGTTAGTGAATTTGCGTAGTTACGTCCTTAGCAAAAATTCGCCAGGCGTAAGGGTGCAAATTGACGCTAGCGTTCGGCACTTCGGCGCTTAGTGAATTTGGCCCATAGAGAGACAAGAGATGAGATGTAGTTGGGTGCAGAGGAATGAAGGGCTTTGAAGGTTATGAGGAGGAGTTTATAAGTTATTCTTTGTTTTATAGGAAGCCATGATAAGGACTTCAGCAGCGGAGGGGCCTGTACCCTTTTGGACGAGAGGAGGATAATTCTGGCAGCAGTGTTTAATACAGACTGTAGAGGGGAGAGATGGGAGTTAGGGAGGACAGATACCTGTAGTAGAATATTACAATAATCTAGTTTGGATAGGATGAGAGCATGCATGAGCGTCTTGGATGTATCAGGTGAAAGGAAGGGACGGATTTTGGAAATATTGCGTAAGAAAAAGGTTTTGACAATGGTGTTAAGGTGGCCATAGACGCACAGATCCTATCGTACGAATTGAGGATTCGTATGATTTTAGGAGCGTGTGTGGAGAGTGCCAACATCTTTGGTCCGGCTGAGCCCATTGAGCATCGTAATCGGAACGTTCGGCTAAACGGCCGAACGTTCGAATTAACCCCAATACATATCCATGCTCGTTAATGGCATATTGGGGAAAGATCCGCTCGTTTGGCGATGTCACCAAACGAGTGTATCTTTGTGTCTATGGCCACCTTTAATATGATCAGAGAAGTTGAGAGAGGAGTCAAAGATTACCCCCAGACAGCGAGCTGAGTTGACAGGATTAATGAGCCATCAATAGAGATAGTAAATAGGGGAGTAGGACCAGGCTTAGGTGGAAAGATGATAAGTTCAGTTTTTGTTACGTTGAGTTTCAGGTGGCGCTGGTTCATCCAATTTGAGATAGCCAGGAGGCAGTTAGAGATCTGAGCCTCTGTTTTAGCTGTTAATGAAGAGGTGGATAAATATATTTGGGTATCATCAGCATACAGGTGATAATTAAAGCCAAATGAAAGGATGAGATCTCCCAAAGACAGAGTGTACAGGGAGAACACATTGAGTGGAACTGGAGATGAGGTTTTGTTATCATAGGAGACAGTGAATGATTAGTTAGAGAGGTAAGAAGAGAGCCAAGATGCAGCCTGGTTACAGATGCCAAGCAAATAGAGAATCTTCATCAGGAGAGAGTGATCAACTGTATCAAATACAGATTATAGGTCAGGGAGGAGAAGGATGGAGAAGTGACCTTTGGCTTTGGCAACCTGAAGATCATTTGTAACTCTGCACAAAGCAGTCTCAGTAGAGTGACCAGGACGGAAACCAGATTGTAGAGGGTCCAACAGATCATGTGTGTGTACAAAGTTAGTAATACGGGAGAACACAATACGCTCTAGATGTTTAGAGGCAACTGGTAGAAGGGAGACAGGATGGTAATACATTCTGTAATCCAATAAAGTTATTGCTAAATGTAATTGCTATTGAACACAGATATTTGTTTCTGACTTTCAATTTATCGGGTTTTGATTCGGAAGCTACTGTAGTATAAAACTGCGGCAATAGAAACGTGTGTCTTAATTGGAAAAGAGCCGCATTGAGCCTGTTTTACTTTTCACATTAAACGTGTGTGATTCCATTAGGGTTCCAGCTTTTATTAATAATTTGTCAAAATGCAGCTGCATGTGTGCTTTAAAGTCCTGCTTAATAATTAAGAAAGGAGACAAATGCATAATATATATTTTTTAGGTGTATGAAAGTTGTCCTAGTTCTTCACAGACATCTCCCAGAAATTCATTAGTCCTCAGGTGATTGTTCCTGTTGAACTTGACTGTTCTATGGATTAGGGCTGTCTGCAGTAGAGACTATACATTACTACTACTACTACTATACCTGCTATCCCACAGTCACACTCCCTTCCTAGAGACTATTATCCACTGTTACTATAGACACCATCTCTCCCTACTATACCTGCTATCCCACAGTCACACTCCCTTCCCAGAGACTATTATCCACTGTTACTATAGGCACCATCTCTCCCTACTATACCTGCTATCCCACAGTCACACTCCCTTCCCAGAGACTATTATCCACTGTTACTATAGACACCATCTCTCCCTACTATACCTGCTATCCCACAGTCACACTCTTTCCCAGAGGCTATTATCCACTGTTACTATAGGCACCATCTCTCCCTACTATACCTGCTATCCCACAGTCACACTCCCTTCCCAGAGACTATTATCCCACTGTTACTATAGGCACCATCTCTCCCTACTATACCTGCTATCCCACAGTCACACTCCCTTCCCAGAGACTATCATCCCACTGTTACTATAGGCACCATCTCTCCCTACTATACCTGCTATCCCACAGTCACACTCCCTTCCCAGAGACTATTATCCCACTGTTACTATAGGCACCATCTCTCCCTACTATACCTGCTATCCCACAGTCACACTCCCTTCCCAGAGACTATTATCCACTGTTGCTATAGGCACCATCTCTCCCTACTATACCTGCTATCCCACAGTCACACTCCCTTCCCAGAGACTATTATCCACTGTTACTATAGGCACCATCTCTCCCTACTATACCTGCTATCCCACAGTCACACTCCCTTCCCAGAGACTATCATCCCACTGTTACTATAGGCACCATCTCTCCCTACTATACCTGCTATCCCACAGTCACACTCCCTTCCCAGAGACTATTATCCCACTGTTACTATAGGCACCATCTCTCCCTACTATACCTGCTATCCCACAGTCACACTCCCTTCCCAGAGACTATTATCCCACTGTTACTATAGGCACCATCTCTCCCTACTATACCTGCTATCCCACAGTCACACTTCCTTCCCAGACACTATTATCCACTGTTACTATAGACACCATCTCTCCCTACTATACCTGCTATCCCACTGTCACACTCCCTTCCCAGAGACTATTATCCCACTGTTACTATAGACACCATCTCTCCCTACTATACCTGCTATCCCACAGTCACACTCCCTTCCCAGAGACTATTATCCCACTGTTACTATAGACACCATCTCTCCCTACTATACCTGCTATCTCACAGTCACACTCCCTTCCCAGAGACTATTATCCACTGTTACTATAGACACCATCTCTCCCTACTATTCCTGCTATCCCACAGTCATACTCCCTTCCCAGAGACTATTATCCACTGTTACTATAGGCACCATCTCTCCCTACTATACCTGCTATCCCACAGTCACACTCCCTTCCCAGAGACTATTATCCCACTGTTACTATAGTCACCATCTCTCCCTACTATACCTGCTATCCCACAGTCACACTCCCTTCCCAGAGACTATTATCCACTGTTACTATAGACACCATCTCTCCCTACTATACCTGCTATCCCACAGTCACACTCCCTTCCCAGAGACTATTATCCCACTGTTACTATAGGCACCATCTCTCCCTACTATACCTGCTATCCCACAGTCACACTCCCTTCCCAAAGACTATTATCCCACTGTTACTATAGGCACCATCTTTCCCTACTATACCTGCTATCCCACAGTCACACTCCCTTCCCAGAGACTATTATCCCACTGTTACTATAGGTACCATCTCTCCCTACTATACCTGTTATCCCACAGTCACACTCCCTTCCCAGAGACTATTATCCACTGTTACTATAGGCACCATCTCTTCCTACTATACCTGCTATCCCACAGTCACACTCCCTTCCCAGAGACTATTATCCACTGTTACTATAGACACCATCTCTCCCTACTATACCTGCTATCCCACAGTCACACTCCCTTCCCAGAGACTATTATCCCACGTTTACTATAGGAACCATCTCTACCTGTTATATGGCATTTGTTATCATAGTATGCAATTCTGAATAGAAATTACATCATATACCCCAGGATATGTCATAGCTGAGAACCAAGTCTAGACAATATTCATTGGGAATTCACATGAATTAAGAAGCCAGAAAACCTTAGAAAATGTTTTTAATCTATTCAAATGTTTCCCTGAAAATTTCATTTTATTTAAACTTCCAATATGCATTAATGAAATTATGCAAGAAGCTAGTTTTGGGAAGAGTTCCCCTTTAATATTATTGTTCTTCTTTTACTCATTAGCTCAGAGCAGAGAAGCAAAGCTGTTTTATCATGTTATACTGCCTTAATATGAATTTGCATGACCCACATCTCATAGGTAAGATACGGAATTGAAATAAGGATTAGAATTTGCCAAAACCATTGAAAAGGTATTTAGTATCTGTTAAAGGTGACATAATGCTTAACTAAAGAAGTAGCTAGAAATGTTGTACATGATGTTTTGGGCTTCTGTATCAGCCCAAGGCAACCACAGCCCTTTAGCAGTAAAGATCTGTGTCTCCAAAGATGCCCCAGTAGCTCCCCATCTTCTTTTCTGCAGATTCACTGCACATGCTCTGTGCTGCTGTCACTTACTGAGCTTACAATACTCACTATACACTCTCAATCCAGTGAATCATTCTAGAATGTGCGGATCTAGTTCTTGTTTTTTGCCTTTCTGTTGTTTCTATAGTTCTGATTTGTACTTATACAGTAAATATTATGCTTCCCCTTCCTAGTGCCCTTTGTTTTTATTATACTATATAATACAATGCTGTGGTAATGCCGTGTGACTTTCTCTGTAAACCGTACATCGTACGTGACATTATAAACCCGGCGTCTAAACACAACTTTAATGATTGTGACATTGTTTATGTGAATGACTTGCTGAGTGCCTGTGAAAGGGAAAACATTGCCTCCCGTTTCCTATAAATGATTCAAACGCACATCAAAAATAAGATCTGCCGGGGAACTAGAGGCGGCATTTTATAAAAAGCAAAGTGTTACTAAGTTGAGAAAGAAGAATATTTTAAGTGTATGTACTAACTTAGAGGTCCCTGCAATCCCTTGTGTCCCTACTCTGGTTGCTTATTGGCAATGCTTTTGGGAGCTCCAATGTGCTTTAGATAAGGGTTTGGTGTCTCATGTGACAAGGAAAATTAAAGAAGGGTGATGGTCTACGGTAGTGCTTATCAAACTTTTCAGTTGAAGTTTAGGACAGAAAATAAATTATCACCCAAAATCTCACCCTAACTGGCCTTCCAGCTGGGCTTTGAGGTGTATCTAGAACAGAGGACAGTTAAACCAACTGGGCACCCTAGGCAACCCAACTGGCCACCTTGCCTCCCCTTGTGTGCACGAAGCAGGGAGCAAACGAGGGGACATGATCAGGGAGAGCAGCAGCAGGAGCAAGAGAGCCTGGGCTAGGGGTAGGCAGACAAATGTTTAAAAGGTACCCGCCCAGTGCCCCCCCCATCGTTGTATCCCAAAACCCAGAACTAACACCAAGGTCCTGATCACAGCTTGCGCTTCTGCTTATAACAGACGCCTTTTGCTTCGGGAGGAGCCCTCCGCTACTCTGATGCCACCAGGTCTTAATGTGAGAGGACCAAGGGGAGAGTTCTGAGCAGTCAAGAGAACCGAACGTGTACTGGAGGGACGAGGAACAGGTAATGTAGTCGTGGAGCAAACCGGGTCAGTACAAGACAAGCAGAGCAGTGCAAAGTCAGGGACCAGAAGTGTGGTCGGGGTCAGAGGCCGAGGTCAATGCCAAAGAGACTGAGCAGTACAAAATCAGGAACCAGAAGCATAGTCAGGATAAACAAGCCAGGGTCAAACCAATTAGTAACGCGGTACAGAAATGAGATCAAGAAGAATGGTCAGTAACAGGCTAGGGTTGGATCAGGCAGCAATACAGCATAGGTCAGGGACAGGCAAGGGTCAAGGACAAGATCAGACTTAGCACATCCAGGAACTATGAAAATAGACCTACGTTGGGCAGTGCACAATTGGGCGCGGCCACTATAAATATTCTAATTTTGCTCCAAGTGCCATGACGTCAGATGCAGATCTGCCGAATAAACCGACCCAGAAGCAACAGAAGGAGGTGGCACGTTGGAGGAGTCAGCGGGCTTCCCCACCAACTCCCACGTATTCTCAGACTACTCCTAGTTCCGGCCCTAATCTAGAAGAGCAAATGGCAATTTTCCCCAATTCTCACCCTAACTGAACTTCAGGCGGAACCCCACTGCCACTTATCCAAGATCCACCCCAAGGAGGTCAGCCCCATGTTTTGAGAATCCCTGGTCTAGGGGCCCCTCAATGTGCTCTGATAAAGGCACAGATCTACAACCAAATGGTTATTTACCCATGCTAGGTAAGGTTGTGTTTGAATTAAAGTGTTGAAGTGGCAACCAGAGAAGGGTCTAGTGTTTTATGCTGGATCTCCTTCTTAGACTAATAGTAAGAACATACAGTATATCCACGGCATGGAATAGAGACTAGTGAGTAAGCAAATGTGTTTAGTTTGTGGAGGTTTTACATTCCCTTTAAGTGCCTAAATTATTGATTTATTCTCTGTAAATGTGCATTTATATGAATGACTAAGCGCTGCCATGTCATGGTCCTGATGCATATCTTATTGGTGCATAGATGACATAAATAGATACATTTCGTTACTTTGCCTGTTTTAGCCTGGACATTCTCCATAACTGTCAGCTGGCCATTTATTTATAATCATTGGAGGTTCTGGTTCATTTGTCATTAATAAAAAGAAAACTAAAAGAGGTTCAGTCTTATCTTTGAGTTAATTCCATAACAGAACACTCTAAGATCTGTGACACGGTGGAAAAACCATATTGATGTATCTGGGGCATGATGTCTCTGAAACATCAAAACCCATTTGGATAAGTGCAAGTAGCACAACTGAGAAAAGCTTTCTTATCCACAGCACCCCCTTCTGAGTCATTCAATCATTGTCTTGTCTAAATGATATTGAATGAGTATGCAGGATAAGAACTTTAGAAATACTATCAAGTAGGAGAGTCCCTACACTTACACTGGGGTGTAGCTAGAGGAACATTGGATTGAGGACCAGCAAGATTTGATGTTGGGAAGAAATGTCACCTGCATTTCGCGAAACGCCCGCGAAAATTCGCCGAAAAAATTTGCCCGCGTCAAAAAAAAATTTCGCAGTTTCGCGAATTTCGCGCGAAGCGAAACGGCGCAGATTCGCCCATCACTAATAACAAACGGTGTTAACTGAGCCTTCATAAGAAACACATCGCTGAATTTAGCCTCTCAAATAAAAATGACAAAATATGATAAAGCAAAGATCATGTTGGCCATTATGGGGAAACTGTGCTGGTAACACCATGTATCAAACTCAAAAAACACATCTCTGCTTGGGCTTATATTCGCTGCTGACTCTGCCTCTCAGCTTGCAGTCCCATTTATTAGGGCTGAAATGATTGTCCCCGATTGATGGGGATGTTATTAGATATTAACCATGAGACTAAAAAATCCTGTGGAACAAACTTTAGTTTAGGAACACAAGTAATACCATGTACAAAACTAAAAAAACACATCTCTGCTTATATTGATTGCCGACTCTTTCAGCATGCTGTCCGATATATAGAGGCCAAAATGATGTTCCCCGATTGATGGGGACACTGTCAGATATTAATCATGAGACTGAAAAGCGCTGATGTGTAGGGATGTAGCGAACGTCGGAAAAAAAGTTCGCGAACATATTCGCGAACTTGCGCAAAAATGCGAGCGGTTCGCGAACGGTTCGCGAACCCCATAGACTTCAATGGGAAGGCGAACTTTAACATCTAGAAAAGACATTTCTGGCCAGAAAAATGATTTTAAAGTTGTTTAAAGGGTGCAACGACCTGGACAGTGGCATGCCAGAGGGGGATCAAGGGCAAAAATGTATCTGAAAAATCTGCCTGTGTGTGCTTGGAAGAGATAGTGTAGGGGGAGAGCTGTTAGTGATTTCAGGGACAGATGATAGTAAGTTTGCTGGCTAGTAATCTGCTTGATACTGCTCTGTATTGGAGGGACAGAAGTCTGCAGGGATTTGAGGGACATTTTAGCTTAGGTAGCTTTGCTGGCTAGTAATCTACTGTTCTCTTTAAACAACTGCCATACGTTGACCTTGTAGGCATTGTTTGCCCAGTTTTTTTGGACGCAGCCACTGAAGCACAGTTGCCAGAAAAAATATGCCATATAAATGCTGAAAATAGTAATTTTTTGCCATATACGTTGAGTCAACGTATCAGAAGCAGGACAGCTGCCCACTGCAGCTACATACAGAGCACTGCAGTAGAAGGTAGATTACTAGCCAGCAAAGCTACCTAAGCTTAAATGTCCCTCAAACCCCTGCAGACTTCTGTCCCTCCAATAACAGAGCAGTATCAAAACGATTACTAGCCAGCAAACTTTCAACTGTCCCTGAAATCACTAACAGGCAGCAGCTCTCTCCCTACACTATCTCTTCAGCACACACAGGCAGAGTGAAAAAACGCTGCAGGGCTTCGGTTTTTATAGGGAAGGGGAGTGGTCCAGGGGAGAGCTTCCTGATTGGCTGCCATGTACCTGCTGGTCTGGGGTGAGAGGGCAAAAAAAAGCGCCAACAATGGCGAACCCAAAATGGCGAACGTCGCGCGACGTTCGCGAACTTCCGGCGAGCGCGAACACCCGATGTTCGCGCGAACAAGTTTGCCGGCGAACAGTTCGCGACATCTCTACTGATGTGTGGGGGACCACAGCATGTGTGGAAGATAGGTTATCTTCGATATGATCTGCACAGGCCCCATGGGAATAGAATAGTTGGCCTGCAGGTCAAAGGTAGCAATGCCATCCTCCCTAAGGTAATTTGGTCATGGCTCCATCATGCTCCATTGCTACCAGATCATCCTGCATTACACCACCATGACCCAATTCTGCCTCCTCTCCAGTCTGGTGTATAGATCCATGTTATTCCTCGAAAATCTGGGTGGGGTTACAAACCAGCAATGGATTGGATCTACAGGCTATGGGCTATTGTGAACTTGATGAACTTGATGAGACCCAGTACAGCACAAACAACTGTCCATAGGCAAACTCTCTCCTACTGAATTGCTGGAGATCAAATTGCAGAGATATTTGTCTGTTCTCTTCCATACCCCATCCCTGATTGACCCCACCAGTTGACTTCCTTTGGAATACCTGTAGGGTCTAAAGGTACATGGAGCAAGCAGATTTTTTTGTAATGGCACTGATTTTGTACTTACACTGATTTTCTTTTGTTTCTAAAAAATAACCCATCTTTTGTGCAATATCCCTTCCCCCAGGCAACGAGCAGGACACTAATTAGAGTGGGAATATGGAATCAGGTCACGGTGACTGTATCTTCGAGCAGGGTGGCTGTTTTTTAGAACAAGGTTCAGACTCTTATTGATCAAATTTAAAAGCAAAACCATTGCAGCCGGGTGGGAAGACTTTGCAGTCCTCTGTCACAGTGAGATTCATGAATTTCAAATTAAGCGAAATGGGAGAAATGAAACAATCAGCCAATCTGTGGCTAACCTCAACTGGAGCTCAGGCCAGAGGTTAAAAAGCAGATTAGAGTGTTGAAATGCTTGAATATTAAACTCATACATTCTGTTTGGAGGCAATGGAGCAGCTGCTACTAATCTCCCAGTTTGGTCATCTCAGTTATATTGAGTCTTGAGTTATATACAGTATTTTCCATTGTTCCATGAACCATTCTTGGTCTGTATTTCCTCAGAACTATATATGTCACTGGAAAAATCATTTTCTGAAGGAACATGGTAAATGGTCTCTTTCATGTATATTGACTTAACTATAATTAAATGTATTAAATGAACATAAATTCAACATCTGATTATGTTATGCATTTGGGTGCATTAATATCACCTGGAGACACCTGAACTGTTCCACAGATAGGTAGCATTATACGTCAGCTCTCATTGATAGTAGTCTGCCTTCAGAAAAACAATTGGTTTCAACCAAAGGCCAGTAGTCTCTGGCATAGCACAAGGTTACATCGATGGCTGAATGCTGAAGGCAGGTTGGGTTAACTCAAAGTCATGTCCAGCCTTGCAATGTCCCATCCACAAGCCTATAGAAGTCATCACAAGGGCAGATTTTCTCTATAGAGAAGCCAAAAATAATCTCATTGGATTCAGGACAGTCTCTTAAAAACTGCCACCATTAGACTTACCGCATATACTCGAGTATAAGCCGAGTTTTTCAGCCCCCATAATATGCTGAAAAACTCTACCTCAGTATATACTAGGGTCAAGCGCAAAAACGGTCGCAGGCGTCTAAGAATGGTCGCCCGCATCCAAAAACGAGATGCCGGCACCTCCAATGGGAGCAGAAACCCTCAATTTTTTGATTGAAACTTACCAGAAACTGCTGCATTTCTCACCCTAGGCTTATACTCGAGTCAATACGCTTTCCCAGTTTTTGGAGGTAAAATTAGGTACCTCGGCTTATACTCGGGACGGCTTATACTCGAGCATATACGATATCTAGTAAGTAAATCTCACTACTCATCCAAGCAGCTTCTTCAGTACAACTGACTGACACGGGAAGTCCTCTGCTAATAAACTTAGCAAGTCTAGTTGCTCTGGATTTACTTCTACTAGACATGCCTGGATGAATGAAAACCTGCATAGCCTTTGGACTTCATTTCCTAGGGCCACAGGTCCACAGAACATGACATCAAGGGCCCACATTTGCAACAATCACAACAATCAGACGTAGATGTGCTACATTTAATAGTGGTTATATTGTCCTATGGGGAAATAGAAAAGACTAATAGGAATTGTTTTTAGTTGGGGACTAACTGGGTCCCATGACCAAAGGGAGACTGGTAAACCCTACAACTAATGCCTCGAGTAAGGGGTCCTGTGGCAGAAGAGGGCTCCAAAAGATGTGAAAGTGCAATCTTGAAGGGGATGGGGTTGCAGGGCAATGGGGTGTGACAAGACAGGTAAGGAGCCCTGCTCAACTTGTTGGCAGGGCCAACAACCCAGTAGGTCCAGGTGATCAATGAGCAAATAATTGGTGGCTCCATGGGAGGGGTTGGAGTGCTCTACAAAGCATTATTATTGATGGCAGTCCTCTTAACCTATTCCCCTGATACTATTTTGCACTATGCTGAGATTCCTCATCCATTTGGATATCCTATGACTCTATGACTGTTGCCGAGTGTTTTTAATTAACACTTTTTCAGCTTTATTGGATTCATGATGATTATAAGTGCAATCCCACTTCATGTAATAGTAAGAGAGTGACATATGTTTTTCCAGTATGTCGGAAAATTACCAAGCTAACAGCATGTGTGTTTGTGGATAGTTATAATTGCAAATTTTAATTGCTCTGCCTCCCTGCAATATGGATCTGGTCTGATATTGGGAAATACTGCCAGGGGCAGTCCCAGTCCCTCCACAAAACTGTACATTTCAGTAGGGATAGTATTAAATAACATATTGGAAAGGAGCATTGTATGTGTGATACCTGCTAATCTCACACACTATGAAATCATCTCCCTTTCTGTTGGATTGTTAATTTTTACAGAAAGACATATGGAATGAATCCTGAATGTTGGCATTTCAGGAGGCTACACTGATGCCAAACATAGACGAATAGAGGTAAAAAATAAACTGAAAAACACTCCCACCCAGTTACTTGTTGCCAACTTTGTTGCTTTTAAAATGAATGTCCGGAGGGGTATTTGGGTAGGTTTCCACCAGCGAGTGACAGGGTAGTGGAGACACGATGGTCAATTGAAAGTGATCGGGGGGAAAAAAACAGCATATGGTTTGTGTGGGATCAAGATACTGAAAGAGGAGTATGATTGAGAACAACAAAAATGTGATAAATAGGCTCAGTCAGTATGATTTATATATTTATTCCTCTGTAGATTTGTACTGCTCCTATTCCAAAGGTTTTGATCAATTCCATTTATCCCACCATGAGCCAAAAGGGCAATAGATGCCCAGTACCAGCTCCTTGTAATGCTTCTCCAAGTTTACAGTAGAACTACAAGGGGTACGTAACTTTGTGCAGTGCACTTTTATGCCCCATAGAGCTATTTCGCTTGCATCCAGGGTAAAAATAAATGACCCCTGCTAGCTCAGGGGTCCCGAACCTTTTTTACTCGTGAGCCACATTCAAATATAAAAAGTTGGGGAACAATTCAAATATAACAGTTCCTGGAGATGCAGAATAAGGGCCGTGATTGGCTATTTGGTAGCTCTGATTGGCTATGTGAACTGACAGCCTACAGGAGGCTCTGTTGGGCAGTAAACCTGTTATTTATTCAACTAAAACTTGCATCAATGCCTGAAATTCAAAAATAAACACCTGCTTTGAGACCACTGGGAGCAACATCCAAGGGGTTGATGAGTAACATGTTGCTCATAAGACACTAGTTGAGGATCACTGACCTAGCTGGAACATAGTCAGTTAGGCAGAACCATGACCATATCTTATACTCAGTTCAGTACCCCATAAAGACAGATGATTGCTTTTATTATTGCAATGAAGCTAGATTCCTTGGTGAAGGCAGAAAAAACTGGCAAATCTTGATGGCCCCTGTTAGTCTCAGACACTCCTTCACCTTTATAGGCTTTAAAAAAGTGGTTGGCTTTTCATTCAGCTGAAATCATAGAAGGAGACGGGAGATGTTTTTTCTCTGTGATATTGCTGAGCTGAATCCTATCCGGCATTTCCCACTCTTCCTCTCCAAGGGAGTTCATGGCATTTGAAATGGATCAATGTGGACTGAGCAGAGATTGAACAGCAATACTTCTGTATCTTGTTGGAGGTTTAATTTGAAGTACAAGAAATGCTCTTGATGTTCCTCTCCAACATTTTTGTTCCATGTTGTTTTCTCCCAAAACCTTTTTGCTCAGCTGCCCCAAATTTCCAATCATTCACTCGCAATAAGGATCACTTAAAGGAAAACTTTACCCCCAAAATGAATTTGTAAGCAACAGATTTATATCAAATTAAGTGACATATTAAAGAATCTTAATATTCTTATCTTAATTTATATATATATGCCTCAGAGATCATCTGACCAGAAATACTCCGGCTCTAACTGGGAAGAAGTGTGGAAGAAAAAGGCGGAACTCTGTCTTTTAATTGGCTCATGTGACCTAACAAGTATGGTCTATTTGGTATGTTTGTGTGCTCCTATAAAAATCACACGGACATGCCAGTATCAGTGAAGAGATGCTACAGGCAAAATATTTGCAACCAAAAGCACCTCAAAGCCACCCCCAGCCCAGCTTAACTGAAATAACTGCGGGTGGTCCCTTAGCTGTGTCAGAGGGTTGCCTTCACTTATCTTTGGAACCTCAAACATTCAAGGAGGCCCGGTCTACCTGTACTTCAAATATATTATGAGGCTGCACAAATCCGAGAGGTAATGACTTGGTCACATTGGTCCCCTGATATAGCCTGGGTAATACCATCCCAATGTTTGGTTCTGGGCTTTTTCGAAATATCCCTAAACTTAAGATCTCCATGCTAAAGACCACCATAGCAATTTGGAGAAGGGCAAACTAAAAATTCAAGAGTTCTTCTCACTCCCCTTTGACAGCAATTCTAGGGAATCCATTCTTCTAATATCTGTTCTATCCCGTCTTATCTCTCCTGGATAGTCCACCACCTTCCCGCCAGCTAGAATGTAAAACCAGGGGGACCCTTCATTTTCTGAAGTCGCCCAAAGTTGCCTCACAAGGAAACTTCGGGCGACTTCGGAAAGCCAAATCGATCCGAGTGCCATCCCGCAGGAGATTTACATTCTAGCCGTCAGGAAGGCAGTTTGGGGAGAAGAAGAAGTAATTTGTCGGTGGGCGACTAATTTCCCGAAATAGCAGCGTGTGTCTCAGCCCTTAGAGATGCAATGGACACTACTTTAGGCAACATACTCACTTATGAAGCTATTAAACGAAAGGTCCCTAGCGGTCAACTACTATGGTACATGTACTTCAGATTAGACATTTTATGGTACCCATCATCAATTATTTTAAGGATAATTTAACCACTCATTTTAAACAATTGCCCTATAATGGTCTCCCTCAAAAGAGACGAGTATCTAGAATATATGCCTTAATAAATAACCCTCTTAGTAAACAAGAAAACAAGCATTCCTATATGTTGAAGTGGGAGAGTGTGTTAGGCTTAGAAGTTCCAAGTGAGGACTGAGATTTAATTTTTAAAAATGCTCAAGGTTGTGTCATGAAAACTAATCAAAAGTAGAATATCTACAAAATTCGAATGTATTGGTATCTCACTCCAGTGGGACTACATAAGACATTTCCTGAAGTCTCATCAGTGCCTGATTTACCGGGGTTGTGCACCCCACAAACCCTCACTGGTGCACAAAAGCGCCGGAGCATTGTGGAGCTTTGCGTTCCCAGTGCTCCCCATAGATTGGCTGGGCGACATGGCGCCCATAATAATCTGCTGCCCTAGGCCTGGGCCTTTGTGGCCTCACCACAAGTCTCACATGTATCTAAGTAAAAAGTAGTAGAGCCAGGCACTAGCAGATTAACTGCAAAACATTTATTGACACGTGTTTTGGGCAAAGCCCTTTTTCAAGAGTTATGTAAAACTTGGAAAAGGGTTTTGCCCAAAACATGTCGTGTCAATAAATGTTTTGCAGTTAATCTGCTAGTGCCTTGCTCTACTACTTTCTACTTTGATGCTTCAGCCTTTTATGGACAAAGGCAGAGCCACAGGTGCGAACAAGGCATAATTGGAACCAGTGCTTTTTACAAAGTCTCACATGTATGTTGGAGGTGCAAATTACTTCATATCTTCTGGGATAGCTCTCTGAATTTCAAAATCTATTATCATGACATGATATGCATGAGGACATGCCGAAGGATATTCTCACTTTTTTTTTCTAACTAGGCTTACCAAAGCCCATAATAATCTGCCGCCCTAGGCCTGGGCCTTTGTGGCCTCACCACAAGTCTCACACGAAAAATTTGTGAAATTCTAAAGTTTTCATGAAAAAATAGAGCAATTCGAATGTTTTCACTAAAAAATAGAACAATTTGAAAGTTTTCACAAAAAAATTTAGCAATTCTAACCTTCTCACGAAAAAATAGAGCAATTCGAATGTTTTCATGAAAAAATCGTCACCGGTGAGATTCGGGAATTTATATGCCGGCGTCGAAACTATGGAATTCAACGCAAATTCGTGCCAGGCGAATTAATTCGCCCATTACTATCTTTTACCAATAAAATGAAAATATTGGCAGATATTATATTGTTAAGGCCAACAGAACTGATGGATACACTTACTATATGTTAAAGTTTATGGTTATTGTAAAGGTTTTATCATTTCTTACATCGATCACTTTTGCCTCTACCTTCACTCGGCTGCTGTGGTTACCATAACAAAAATATGGGTTTTTTTTCGTTTTTTTTATCGACAACCAACGATATTTTCAGGCAAAACTTAAAACACAAGACGAACTTGATATATTTGCCATAATTGAAGGTTTCTGAACTGAAGGAATCGTTAAGAAACAAAAATTCTGTACTATTTTCGTTATTTGAATTGTCAAACAACATTCAATTTGTACACTGCTTGAAATGTGAATTGTGTATATTTATTTGTAACCTTACAGAAGTTACAAAAAAAAAAAAATTGCTGCTCTTCATTACACCAGAATTACACATTGGCTTATTCTCAGCTCCCAAGAGAGAGAGAGATAGAGAGAGAGAGAGAGAGAGAGAGAGAGACAGATAGACAGAGAAAGAAAGTAGCTTCCATATGTCACTTGCATTATCAGTTGCCAGTGCCTCCCAGTTGACTTAAAAGAGGCAGACAAAAAACACTCATCGACAATGCATTCACCCTTCATAAAGTACCAGTTCCCCCATACTATAGACGAGCAGTCAACCAAAGACCTTGAGACAATACACCACTATAATACCCATAAGAATTACTAAAGCTACTAGCCAATTAAGATATAATTAATCATACTTCTCAGCCTCCATTGTCTCGCAACGGGCCCACCTCCATTCATTATTAGTTCTTTCACAAACAACCCTGTGATGACAAGTCCTCTGTGTTGGCTTGATGCTTATGAAAGGAGCACTCGCTCAAGGATAGCCATTGACGGAGGAACCAAGTGCGGTAATGTCATTGGCTGACAGAATGTCAGGGAGAAACATCACAAAGACGCAGTTGTAACTTTACCATCAATCCTCAGGGTGTGTTTGCTTTAGATTGTTAATTCCCATGAAGATCGGTCTTGGTGATCATTTGTGATCAATAACTATGTATCCATTTCTCCCACCATTTCTCAGAGATGGGAATTGTGTTGGAGCACTGATGAAAAAAACAATTTAATTTAAAATATGTAAACATATCGCAGAAAAACATATTTGTGAGCCTATTATGATTAAGGGAATTCCCTATGGTGGCATTAATGCACTAGTGGTGGTGCCTCTTTCTGCAGAGGCAATAAGCAAACCTAGAGGCTAGTTTCTCAGTGTTTTAAGCTGACAGCCCTAAAAATAATACTAGAATATGGATAATAGATGTTGACTTGTGATGGGCAAATTTGTCCTGATTCGACATAAAATTTGCGAAATGCATCAAAGTCAATGGGCGTCAAAATTATTTTGACGTGCGCCTATTTTGTCCAAATGAATTTATTCACTCGTGGCGAAACACTGAAATTCTACGCAAATTCAAACCTGTTGAATTTATCCGCTTCTTTCCAACTGTGCAAGGCCTTTGTTATGCATCTGTTGGTGTCAGGCTCTGCTGGTATTCTGGTTCAATGTCTTGACCACTGGGCCAGGTGAGCTGTCTGCAGGGTTGCTCACTATATATTACCTGGCCTTTGCAGCCCCAGCCCAGCAGCAGCCTGATTGGTTGCAGTCAGCCAATCAAGGCTGACTCTGCCCTATTTAAGGCCAGCCCTCCAAACACCTGAGTATGGGCTTCCCAGACTAGCAGTGTGGCATTGTCCCTAGCTAAGGGTTCTTGCTCTAGCCTCCTTTCCTTTCCATGCCTTGTCTGAACTCTTCCCTGTCTTGTCCTGCCTGGCTCTGAACCTTGTCTTGTCTTGATCTGCCTTACCTTCCCCTTCCAGTCCTACTCCAGTCCTGCTTTAAAACTTGTTCTTTCTTTGCTTTAACCTTGCCTTGACCTTGCCCTGCCCAGCTTTCCTTGCTATTCTGAATCTTGCTCCGCTCCTCACTCCAAACCTAACCTTACCTAGTACGTTTCCCTGCCTTGACCTTGAACTGACTTTGCCTTGCCTGTTCCTGATTCCTGCTTTCTGTTCTGCCTTGTACCTAACCTTTCTTATATCCAGTCCTCTCGCTATCCAGTCCTCTGGTGATCCAGTCCTCTCGCTTTCCTGCCTTTATGCTCCCATCCTCTCCTTCTGCTCCAGTCTCCTTCTGCTCCAATCTCCTTCTGCTCCAGTCTCCTTCTGCACTCTATCCCCAGTTTGATCCAAACTACGCCCACACCGTCTTGTCCTAATCAAGCCTGTTCCTGTCCTGACCTTTGCCTTCTTCATCCTATCGAATCCAGTCCTGATCTTCGCCTTCTTCATCCTGTTCTGCTCTGCACCTGTTCCAGTCTGACATCAACCTCGTCACCCCGTTCCTGCCCTTTTCCTGTCTGTGTCTCGTGGGTTCAGTCAGCTCTTGCCTAAAAGACTTGCTTTCCTCTTGCTGCCTCCACAGCGCCCCCTACGTTACCCCTTACAGTTGGGCTGGTCCTCTAGAGGACTTAGTAAGGAGAGTATGACACTATAACAACTTGGCCCCCATCCCAGAAGGCAGAAATAATAATCTATTGCACTGACATGATGCAGAGTTGATAGAGTTGGTGCAGAGTTGGAGTAGATAGATACTGCTGAAGTCCACTCTCTGAAATTGAACCTGCTCCTGCCATTCTGGGTTCTCGTACACATATAGAATCATGGCCTCATAACGCATCGTGGTTTTTGAACTTTCTTAGTAAAATATATGACCATCAATAGGGGAACCATCTGGACTGATCCAGGGGGCTTGGCAAATTTCTCACCCTGGAGGACCAACAGCATCATCTTTCGAGCCACCAACCACTGATGTTCTGTGAATCTCCCAGTTGTATACTGGGCTGAAGGTGAGCTGAGGGCATGGGGGCAGAATTAGTTGAAGTTTAACTGTAAATGTTTATATAATGGGTACCACTGAGGAACTTGAGGGGGAGGCCACTGCAGAGGATACCTCTCGTGCCACCACTATGCACCACAGATGCTGCATACCCAAGTAGGAAAAAGGGTGCATTAAGGTGATTTGGTGGTGGGAAGCAGGCTAGCTGCACTATGTAGATTATAGACCAAGGGGGTGGGACCCACCAGGACCAAGAGCCAATCAGGATTCCCAGTCCAACTCTTATATCTATATTCAGTATCTTTTTGCAAAGATGTATCTCCATATGTCTATCCTCGATTGTTCTGGGATTTAATATAGAGTTAATACCGTAGGATGTGTGATGGCTATGGAAGTGCCCTCCTGTTTCACCAACCAATGTGATTGTTTCGTCACCAGTTTCTTCAATTTATTCTCTTTTCCTGCCTTTCGCAATAAATGAGCCAGTAAATTTTATGTATTTATGTAAAATTATTTCAGCGAGGAGGCATTCCTGAGATGAGGTCTTATTTGAATTGTTCCACAGTAAATCTTACATTTGCATTGTAATCTGTGTGCAACACCGAGCATTAGGGATGTAGCGAACTGTTCGCCGGCGAACTAGTTCGCGCGAACTTCGACTGTTCGCGTCCGCCGCAAGTTCGCGAACGTCGCGCGACGTTCGCCAATAGGCGTTCGCGTCAAAATCGGTCGCCCATTCGACCATTCGATCGCTAAAATCGAACGATTTTCGTTCGATTCGAACGAAAATCGTTCGATCGAACGATTAAAATCCTTCGATCGTTCGAATCGAACGATTTTCGGATGATCGAAGTTCGCGAACAGTTCGCGAACAGTTCGCAAATTTTGCCGGTGTTCGCGAACGGCGTTCGCGAACACATCGGCGGCGGTTCGCTACATCCCTACCGAGCATCTCCCTTGCAATGTCAGGCCAGGTCTCTCTATAGTAGTTCTGGCCCCTGGGGCTATGTAGACTTTGCCCTGTCCTGTTAGTATGCTTTATTAAGAAACGCTTTCTAACCTATAGTCCCACTAAAATGCACATCTCAGAACCCACCAAAGCCTTCAGCTGTCAGACTGTCAGAAGATTGTGCTTCACTGAAGAGTAAATATTGGCAACTTTCCACTTCCTACTATAATTGTTATTCCACAACCACAGTCCCTTCCCAGAGATTATCCCACTGTTACTATAGGCACCATCTCTCCCTACTATACCTGCTATCCCACAGTCACACTCCCTTCCCAGAGACTATTATCCCACTGTTACTATAGGCACTATCTCTCCCTACTATACCTGCTATCCCACAGTCACACTCCCTTCTCAGAGACTATTATCTACTGTTACTATAGGCACCATCTCTCCCTACTATACCTGCTATCCCACAGTCACACTCCCTTCCCAGAGACTATTATCCCACTGTTACTATAGGCACCATCTCACCCTACTATACCTGCTATCCCACAGTCACAATCCCTTCCCAGAGACTATTATCCCACTGTTACTATAGACACCATCTCTCCCTACTATACCTGCTATCCCACAGTCACCTCCCTTCCCAGAGACTATTATCCACTGTTACTATAGACACCATCTCTCCCTACTATACCTGCTATCCCACAGTCACACTCCCTTCCCAGAGACTATTATCCCACTGTTACTATAGACACCATCTCTCCCTACTATACCTGCTATCCCACAGTCACACTCCCTTCCCAGAGACTATTATCCACTGTTACTATAGACACCATCTCTCCCTACTATACCTGCTATCCCACAGTCACACTCCCTTCCCAGAGACTATTATCCCACTGTTACTATAGACACCATCTCTCCCTACTATACCTGCTATCCCACAGTCACACTCCCTTCCCAGAGACTATTATCCACTGTTACTATAGGCACCATCTCTCCCTACTATACCTGCTATCGCACAGTCACACTCCCTTCCCAGAGACTATTATCCACTGTTACTATAGGCACCATCTCTCCCTACTATACTTGCTATCCCACAGTCACACTCCCTTCCCAGAGACTATTATCCACTGTTACTATAGACACCATCTTTCCCTACTATACCTGCTATCCCACAGTCACACTCCCTTCCCAGAGACTATTATCCCACTGTTACTATAGACACCATCTCTCCCTACTATACCTGCTATCCCACAGTCACACTCCCTTCCCAGAGACTATTATCCACTGTTACTATAGGCACCATCTCTCCCTACTATACCTGCTATCCCACAGTCACACTCCCTTCCCAGAGACTATTATCGACTGTTACTGTAGGCACCATCTCTCCCTACAATACTATACATATAGTTTACTGAACAAAATGTGTATAGTGCTTCATTATTGTTACACAATCAGGTATGTTGCAGGTTGTATAAAACTCCCAGCATCCTTCTACTGGCTCTGGGAGTTCAACAACTGCAAATGCAGATTTCATTTATTTAGCAAATTTTGGGTCTCAGGTTGGTGGCAGTTTAGCATAAAGAGAGCAATCAGTACTGCAACAAGAGCTAATCAAGCCAAAAAGCAGCAGACAAAACCTTGTGTAAACTGATCTGGTTATGTAAATGAAAATTGGTTTATATTATATAAGCATGGGAGCGTCATTAGTGCTCATACATGGGGATATGTTTTACCGCTAGCTGCAGCACTCACAGGGGACACAGAGCTCTATAGCAGCGTAATAAATATATCTGGAGTAATGAAACTCAATAAAGGTTGATAAGTAAGTTCCACTGGGGCAGGGTCTGGTCTGAATGATGAATTTTTTCTGCAAAGCTCTGTAGAATATACATAATGCCTAATAGTAATCTGCAATATCAGTCTGGTTTGATATCAGAACTCACTGTTTATAACTGATGACATCAGAACTCACCGTTTATAACTGTTGACATCAGAACTCACCGTTTATAACTGATGACATCAGAACTCACCGTTTATAACTGACGACATCAGAACTCACCGTTTATAAGGATATAATTTACAAGATATTCATGGCTTTTGTGTAATATCTCACCATATCTTCCATTAAAGTGTTTACCAATAATCTTATAATTCCATTTAGAGAGCACTCACGGCAAATTTAGGCGTGATAGTAAAAAGAAACTTTAATCGTCCATAATTGTATCGTCGCGTTTCGATCCCAGGGGATCCTGATGACAATCCCCTGTGGATCGAAACGTGTCGATACAATTATGGACGAATAAAGTTCTTTTTTACTATCATGCCTAAATTTGCTGATTTGCCGTGAGTGCTCTTTAAATGGAAATATATATATATATATATATATATATATATATATATATATATATATATAGTATGTACAGAGTGAACATTCTGTGCTTTGATAGATCGCAGTTCTTCCCACATATAAGGTGTGTTGGGGGGGGGAGTAGCCAGTTAATGGGATTCCCTCCTGCGTGTGTTTGATACAGGCCCACATGGAGGCTCAGGAGATGTCATTAAGCAAAGCTTGCTCTTCACGAGTCTCGCTGACTAAGGAAGTTTTTATATACAGAATGTAATATTTCTCAGTGCCTCCTGTGCTTTTGGGCTGTCATCTATATGTATATTATAAAGAAATGTTCCATTTCTATCAGGAAGAATTTATCAAATTGCAGGTGCGTAGATTTGGGTAAAAACGCAAACATATCCCCATTTTTGTTTTTCCTGAAATAATGAAAATCTCACTTACCTAAAGAATAGGTTCATCAAACCTGCACGAATTTGTCCTACTTCTGTAGTTCTAGATGGGAAGAAGTGAAAATGTTTTATGGAGCAATATTGCTTTAACAACCCAGACTTGGTGCTACAGCTCCCAGCATGCTTTAACAATTTATACTTTGCAGGAGCATGCTGGGAGTTGTAGTCTGTGAGAGTGAGTCGAGTAACATTACTGGATTGAGTGAAATGTTCAGTAACCATTAAACTTTTCTGCAAATTATTTTATGATTAGCTGGACATGTTAAGGGAAACCCATTATAAATCTAATTGCAGATTTTGCAATTCATTATTTTGTCAGTAAATTAAAAGGGAGGTGTGTGAGCCGCAAAATGGAATTTTTGTCACTAAATCATTCACCATATTAATCATTACCGACTGCACTTTTTCATTTTACTTATTGAACAATTTGCAGTAGCAAAAAACAGAGCTGTATTTTGGGTTGATAAACAGGGGCAACTTCTACTGTAACTATAATGGCACCTGGGCCAGGACTGTGACTGTGGGATAGCAGGTATAGTAGGGAGAGATGGTGCCTATAGTAACAGTGGATAATAGTCTCTGGGAAGGGAGTGTGACTGTGGGATAGCAGGTATAGTAGGGAGAGATGGTGTCTATAGTAACAGTGGGATAATAGTCTCTGGGAAGGGAGTGTGACTGTGGGATAGCAGGTATAGTAGGGAGAGATGGTGTCTATAGTAACAGTGGATAATAGTCTCTGGGAAGGGAGGTGACTGTGGGATAGCAGGTATAGTAGGGAGAGATGGTGCCTATAGTAACAGTGGATAATAGTCTCTGGGAAGGGAGTGTGACTGTGGGATAGCAGGTATAGTAGGGAGAGATGGTGTCTATAGTAACAGTGGGATAATAGTCTCTGGGAAGGGAGTGTGACTGTGGGATAGCAGGTATAGTAGGGAGAGATGGTGCCTATAGTAACAGTGGATAATAGTCTCTGGGAAGGGAGTGTGACTGTGGGATAGCAGGTATAGTAGGGAGAGATGGTGCCTATAGTAACAGTGGGATAATAGTCTCTGGGAAGGGAATGTGACTGTGGGATAGCAGGTATAGTAGAGAGAGATGGTGCCTATAGTAACAGTGGGGATATTGGTATCCTATTCCTCATTGGTTGTTGATGGTGTTGCTTGCAGAAGAGCACACTGTGCAATAATGTTTATGAAAACCTCAGTGTCTATGGCACAGGTGTTTACTTTAGTAAGAACAGCAAAGACTACAAAGTGTATGTGGACTTTCCATAATCACACCATGAATATTGAATTTGATGGAAGCAGAGGTCAATGATCTTATTAATTGAAGAGATCAATCACAGTACAGAATCCCCATGTACAGATCACAATGATCGGGATGCTTGGAGCCCTATTAGGAAGATGCAAATAGTCTCAGCTCAATCTAAGATGCAGTTTTACAAGAAGTGACCTTATATTGACATCTCTTTGAAATCCCCTTCCAATTCATTTCAGATGTCATCAGTACCTTAATTGCTATGAGATAGTAATAATGAACATAGACAAATTTCTTACACACACCCTTCATATACCAACATACACTCTCTGGTTACAATCAATTTGCATTGCTCACCATGGACACACTATTCTATAGAAAGCCGGAAATGAAATAAATAGACTTCCTTTCGCAGTTGGGAACTTTATGAGTTGGATCTTCCCGAAGCCTTGAAATATGTGCTCTATTTGCAATGTTTGGTAGCAAGTGTTACTGCCTGCCCTGCTTTTATATTGATTGCATAAATAATGAATGGTGTCATAAGATATTTGCCCAAAATATAGTGACATAGACAAGGGAATAGAGTTGGAAGGGTTACTACCTGCTCTGCATACATTTCCCCTACTGAAATACTAGACAGGAGCCTAATATATAGAGACATATATGTATTGGAATAGTTATTGGCTGCACTGCTTTCATTTCTTCTACAGACATAGTGATTGGTTGTACTAGATAGATGCCTAATACACAGGGACAGATATATCTGCTTAATACCTGTTCTCCTTTCATTTCTTTTATAGAAAAACGGATAGTCACTCGACTGTTAAACGCTCATGACTAAACAAATATGATATTGCAGACACCTAAAATAGGGTGTATACTTGATATATTCCCATTCCTATTGAGCCTAGCAAGCTATATAAACATTGCGCTGCCCATAAAAGATTCATTGTGCAGTTATCACTGGGGAAAGAGGAGGTTCGGTGGTGGAGCAGTGATGGGCTTTGAGATGTAAAGAAACAAGGGATAACAGGGAAGCAGACAAAACATGGCTTTGTTTTCCCAGTAAAGTAATGCATTGGGCTGGGTACCCGCCAGTTACTACAGAATAATCACTAAGCAGCCAGAAGAGCCCTAATCTCATGACCATGTGGCCAGGCCACCGGTACTCAACAGAGGGGACCAGGTTGGCTGAAGGACATGTAGGCTGCAGGAGTCTGAAAAGTATTGTTAAAAAATTAAAGACTGAGCTCCATGGTGACATCACTTTCAGTTCCCCATGTTGCCCCCCTCACGCTACTTGCAGTTTCTAGAGGCTCCCAATGGGGGGGGGGTCAGCTATGGGAAACCTCTAGGCAAAGGATCCCCTACCCCCCCTTCTTTCGTTTTGTCTGAATCCAACCATAATAATGACACAGAGACTTGTATAGTGGCAAAATCTGTAGAGGTCACATTATTCATTTAACAAATTTGTAAAGGACTAGGTACACCCTGACCCACAGCTGTGGCTCCTACCATCAAACCTGGGCCTCTGCCCTTACCGTAACCAAATTTCAGAGAACAGAGATCACTGTTTCTGGAGCCGTGATGGCGCCTGATTTGGAACCGCAACTGTGCCGCAACGAAGTACCGATGACCTACACAGATAATGGCATTTCAGAGGAAGGCAAAAAACTCAGGTGCCTGTAGCCAATTTGCATCCTGATGAAAAATTCCTTCCTGACCCCTTTAAGGTGATCAGTTATTGGAACCCCGGAGCACCAACTTTCGAATCCTTCTTTACCTAAGGTGGGTGACAAAAACTAAAGTTAATATATTTGACTAACGCCTGGGCTCTCCTTAAAAAACTCTCTCACCTGCACCAACCGCCCCCAATCACAACCCCAGCCCACCCCCTTTTTCCTACTACCTATTGTCCTACCTGAGGGGGGGCAAACATACCTGCTGCTAAACACGTATCTACCAGGGGGAGGGGGCCCTGCCTAAACTCATTTCAGCCCTTATGGGGGCCTCATTCCCCCTTAGTCAGACAGGTTTGGGTAGGCAGAAGCTCAGAGAAAATGCGGGTGTGCAGGTGTGCAGGTGTGGGTTGGATTGTGAATGTGCAGGTCCAGGTCAGGTGTGCGTCTGCTAAAACAGACAAGCACAGGACTCCTGGTTTGGGGTTACACAAGAGAGAATAAGCTCTAAGCCTAATCTGTTTTTAGAGTTGCTCAATCATATTGCTAGACGCCTCCATGAGCAAACCCCAGTTGTCAACCAATCCCATGTCATGAGCGATATACCGATCTACCACCCAATGTCCATTTTTAGACCTTATTTCATGTTATTTAGTTTGAAGAGTGATTGAGGCTTTACACAGGACTGAATCATTATCTCCCTCATAGCATGAAGCTGGTTGACATCTCTGGTGCACCAGGTCAAGTAACCTATAGATGCTTGGTTTGGTGCTCAAAGGAGAGACAGAAAGCGGAGTATATGACGGTCATATACTCCGCTTTCTGTCTCTCCTTTGAGCACCAAACCAAATATTTATATAGGAGTGGTCAGCACATCCATGCTGAGTTGCTTTTAACTCTCGGTTTAAGGGGCAACCCTAAAGAAAAAACATCTGGTTAGAAGGTGCGGCTACCATCTATTGTATTTCTCAATTAACCTATAGATGCCTCTAGATGCCAAGATGTTTCCTTTCAAGCTGTTGATTAGTAAATGCTCCCCACTGATTGGTTGCAGTGGGCTACTAACCTTGTACATTACCCCATTTGTGTCCTTGGATGAGTCAAAGAGCATCTAGCCCAAAGGCAAACAGCCATGGTCCTTAAAATGGCATTTTGTGCCAGCGGAGAATGGCTTGTGTCATTTCCATTGCTTAAGTTTTACGTGGAAACCCAGAAGTCTGAGTGATGCCCATCTAAAAGCAATGGTGTGTGTCATAAAGCAGCCAATACCCTTACAGAAGAAGGGAAAGCTGATGAGGATGGGATGGTGGAGGAGTACAGCATAGACGGTTATTCTCTATGGGCCAGAGAGTCAGTACTGTGTCTGAATATATCTGCTGCTTATAGTATATATCAAGTATACAGTACAATAAAGAATACATTTTTGTAAAGTGCTTCGTAGTGCTATACAGTATATACCAATGAAACGTAGCAATCGTTTATACAGACTAAGCCCTGGTCATCCCTAATGATAGTTACATTTTCTTAGCTTCATTTCTATGCTTTCATTTGTCAGTCAATATGATGAACTCCCCCAAATATTCATATATTTTCATTATCCCCTAGGCGTATATCTTAGGGATATAACTATTTGGGATACCCCAACAGTGTTGGACTGGGACACCAGGGGCCCACCCAAAAACCTTTGACCAGGGGCCCACCAATTAATCTTAGACCAGGGGCCCACTCTTAGTACTATTTTTCTTCCTCTTCTGATTCAACCTCTATTCTCCTAGTCTCTATTCTTTACATAATATAATCTATTATTCCATCTATTTAGCCTCTTTGTTCTAGTTGAAACAGGGAATGACCATGAAATAGGCCAAATGTTTAGCAGCATGAGGGCCCACTGACACCTGGGCCCACCGGGACTTTTCCTGGTATCCCGGTGGGCCAGTCCGACACTGTACCCCAAGATATCACTTAGGATAGCGTCAGGGTGGGACTGGCCTGCTGGGAAACCGAGGAATGTCTCGTGGGTCTCGCTGGATGAACTCACAAGCTCTCTAAATTCCACCACAGAGCTGTGTAACACCACGGATAATATTCAGTAGATTTATGTCTCTATTGAGGCATAGAGTGAACCCTAGTTATCACATTTCTATAGTGGAGGCCCACTAGTGCTCCATCTGTAGGTGTAGTAACAAGGGTAACGCAAATAGACACTAATTAACCAGAATGAGTACAACTTTTCATAAAATTCAAATAAACCTGAAACTTAATTTAGAAATGTGGGCTGTACGAATTTCCACCTCTTACATTTTGAAGACGAGGGCTGATGGACCATAATACACATTGGTTAATAACTAATGCTAACTATGCTTACGTTAGATGGATACAGTGGTCATCAGGAAACAGATTTTTATTTAGAATAAATCAAAATTCCAGTGCTGTAAATATTCCATTGTGCAACGTCCCTCCCGATGGGAAAGCCTAGAGCGTTTCTATGATTTCCCTAATTTTCCAAATTCATTTAATGATAATAATACAAGTCCTTCTCGCTTTTCTCCGCCTTCTTGGAGAGCATTCATTACTTTGGTTACGTCTAAACCACTAACAATCACGCCAGGCTGATGCTTAAGCGCCGCACTACGCAAACTGTTTTCCAATATATTTGTGGCAACCTCATTATTTCTGTTTTGTAATGTATTTATTCAATAGAGCCTGGTCCCCGCGCTCTGTGGCTTTTAAATTATGAATACGAGTCAAGCATGCAACTCCTTCTATGTTATTAAGTGGATTTACAGAGTCTCCAGAGCATGCCGGAGAATCAAACGGTGCAGTATCAAAGATGGGGGAGACTTTCTGTTCAGTGCGTGGAAGAACAATAAGTAATGAGAGTGGCATTTGTTCTATCACATAAACATACAGGAAGTCTTGGAAGTTGGAATAAAGGGATCATAATGTAAAAGAATCATTTTTTAGTGATGTAGTTGCACCAGTGAGACCTGTAAAACCTTAAAAGGGAGTAGAAATCCCCCCAAAAAAACATTTTGCCCAATAATTTAATTAAAAGAATTTAATTAAAATAATTTAATTAGATTCTAAGCAGCTTTCCAATCAATATTCATTACCATTTTTCTAACTGGATTTATGAAAAATGAAAAACAAAAAGACACAGCTTGTAAATTTCACATGCAATATAAGTATATTATCTCAAGTCCATCGACATGTACGTTACCCCATCTGCAACGTTTCAGAGTACTTCCACGCCTTTATCCTTTATCTTTGCTAACGAAGGGGCACGCCCCCGAAACATTATGTTGCATTAAACACGCAGGGCTTGGCTCGCTTGCATGGAGTCCTGAGTGCCGTTTTTTTCTTTTCCCAATTTATGTATCCACCACACTTCCCGCCTTCTCAAAATTTGGCATGAAGCAAGGTGAGAGCCTTGCCTCAGGTGTCACTGAGTGGCCTTTTACAAGGGGCAGCAAAAAGCCACCTCTTGTAACTTTAAGAGCCGGATTTCCCGGGTAGCGCTCAATGCACTAGCGATGCTGCCCCCTTTGACGATTAGTTTTAAGTGCGAATCGGGAGAGGAGGGGGCGGCATCTGGACTGCTGCCCGAGGCAGCAGCCCCAGAATCGCCCCTTATCTCCTCCCCTCCTGGGTACAGGAACCATTTATAAAACCTAAATTTCATTTGATTTTCATTATGTCCATGTTCAATATAATGAACATGGGCACTGTTTGCGACCTTATTGTGCTGGTTTATGCTTCCAGCAGCCACAATTTATAAGTGGGCGTATATCCCATCCCGCCCCCTTTCATGACATTAGTGATGGGTGCGTTGGGTTTAGATTGCTTGTGGCTTGTGCTTGTTAACCTACACATCACTAACCACTAGGGATGAGCAAAATCTTTCCTGATAAATATTCACAACAAAATTCATGTTTTTGAGAGTGGTGGAAATGTTTTGTATATGAGCACTAAATTTTCGTGATTTTTGTATTTTGTTTCACTGAGGAAAAAAAACCCAATGGGGCAAATTCACTAAGCGCCGAAGCGCCGAACGCTAGCGTTAATTCGCTAGCGTTTGGCATTTTCGTTACTGCGCAAATTCACTAACAAACGCTGGCGTAGTTTCGCTAGTGCTACTTCGCACCCTTACGCCTGGCGAATTTTCGCTAGCGACGTAACTACGCAAATTCACTAACTTGCGCAGTGTACTGAACGCTAGCTTTTACGCTAGACTTCCTTCGCCACCTCAGACCTGGCGAAGCGCAATAGAGTAGATAGGGATTGTTTGAAAAAAAGTCAAAATTTTTTCTAAGTCCCAAAAAAACGCTGGCGTTTTTTCTACATTATGAGTGATAGGCTGAAGAAGATCGAAAAAAATTTTGGGGCTCCCCTCCTTCCCCCCTACATTTCCTGACTCATGGCAACTTACCTAGACAGTGGGCACATGTGTAGGGCAAAATAAAAATTTTATTTGCTGATTTGAAGGTTTTCGCGCCATATGCAAATTAGCCTTCGCTAGCGTAACTTCGCTTTACATAGCGAATCAACGCCAGCGCAACTTCGCAACCTTACGCTACCCCTGAGCGCAACGGATTTTAGTGAATTTGCAAGCTAATATGGCAGCTACTATCCTAAACAAACAGAGAGCTTCTAGAGCGGTTTACTCAGGTACAGTAAAACATTCTACAGAATAAATATAGCATTCTAACTTGCACTATTGCAGTTAATCTGTTGGCAATAAAATGCCTCCGTAGCTTTCCTTCTCCTTTAATTGGATACAAATGAAAGGGAATATATTTTTAAAATGAATTATTTGATTTGATAATGGTCTAATATTTCGGGGGTCAAGAAACAGGTTCTATTCATTCAATGCATAAAAAAGAGAAAGTATTTATAATAATTTATAAAGTACTTAAAACACAACATACGTTATTTTAAATAATATGAATTTTACTAAATCAATTATTTCATTCAATTAATAATTGATTTTAAATGATTCAAAAAAAATTGATTCAAAAATTTGTATTTATAATTTAATTGACACCCACTTTCTGTAATGTACTATGATATGATATGAATCTATTTTATATTTATTTTTTTTTGTAAAATTATATACATTTTTGGAGTTCAGTATACAAATTCTAATTATTAATTGCATCAAAAAGATGTATTTATAATGTTCTTAAAACACAACATGAATAAAATGTAATTTTTAAAATGAATTACTTCACTTTATAAAGGTATAACTTATTTAAACAAATTCTAATTATTAATTGCATAAAAAAAGAGAAATAATATATTTATAATTCTCTTAAAACACAAAATGAATAAAATTCATTTTTTCATATTAGAATTTTATTTGATAATGGCAAACATTTATTTTTGGGGGTCGAGGAACAAATTCTAATTATTAATTTAATATATAAAAGAGAAAGTGTATTTATAATATACTTAAAATACAAATATACAAATATATTTCTTGAAATATTTTATAATTGCACACATTTAATTTTGGGGGTGAAGAAACAGTTTCTAGTTATTAATTGGATAAAACTTGCAACTTTTACATATTTGGGGGCAGATTTATCAAGGGTCAAATTTCGAAGTAAAAAATACTTCCGAAATTCGACCATCAAATTAAAATTCTTCAACTTCGAATATCGAAGTCGAAGGATTTTTTACTGAATTTGGCAATCGAACAATCAAAGTAAAATCGTTCGATGGCACGATTAAATAGTTTGAATTGAAAGATTTCAGCGATCGATCGAAGGATTTTCCTTTGACCTCTAAAGACTTAGAAAACTGCTCTAGAAGGTCCCCATAGGCTAACATTACACTTCCGCAGGTTTAATTTGGCAAAGTATTGAAGTCGAAGTTTTTTTAAAGAGACAGTACTTCGATTATCGAATGGTCGAATATTCAAACGATTTTTACTTTGAATCGAAGTAAATTCGAAGTGGTAGTATCCTACTCGATGGTTGAAGTATCCAAAAAAATTACTTTGAATTTTTTCACTTCCTAATTCCCTTGAATTCACTTTGACCCTTGATAAATCTGCCCCCTAGTGTTGTGTCTCTTTAAGAAGCCATGACAGGAGATACTCTCGGGCTAATGAGTTATCAGTACGTGGCAAGGCCAGTGGGTGGAGTGGGCACATGTATCTTAACTTTCAGCACACAGCAGATATGAAAACCCATATAACAAAGATTCAGCGGAGTGGAAGCTACCATTCTGCTCGGGAGCCAATACATTGACCTTTACATTCCATAAGTTAGAAACCTAAGGGGAAATATGCCTGTCCCGAAATATTTTCCCAGCTTCCATTTCACAATATATTTTAATTATGTTTTGTATTATTAAAGGCAAAAAAGGCCTAGAGCAATACAGTAAGAAGAAAAGGGCAGCACTGGGGAGAAAAGGTAAAGCTGCACAGTCCATGTTATATTTGAGTTGATATGTTTTCACTTTAAGAATATTTATGGCTTGACTGGGGCTTATAACCATTGTGTCCCGACTGGGGAAAATTTATGATGTGCAAATAACTATAAAAATGGGCTATTTTTTTGCTTAGAAAATCTTAAAGGAACCTCTCTACAGGTGAGTTAAATTCAAGTATACATACTTTTGGCCTTCCATTTGGTTTCTCATGGGAACGAGGTGGCTTAAAGGACAAGGAAACAATCACTGGGGTGGCAATTAATAAGTGAGTAAAAATACTAAGTCGTTCTGGTTCTATTGTACAAAATACACTAACCTGATGTAGTTGGCTAGGAAGTGTAGCAAGACCATCTCGCAGATACTCCATGCAGGAGCTTTGGTTGGACAGATGTACTTCATTTGATGCATGTCCAACCCAACCTGCACACCGACCCATCTACCCCATACCAGTTTATATACCTGCATCTGCCCCCACCCATTCTAAACAACACTATATATCATAGTAATTCTAGTCCTAGCATTCTACACATACTCCGAGCTCAATCATGGTTTTTTAGTTGAAGCGATCACTTTGGTCCCATACATCTTTAGCATTTCACAGGGCTAGAATCACCTATAGCTTATTATAGCAGCTAGCAAAAGTCAATCAGAGCACTGATGCCTGTGTAGCCTTTGTACTGAAGGTGGGGAAAGGGTGCCCAAAAAATTTGTTGTGCGGGGCCCTGTGATTTCTGATGGAAGCCCTGATTGTAAGTAATGGATCAGTGTTTGCAGATGACACAAAACTATCAGCCCAATTAATTCCATCCAGGATGTGGCACTTGCAACAGGATCTTGACAAACTGGCAATCTGGGCAGCTAAGTGGCAAATGAGATTCAATGCTGATAAATGTAAAGTCCTGCACCTGGGATGTAAAAATATCCACTTATACCCTTAATGGGACTGCACTAGGCAAATCCATTATGGAAAAGGACCTTGGAGTCCTTGTAGATGATAAACTTGTCTGTAGCAAGTAATGCCAGTCAGCAGCATCAAGGGCAAATAAGGTCTTGAGCTGTATTAAATGGGGCATAGAGTCACGGGAGGAGGGGGTCATTCTTCCACTGTATAGAGCACTTGTAAGGCCCCATCTAGAATATGCCGTACAGTTTTGGTCTCCATCACTCAAACAGGACATTATTGTATTAGAGAGGGTACAGAGAAGGGCAACTAAGCTGGTAAAGGGAAAATCTTAGCTATGAGGAAAGACTGGCCAAGTTGAGGTGCTTAAGGGGTGATATGATAACGATGTATAAATATATAAGGGGATCATATAATAATCTCTCTAATGATTTATTTACCAGTAGGTCTTTCCAGCTGACACAAGGTCACCCATTCCGATTAGAAGAAAAGAGGTTGTGGCTAAATATTGGGAAGGGGTTTGTTACAGTGAGAGCTGTGAAGATGTGGAATTGTCTCCCTGAATCAGTGGTACAGGCTGATACATTAGATAGGTATAAGAAGGGGTTGGATGGTGTTTAGCAAGTGAGGGAATACAGGGATATGGGAGATAGCTCATAGTACAAGTTGATCCAGGGACTGGTCCCATTGCCATTTTGGAATCAGGAAGGATTTTTTTCCCCTTTTTTTGCCTTCCTCTGGATCAACTGGCAGTTAGGCAGGTTAAAAAAAGTTAAAAGGTTGAACTTGATGGACGTGTGTCTTTTTTCAACCTAACTTATTATGTTACGTACTAGTTATATTAGAAAACATACCATACCCATACCTTGATCAACAAATAGTCATCCAGATCATCAGTAGACAATAAGACCATTAGAACCTCTTCATAGTTAGACCAAACATAGACAACCAGAGCATTAGAAAACATACATGTCTAGATCAACTAATAGCCAGATGATTAGAACCTCCTCTGGGTTACACCAACATGTAGTCAGAGTATTAGAAATCCTACGCTACAGGGCCAGACCAATGTAATCAAATCTACATGAATGTAAGTGTCTAAACCTAACTTGTTTCACCTGTTTTTCACGTAGAATGGATAAAGCCAACCGCAAGACAGAAAACCATCATTGGGAATTAGTAACACCCCACCCCCCTAGTGTGACGGGAGTTCTTATGACCCTCGGTTGGTTTATTGATCTGTACAAAAGCAAAGGTCCAGCGCATTTATCAAAATCTCCAGTCTGAGCTTCAGCGGCCAATGTTTCCTCTTATAAAGATTTTATTGGAAGAATAATGAATAAACCATTAGTTACTGCATCTGTTATGAAATTGCTTTTTTATTTTCTCCCCTTTGATAAACCGCATGTAGTTTTTTTTTTTCCTTCATAAATGACCCGAGAATATTACACAGCCAGATATGGAAATGTGTGTTATTAATATTGTGTAGTGTCGGGTGTGACGACAGAGGGAAGCCAGGGATGGACAAAAGTCTATGGGGCAAATTCACTAAGCGCCGAAGCGCCTAACGCTAGTGTCAATTCGCTAGCGTTGGGCATTTTCGTTACTTCGCAAATTCACTAACGAACGCTGGCGTAAATTCGCTAGTGTTACTTCGCACCCTTACGCCTGGCGAATTTTCGCTACGGACGTAACTACACAAATTCACTAACGCGCGCAGTGTACTGAACGCTACCTTTTACGCTAGACTTCCTTCGCCACCTCAGACCAGGCGAAGTGCAATAGAGTAGATAGGGATTGCGTCAAAAAAAGTTCAAATTTTTCTAAGTCCCAAAAAACGCTGGCGTTTTTTCTATATTATGGGTGATAGGCTGAAAAAGATCGAAAAAATTTTTGGGGCTCCCCTTCTTCCCCCCTACATTTCCTGACTCATGGCAACTTAACTATACAGTGGGCACATGTGTAGGGCAAAAAAATAATTTTATTTGATGTTTTGAAGGTTTCCCAGGCATAATGATTCTACGTATTCCTCCATTGAAATTTGAATTTGGCGCCGTATGCAAATTAACCATCGCTAGCGTAACTTCGCTTCGCTTAGCGAATCAACGCTAGCGCAACTTCGCAACCTTACACTACCCCTGTGCGCAACTTCGGATTTTAGTGGATTTGCGGAGCGCTGGCGAAACTACGCCTGGCGAAGTGTGGCGAAGTGCAGCGAAGTTACGCCTGGCACAACTACGAATCTTAGTGAATTTACCCCTATGCCACCAGGAAATGCAGCAGAACCATTGTCAGACTTGGGGGAGCCCGGGGCCCACAGGACCTGCCACCTCAGGGGCCCCCACATATCCACAGTTCCCTCTCCTTATGGGACCCTAAACGTGCTGCAACCTCCCCCTGTGCATACCTAATTCTTCTCCAGGTGGAGCGGGTCTGGGTCGGCAAGGCTCATCGGGTTTTTCCCAGTGTCCTACTGGCCCAGTCGGACCCTCAGCAGAACTGCTACCCTCAGATTGAAAAAGCTACAAAACTGGGGATGTTTGAACCCATATTATCCTTCCGACAGGTGGGATAGGGTCCTGGGAGTGGAAGATCTGCAAGAAGATTCCATAAGGGCCCCATATGTCCTTAAATCATCTGTATTTTTTCCAAAGGGCAGTGGCGATATTATGTACCTCAAACATGCCCTTCAAACAGGTAAAAAAAGCCCCAATCTGTTTTAGAATTTTGTGGTATTATATTTATTGTATTCATTTGTCCTTTCTCACTATCATAGCTCAATGGGCTTTACTATGGCTCTGAATATGATAAAATATTCAAGGCCAAGCTGCAGCTCTCTTTAACTATGCACCGGGTGCTGTCTGGTTTGTTCTAATGCACACGTAAATTATTTGAGATGAGAGCTGTTTGGTGGGCAGTGATTCAGGCATGTGCAGGGATGTAGTGCACCGGCTGTAGCCATAGCTGCTCTAGGGTGATGGAATGTCCTTGTGCTGCCCATCAAGCAAGGCAGTAACTCATGGGAATTAGAAGTCAAGACAAGGGGTTGCCATGCAGAAGGTGGATCTGCCAGAATTTCATAATCATGTATGTCACACTCCCTTCCCAGAGACTATTATCCACTGTTACTATAGGCACCATCTCTCCCTACTATACCTGCTATCCCACAGTCACACTCCCTTCCCAGAGACTATTATCCACTGTTACTATAGGCACCATCTCTCCCTACTATACCTGCTATCCCACAGTTACACTCCCTTCCCAGAGACTATTATCCCACTGTTACTATAGGCACCATCTCTCCCTACTATACCTGCTATCCCACAGTCACACTCCCTTCCCAGAGACTATTATCCACTGTTACTATAGGCACCATCTCTCCCTACTATACCTGCTATCCCACAGTCACACTCCCTTCCCAGAGACTATTATCCACTGTTACTATAGGCACCATCTCTCCCTACTATACCTGCTATCCCACAGTCACACTCCCTTCCCAGAGACTATTATCCACTGTTACTATAGGCACCATCTCTCTCTACTATACCTGCTATCCCACAGTCACACTCCCTTCCCAGAGACTATTATCCCACTGTTACTATAGGCACCATCTCTCCCTACTATACCTGCTATCCCACAGTCACACTCCCTTCCCAGAGACTATTATCCTACTGTTACTATAGGCACCATCTCTCCCTACTATACCTGCTATCCCACAGTCACACTCCCTTCCCAGAGACTATTATCCACTGTTACTATAGGCACCATCTCTCCCTACTATACCTGCTATCCCACAGTCACACTCCCTTCCCAGAGACTATTATCCACTGTTACTATAGACACCATCTCTCCCTACTATACCTGCTATCCCACAGTCACACTCCCTTCCCAGAGACTATTATCCCACTGTTACTATAGGCACCATCTCTCCCTACTATACCTGCTATCCCACAGTCACACTCCCTTCCCAGAGACTATTATCCCACTGTTACTATAGGCACCATCTCTCCCTACTATACCTGCTATACCACAGTCACACTCCCTTCCCAGAGACTATTATCCCACTGTTACTATAGGCACCATCTCTCCCTACTATACCTGCTATCCCACAGTCACACTCCCTTCCCAGAGACTATTATCCCACTGTTACTATAGACACCATCTCTCCCTACTATACCTGCTATCCCACAGTCACACTCCCTACTATACCTGCTATCCCACAGTCACACTCCTATTATCCACTGTTACTATAGGCACCATCTCTCTCTACTATACCTGCTATACCACAGTCACACTCCCTTCCCAGAGACTATTATCCCACTGTTACTATAGACACCATCTCTCCCTACTATACCTGCTATCCCACAGTCACACTCCCTTCCCAGAGACTATTATCCACTGTTACTATAGGCACCATCTCTCCCTACTATACCTGCTATCCCACAGTCACACTCCCTTCCCAGAGAGTATTATCCGCTGTTACTATAGACACCATCTCTCCCTACTATACCTGCTATCCCACAGTCACACTCCCTTCCCAGAGACTATTATCCACTGTTACTATAGACACCATCTCTCCCTACTATACCTGCTATCCCACAGTCACACTCCCTTCCCAGAGACTATTATCCACTGTTACTATAGACACCATCTCTCCCTACTATACCTGCTATCCCACAGTCACACTCCCTTCCCAGAGACTATTATCCACTGTTACTATAGGCACCATCTCTCCCTACTATACCTGCTATCCCACAGTCACACTCCCTTCCCAGAGACTTGGATTTGTTAGTAAATCCATACACTGGCACGTGCTGCTGTGAGGAAGTCAGAAGAGACACAGTGAAGATGTTACAGGTTTGTCACACCAATGTCTGACTCTTGTTAGGTTGATTAGACCCAAACATGATCTCAGAAGAAAGTCTTATAAGCAGTGCTGGAAGTGGGGTAACAAAATAAAGCTATTCCATCCCCCAATAAGGGGCATACTGATCCCTGTACTATAAGAGATCCCTCCCTCCTATTGCTCCTAGTATTATACATATGGTGCAGAATGGTGCTCATTGACATACTACCCTACCCCAATGAGGAGACCTGACCCACATACTAAAGTAAGTAGTTATATTCACTACGTGGGTGCTCAACAAATTGCTATCTCCCCATGATTAAACCTTTTTTGAGTAAGAGAATGAATTTAATCCCCTTAAACGATTAAAATAAGTGAATGTAAAATTGACGAGGCTGCTATTCTAAGCACTTTTGCAATTTACATTCATTATTTATTTTCTTTTTATTCCAAGATATTAAGGGATCCATGTACTGTTAATATGAATGAATTTTGTTACAACAGCGCCACCTGCTGGTCACTTTCCCACCAGTCTGACCACCAAGTAGTCAAGGAAGTTGTCAGGAGAAAGAAAGAGGCTGCTCTGATGTTCTTCTGCTTAGGAAAACCATTAGAAACCTTTCTCACATCTTTCCTAAGCAGAAGAACATCAGAGCAGCCTCTTTTTTTCTCCAGACAACTTCCTTGACTACTTGGTGGTCAGACTGGTGGGAAACTGACCAGCAGGTGGCGCTGTTGTAACAAAATCCATTTGCATTAACAGTATATGTACCCCTTAATATGTTTGAATTAAAGAAAAATAAATAATGAATGTAAATTACAAAAGTGCTTAGAAACACACCCTCATCAATTTTACATGCTTATTTTAAAGTTTTACTTATCCTTTAAGGCAGTGATCCCCAACCAGTAGCTCGTGAGCAACATGTTGCTCTCCACCCCCTTGGATGTTGCTCTCGGTGGCCTCAGAGCAGGTGCTTATTTTTAAATTCCTGACTTGGAAGCAAGTTCTGGTTGCATAAAATCCAGGTGTAATGCCAAAAAGAGCCTCAATGTAGGTTGACAATCCACATAGGGGCTGCAAAATGGCCAATCACAGCACTTATTTGGCACCCCAATAATATTTTTAATGTTAATGTTGCTCCCCAACTCCTTTTACTTCTGAATGTTGCTCATGGGTTCAAAAGGTTGGGGATCCCTGCTTTAAGGGTTGAAGTGATAATTTTTCAAAAAATTTGCTTTTGGTCAAAACTCTCAAAATTGTGAATTATCTAAACTGGAATCGGGGTTTTTTTTTTTTTTAATTCGAATTGTGGTTTTCAAACTCGAATCAAATTCGATTTGCGTTTTCGGGTTGATCCAATTCGTCCGAACTTAGAAAATTTGATTTTTTATTAACACATTTCGATTGGTCGAATTTCGAATTTATGGAGGTTTTAAAAAACTCACATGAATTTCGAAATTCGACCCTTGATAAATGTGCCTCTAATAGTAACCCCTTTCCCCCAAAGTTAAGTATTCCTGCTATAGACAAAAAATATACATAAAACGTATAGAATCTTTATGACCAATAGGGCTGCTCTTGTTCTTAAATTGTACATAGATAATATTTGCCTGGGATCCCTATAATTTACATTGCCCGACGGCAAATTGACTTAGGAACTTCCCCAAACTCTACAAATTTTAAAGGTGAGAGAGGTGCAAGGATATAGTCCCTGAAATAGCAACTTCATTAGATCGCTGTAAGAAAGGGACGGATGCCTGTTTAGCAATTGAGAGAATACAAGGCTATTTTGATGAGCCCTTAGTACAAAGCTGCTGAAGGGATGGATCAGGCTGCCATGCGGGAGTCAGGAGGACAAATTGGAAACAGGTTCAAATCATTGTTTCTTTCTCTGTATCGAGTCTATGTCAGGGTTGAACTTGATGGATGTGTCTTTTTTCAACCTCACCTACTATGTAAGTAATTGAGGCTCATTTGGTGATCCTGTAAGTGATTATTACGCTTTCCAAAGCCTGATAAATAGAGCTGTACATGATCTTGTCACGGGGCAGTGTGAGGCCTGCACAGCGTTATCATTACCGGATGTAATTATTATAATTATGCCTACAGACGGGCCAGAAGGCACACGCAGCCGGGCACAAATCATCTCTCCCTGGAGGCGCTGCTTTATTAAACACGCAAATACACATAATCAAATATAGATTTGTCCAGCCACATGTTAGGTTCAGGGCTGCTACTCTGTATCATTGTTGCCTGTTTAGTGATAGCACTACTGGCCAATTGTTACTCGCTCACTGATTGTGACATCACCTGTAACTGCAGAGACTTTCTCCTTAGTTTATATTTCTTTTAAATAGAACCTACAGTCACATGGCTGAGACAATCTCCATACATCAGTGTCTCAGCATCATATAGTCATCATAACTAGACTAGCCGGCTAAGGCAAGCAATACGGGAGCTCTAGCCAGAGGCAGGCCAAGTAGGATTGGCACCCAAGGCATCCGGAGCCCTCTCTGCTTCATCACCCCAGTTGCTTAATTCGCATGGGTCCCCAACACTCCCCTGCTGAACATTGGTCGCTTACTTCTTCCTTCCTTCTTTTCTTCTTTTCTTCTTTTCTTCCTTTCTTCATCTTTTTCTCTTTTTGCCTCCCTACCTCCCTCATTTCTCTTACATTTGTTTTCTTTTTTCTTTTTTTATCCTTTGTGCTTTCTCTTTTTTCTTATTTCCTTTTTTCCTTACTTCCATCCTTCCTTCGCTCTTTACTGTTTTTCCCTGCCTCCCTCCCTCCTTTCTTTCTTTTTCCTTCCTTCATTTCTTCCTCTTCTTCCCTTGTTCCTTCCTCTTTTTTTACTCCTTTTCCTTCCTTGGTTTCTTTCTTTCTTCCTGCCTTCCTTTATTTATTTATTCCTTCCTTTCTTTGTTCTTTCTTTCTTTCTTTCTTTCTTTCTTTCTTTCTTTCTTTCTTTCTTTCTTTCTTTCTTTCTCTGCTACTTTAATTCAGGAGTCAAAACTTTCTTTCTTTCTTTCCTTGTTTCTTTTTCCCTTCGTTGTTTCTTTTTCCCTTCCTTGTTTCTTTCTCCCTTCTTCCTTCTTTCCTTCCTTTCTTCCTTTCTTACTTTCGTACTTTCTTTTTTCCTTCCTTCCTTTGTCTGTTCATCTCTTTTTTTCTTCATTTTCCTTCCTTTGTTTCTTTCTTTGTTCTTGTATTTCTTCCTTCCTTTCTTCATCCTTTTCTCTTTTTCCATCCCTTTTCTTTCTTTCTTTCTTTCTTTCTTTCTTTCTTTCTTTCTTTCTTTCTTTCTTTCTCTCTCTCTATCTCTCTCTCTGTCTCTCTCTCTTTCTTTCTTTCTTTCTTTCTTTCATTCTCTGCTACTTTAATTCAGGAGTCAAAACTAGCAGTGCAGAGACTATAAATAATCAGACAGATACAGCTTGCACTAGCAGATTGTTGTTAGATGATTCTGGTGTGGATAAACACTATGGGGCAAATTCACTAAGCGCCGAAGTGCCTAACGCTAGCGTCAATTCGTTAGCGTTGGGCATTTTCGTTTCGAAAAGTACGGACGCCGGCGAATTTGCGGTCTAAAGCGCGCATTGTTCTGATCGCTAGCTTTTACGCTAGACTTCCTTCGCCACCTCAGACCAGGTGAAGCGCAATAGAGTAGATAGGGATTGCTTCAAAAAAAGTTAAAATTTTTTCTAAGTCCCAAAAAACGCTGGCGTTTTTTGTCTATATTATGGGTGATAGGCTGAAAAAGATCGAAAAAATTTTTGGGGCTCCCCTCCTTCCCCCCTACATTTCCTAACTCATGGCAACTTAACTATACAGTGGGCACATGTGTAGGGCAAAATAAAAATTTTATTTGATGTTTTGAAGGTTTCCCAGGTATTTGTAGTGCTGCTACATATTCCTCCATTGAAATTTGAATTTGGCGCCGTATGCAAATTAACCATAGCTAGCGTAACTTCGCTTCGCTTAGCGAATCAACGCTAGCGCAACTTCGCAACCTTACGCTACCCCTGAGCGCAACTTCGGATTTTAGTGAATTTGCGGAGCGCTGGTGAAAATACGTCTGGCAACTACGATTCTTAGTGAATGTCCCACTATACATCAATCTATTATCTTATTATAATTTAGTGTCAATGGGGCAGCAAAGTTTAAGGGTCAATAGGATAGGTATGAAGGGCCACAGTGGCACAGACATACGAGGGCTTCCACATTTATTACTTATTGGTTCATGTTTGCTCCTTTCATATCTTCCATTATACAAAGTCGCTCCACAGACTGAACCATTTACAGGATGGAAAGTGCAGAGCATGATGTGTAACGCTTTACAATAAATCTCTGTTGTGGGGTGGGACGGGGGTAGGAGGATGTGGTGCAGCATCACAGCACTGACAGACAGCAGGCACTTTGCTTCAATCAGCCCAAATGAGTCTCACTTCAAAGGAAATTAAGTAGAGCCTTATTATCACCCCGGAGGCCGTGTTTAGGTAAAAGCCCCAGGGTGATTGGCCAGGATTGAGAGAAATGGATGGGGAGGCAAGTGAAGTGGTTCTGTGCAGTAACAGGTGTGACAGTCTCTTCATCCATCTTCATTAATGCCCCTTGCAGTCACTCCATCACAGCGAGTATCAGACACAGCAGATGTCTGTGTTACGTGCAACATGTTAGTCCTGAGGCACAAACAGGTTCTGCTGATAATAAATCTAGTGATGCTCAGCTCAGCCCAAAACCATTGGCACCCACGGGTTTACCTGCAATTACTTGGCCGACACCAATGTTGCACAGGGAGGAGCAGATACTGAACAGGTGCAGCCGCAGTTGGGCAGGTTTGGACTGGTTGGACACTGGTATTGGCCCCATCTCCTCCTGACACCCCTCCTGTGGTGTGCAAGTTCTGCCACTTAATGCAGACTCCCCAGTGCCCCCAAACCGTTGTCATTATTGTACAATGGCACAGCAGCCAATAGGCACTTGCACCAAATGCCCCCAGCAAAATCTTTTTTGAACCCCTAGCAGTCACAGGTACATTACTCTGACAACAGTAATTAAAAAGACACTAAACCATGCTGCACTGCACTGCAAAACCAAGCGTAACTCGGTTGTTGCTGGACTACAAATCCCAGAATTATGTAACATATAATGAAGGTTGAGGCATGCTGGGAGCTGTAGTTCAGAAACATCAGGGTTGTATGCTTAAAGCAATATTGCTCAGTGAAACTTCCCCCAGCTCTCCAGGGCCCACGGCAGTATTGAAATGCAAAAAATAATCCTCCAATGACACATCTGAAGTGTATCACTATGGCTCCATGTCCTTTGTTCCTCCAACTGGAGTTGGAAGCTTAAAGCCCAGTTTCCCAGCACTGAGCAAGTCTGTCCTTTATCCCCAAGTTTGATTCCAGTGTAATAGAATTGAGAAAAAAAGACATAATTATCTGTATATGTCCGATAAGATGGATGACATGGTGCTAGGAATCAGCATTCTCATTGGTTGATTGTCATGCATCTGTAATTAGGTTTTTGGTCAGTTAAATTCTCACTGGTGACCTGCTTTCCACGTGTTATTAAGTTTTTTTTAACTTATCTAGAAACTAGGCGGCACAGTGGGACATCTTTATGGTTGGGTTTTGGAGTCAGTTTAAGTCACAGTTTTCCTTTGCTATGCCCCTGTCCTGTCCCCTGATTTGCTCAGTTATGCCAATGCCTGGCTCAACTCCAGTCCTGCTGCCTTCCTTACATCACCACCTCCTTATGTGTCTACTGTTATATACCTATAGAAAAGGTGCTATCCAACTATCCCCCTCCCTCCCTCCCTCCTTCCCTCCCTCCCTCCCTCCTTCCCTCCCTCCCTCCCTCCCGCCCCTCCCTCCTTCCTTCCTTCCTTCCTTCCTTCCTTCCTTCCTTCCTTCCTTCCTTCCTTCCTTCCTTCCATTCCTTCCATTCCCTCCCTCCCTCCCTCCCTCCCTTCTTCTCTGCCTCCCTCCCTTCCTCTCTCCCTTCCCTATAACAGTAATGACCCAGGCCTTTAAAGCTGTCCCCAGCAGCTCCCCATCTTGGATCTTTTTAGGCCATCTTTTGTGTGTCAGTGGGGCTGCACATGCTCGTGTGCTCTGGGCTTCTGCTGGGAAACTAAGCTTGGGGGTTCCCAGAATGCACCAGTTTCTATATGGACCTTTACTGTGAAACCATAATAATTACTAATTAGCTTTGTGGCATGACTCTGTTTATATACAATTTATATTGTATAATGTATATCGTGAGTGGTTCCCTAAGCTCAGTAAGTGACAGTAGCCCAGAGCATGTGCTGGGAATCAGCAGAAAAGAAGATGGGGAGCTACTGGGGCATCTTTGGATGCAAAAATCAAAGGGCTATTTATACTTAATATCCTACTTCTTGTAGGATTACAATAATATCCTACGTTTTGCTTGTGCTTCAATGATACTCGCAAATTGTGACATTGTGACACACGGAGACATTGTGTTTGACATGAGCCATTTAGTCATTAAGCCCCGTAGAGTTCTAGATTTATTTAACAGGGGTTTTCTTGTTGGGGGGAGGCTTTTGCTAGATGGAGGTGCCTGTGTCTTTTTACAACTGTGTTACTATGTTTGGTCTTTACTGGGGTAAAAACAAGTTGTGGGGTTATTAGATCAACGCCGCATGTTTTATAGGACATCTCACGCAGCACAATAAGAACGCCATGGAGACTCGCCGCCTCGGAGGTCCTAATGAGGGAATGAAATATATATTTATACTAGGTGTATTTATAGTAGTTATGCAAGCAGCTCCAGCAGGAGAAGTGACTGAATCTGGCAAGTGTATATAATACTGTGCTTTGTCAAATGAAGCTATAAAACATAGGCAGTATATATGCATGCCAGGCCCTCCAACCCTGTAACATACTGTACTGATACCCGTGTACATGCCAATACGGAACGCATTTTAGGACATCCTCCGAGGAAATCCCTGTCCTGTATGGGATCTCCTATGCTAGAGGAATGTAAAAAACGCCTGATTTTCAACTCACCCTTCTTCAAAGCAGATGTCACATCTCGCTCCTCCCTCCTCAGCTGTCAGCTCCTGCTCCTCAGTCATCCGACCTGGGTCCTCACTCTTCCCTCCTCAGCCATCCGACATGGGTCCTGGGTCCTCACTCCTCCCTCCTCCATCCATCCTGGGTGTTTGTTTTGGGTGTTTTTTTTCTTTTTTAAACTTCCGTTTTTTATGTGATGTCATTTAGCGGAGGGAAAAGTACGGGGGGCTGAAGAGGGAAAGCGGAAGGCGGTGTGCTGAGGAAAGAGGGGGGAGGGGTGAGCAGGGAGGGCGAAAGGCGGATGACTGAGGGCAGAATACGAAGGAAGAGGGCGGAAGGCGGAGGGCTGAGGAGGGAGTTCGTATGGCTGATGGCTGAGAAGGGAGGGTAGAGGATGGAGGTATGACTGCAGCATTTGAGGATGAGTGACAGTAAAAGCACCCGATGTGGCATTCCTAAGCCATAGGAGATCGCATGGAGGACAGTGCTTTCCACGGAGGATGTCCTAAAATGCGTTCCGTACCAATATGCTGGACATACATGGCATCTAATAGTGAAGATCTGCTGAACCCTGACCCTGCCCTGCTCTCAGACCCTCATCTCAGTTTCCAGCTTGGCCAGGGAGTGGGGTCCGCAATTGTGGGTTGTTGCAGTTTGCCCCTGATTCTCATGTAGCGCTATATTAAATTGAGTGCACCTTTCTCTACTATAAGCTCCACTCCCATTAAATGTGCTCCGGATGAGACCTTCAAATCCTAGGGAGTAAGCCCTTGCAGAGATGTGGAAGCAGGGTGTAGTTCAACTGTAACTGTATTCAGGGTGCAAATAATTGGGTGCCAGTGGTTCTTATAACTTAACCATTGAACAGATTTATTGGACAATCCTCAGTGAAGTGTACATAATAGAGAACATGCAGGATCATACATCAACATTGAATAGGCAATACTCACAGCACCTTTGGTCAATATAAGTTCCCTCAAGAACGAGAACAATGTATGCAGCATTGAGGAGGTACACCCAGCTTTCAACCTTTTCCCTAAGTGGAACCTGAGGGGAAACTCTACCCTAGGTCTGTACAATTAGTCCCTACTTCTGGGCAATTAGATCTTAATCCCACTCACAATCCTCAGAGGAGCCTCAAGCTGCTCAGGTAAAAATCCTGACTGTCTGTCACTCATAGAGTGACCTAAAAAGATGAGTAGACTTGACTGGTCTAGGTTCCACTCGAGCTCTGCCTGCCTGCTGAGGCGAGAGCCAGCACAAGATGGACACTGAAAGCATGGCTTCAGAGGCTTTTATACTCTAGCACAATGCCATCTACTGGTCACTGTGAGAAACAACAAGGGGCATAGCTTAAAGCAGGAATAGAAGTTTCCCCTCCTAACTGTATTTTAGGACCCAGTTAGGTGTCTATAACACTAGGGGACTGCCTGCTAAATAATACTGGGGGACTAATTTATCAGTCCCCTACACTCATAAATGTGCAAATTATTTTGTTTATATGCATTAGGCTAGAGCCAGCACAAGATGGACACTGAAAGCATGGCTTCAGAGGCTTTTATACTCTAGCACAATGCCATCTACTGGTCACTGTGAGAAACAACAAGGGGCATAGCTTAAAGCAGGAATAGAAGTTTCCCCTCCTAACTGTATTTTAGGACCCAGTTAGGTGTCTATAACACTAGGGGACTGCCTGCTAAATAATACTGGGGGACTAATTTATCAGTCCCCTACACTCATAAATGTGCAAATTATTTTGTTTATATGCATTAGGCACAATTGCTGTACGTGCATATACAGCATATACGGCTTTGGCCGCAAGGATGCTGAAATGTTGTAGAAAAAAAAAAATTTTTTACTGTGTCAGAAAATTGCACTTTAAACAAACTGTGTTTGTATGTTCTCCCTGTGCTGGTATGGGTTGAGCACAAGATAGGGGTTTAGATTGTAAGCTCCACTGGATCAAGGACTGCTGCATTGGCATAACTATTGTCGGCCGAGTTCGGGAGCAGAATGTGCCCCCCTGGACTTGTACCCCTCACACTCCATACAAGCTCAAGCACAAAAACCCAGGCCCTTCCACCCACCATATACCTTTTTTGCAGCCCTAGCCTTACCCAAAGTTAGTTACACCACTGCTATGTTGGCGCTGTAAAAATAAATAAACATATAATAATAATCTATAGGTAATAGAAATGGACCTCTGAGACATATTTTCTATCCTTCATTTGAAACAACAAAAAGGAAAGCACTGAAGTGTGAAGCTGAGAGAATAGCATTGACTGGGACTGGAACGGCCTTGGGCACAATGAGCAGATATTAAGTGAAATCAATATATACTCATAAGGCTGGAGTAACTCACACCTGATTGTTACAAATCTATCCTATTATATGTATATATACTGATGAACTATTGGCATGTCTGTATAACATCCAGCCTGGAGTCGAACCAATGACCTGGTGTTTTCATGTTGCCTTCATTACCTCTACTCTTTATGAGCAGACAGCCATGATCCTGGTTCACTGATATTCAGGGTCGGACTGGCCAGCCGGGGCACCCAGTTAAAAACTCTATAGGCCCTATTTGTTACATTGGTGGGAGATGAAGGAGGGGCAGCACATTTTCACAGAGGACGGAGAGAGGAGCCCTGGCAGCCAGCCGGCAAGTCTGCCCTCCCCTTTAGACTGTACTTACTGAGGCAATTGAGAGGTGCGGACGGTGAACGTGTCAACATTCTTCCAGATCCTGACTTTGTACTGCGTTTAGAGTATTCTTGCCTTGGTTCTCTCACTTTAAAGGAGAAGAAAAGTTGTCTTGCACTTGGGGGTGCCCCCAAGTGATTGTATTTACTTACCTGAAACCCCGGGCTGGTGCTCCTATCAGCAGAAAACTGCATCGGCCCAGGGTTATACCAGTGAGCACCACGGAGCCATCCTCTTCCTTCTTCCTCTTTCTTTTCCTTTCTAACATTTGGAACCACCAAGTGCACCAAGCCTTTTCATTTCCTTGAAAGTAGAAGGAAAGGTTAAAACTAAATAAACCTTATCAGAAAGGTCCACACAAATATACCAGTAAACCCTCAAAGTAATGCTGCTCTGAGTCAAAAGAAACACTGAATTTCTTTCCTTCTATTGTGTACTCATGGGCTTCTGTATCAGACTTCCTGTTTTCAGCTTAAACCTCCAGGGCTAGGGCTTGAGCATGCTCAGTTTGCTCCTCTCCCCCCCCTCCCTTTTCTCCCCTCCCTCCTCTCCTCCCTGCTGTAATCTGAGCCCAGAGCTATGAATGAGCAGGGAGACACTCAGGCAGGAAGTGATGTCACACCAAGCTAATACTGCAGCTGCTAACCTAAGCAAACAGGGTTTGATGAATCATTCTACAGAATAAATATAGCATTCTAGTTTGCACCATTGCAGCTAATCTATTGGCAATGAAATTACTCTGTAGCTTTCCTTCTTCTTTAAGACCTGGTGGCAATCGAGTAGTGGAGGGCTCCTCCCAAAGCAGAAGCATGAGCCGTGATGGGAACCTTGGCATCTGTTATGGGTTTTGGGATATCATAGGTCACAGTCTGACCTCAGGGACTCTGCTCTCTCTCTCCAATCCAACTCCTGGGCAGACACTGATTCTACTGGTTGTGACCGAAGGACCTGGAGGAGCTTAGTGACTTTGCGGTCCTCCACCCCCTCCTCCATGCAGGCAGCTCCCCAATCTGTACAGGGCCCAGTATATAAAATCAGCCTAAGGCAGGAGGACAGAGGCAACTCAGGTGTGTGTGGCGGGGCAGCCATAATTTTGCTCCTATATGGGACCTATTAACTGTAAACCTGGTGCCCAAAATAATATTTTTTAAAGCTATATGACCCTTCTCCAAAAACCAAGAGGCCAAATCATTCTAGATAATGTATCCCTTACCTTGGTTAATTAATAAATTACTTTAGACTTAAGCTCCACTGACCAGGGTCTCCCAGGATTTGTATTAATTTGCATGTTATGATATATACACCCTCCTATTGTACAGCGCTGTTGAGTAGGCTGGAACTTTATCAAAACATATTCATAATAATCATCATAATCTCCAGTTGTAGCAACTACATAACTGACTTGTAGGGGATCTACTGATCTTCACTGGCAAATCAGGCTTCAGCTGTTCAGCCAACTATATGCACTCACATAATGATATCCATGCACTTAAAGAAATTCATTTGTGTACATTACAAGCCAATAAATGTTTTCCAACTGCAATTGGAGTGATGAGTGGAAAGGCGCCGGTGCCTTATTAGCCTTTGGCAGAGATTTTACTGTGAGGCTTCTTATTGATCTCTGTTTCTCTGAGAACTGGCTCAATAGTGCAAGTGTCTGCAATGTACATGTCTCCTGTGAGTAAGGCTATTGTACAGCAGGCACTACTTCTCCCTACTATACCTGATATCCCACAGTCACACTCCCTTCCCAGAGACTATTATCCACTGTTACTATAGGCACTATCTCTCCCTACTATACCTGCTATCCCACAGTCACACTCCCTTCCCAGAGACTATTATCCACTGTTACTATAGGCACCATCTCTTCCTACTATACCTGCTATCCCACAGTCACACTCCCTTCCCAGAGACTATTATCCCACTGTTACTATAGGCACCATCTCTCCCTACTATACCTGCTATCCCACAGTCACACTCCCTTCCCAGAGACTATTATCCACTGTTACTATAGACACATCTCTCCCTACTATACCTGATATCCCACAGTCACACTCCCTTCCCAGAGACTATTATCCACTGTTACTATAGGCACTATCTCTCCCTACTATACCTGCTATCCCACAGCCACTGTCCCTTCCCAGAGACTATTATCCACTGTTACTATAGGCACCATCTCTCCCTACTATACCTGCTATCCCACAGTCACACTCCCTTCCCAGAGACTATTATCCACTGTTACTATAGGCACTATCTCTCCCTACTATACCTGCTATCCCACAGTCACACTCCCTTCCCAGAGACTATTATCCACTGTTACTATAGGCACCATCTCTTCCTACTATACCTGCTATCCCACAGTCACACTCCCTTCCCAGAGACTATTATCCCACTGTTACTATAGGCACCATCTCTCCCTACTATACCTGCTATCCCACAGCCACTGTCCCTTCCCAGAGACTATTATCCACTGTTACTATAGGCACCATCTCTCCCTACTATACCTGCTATCCCACAGTCACACTCCCTTCCCAGAGACTATTATCCACTGTTACTATAGGCACCATCTCTCCCTACTATACCTGCTATCCCACAGTCACACTCCCTTCCCAGAGACTATTATCCACTGTTACTATAGACACCATCTCTCCCTACTATACCTGCTATCCCACAGCCACTGTCCCTTCCCAGAGACTATTATCCACTGTTACTATAGACACCATCTCTCCCTACTATACCTGTTATCCCACAGTCACACTCCCTTCCCAGAGACTATTATCCACTGTTACTATAGACACCATCTCTCCCTACTATACCTGATATCCCACAGTCACACTCCCTTCCCAGAGACTATTATCCCACTGTTACTATAGGCACCATCTCTCCCTACTATACCTGCTATCCCACAGTCACACTCCCTTCCCAGAGACTATTATCCCACTGTTACTATAGACACCATCTCTCCCTACTATACCTGCTATCCCACAGTCACACTCCCTTCCCAGAGACTATTATCCCACTGTTACTATAGACACCATCTCTCCCTACTATACCTGCTATCCCACAGTCACACTCCCTTCCCAGAGACTATTATCCCACTGTTACTATAGACACCATCTCTCCCTACTATACCTGCTATCCCACAGTCACACTCCCTTCCCAGAGACTATTATCCCACTGTTACTATAGACACCATCTCTCCCTACTATACCTGTTATCCCACAGTCACACTCCCTTCCCAGAGACTATTATCCACTGTTACTATAGACACCACCTCTCCCTACTATACCTGCTATCCCACAGTCACACTCCCTTCCCAGAGACTATTATCCCACATTACTATAGGCACCATCTCTCCCTACTATACCTGTTATCCCACAGTCACACTCCCTTCCCAGAGACTATTATCCACTGTTACTATAGACACCACCTCTCCCTACTATACCTGCTATCCCACAGTCACACTCCCTTCCCAGAGACTATTATCCACTGTTACTATAGGCACCATCTTGCCCTACTATACCTACTAAATCTACGTGGTGCCACTACTTTTCTACCTCCTCCTCCCCTCGCCTGGCAGCTTTGAGTGCTGTGTATGTATTACGTGCAGGTCACAGTCACTCAATGTGAAATAGCATGTTGGAAAGACAAAGAGCCACGTGGATCTCAGGCAGATGCAAAGTGATTTACAGTGACTGTGTTCTATTACATTTAAGGTTTATCATGGTTTACTACAGCAGCTCTTTCCAAATTATTATACCATAGTATTGTATTTATCATCATTTAATGCTGCAGACTTTATAGATCTCTGTATAGAGAATTCTTGGTGCTTCATATCCCTTTCCTATGAATCTGGGAAATTCACACAAGATGCTTCCTTCTTCCAGTATTTCTTAAACTGTTCAAAAACAGACCAGTCTGAACTGGCAACTTGGCTGATTAGACTGTGTGAGTATCTTATTGGCCTGTGTATGTGACCTTCTCAATGGCCTCAGTGATCAATATCTTACCCAAAACTGCCCAGATATCGATCATCCAGGTTAGACAAATCATAATTGGTTTCCATTGTTAACCAGTCATTGGCCCCCAATTACAAACTTTTTTAATGTCCTAACTGACCAACATCTGACCCAAATTTAGCCGGATATCGATCATGCAGTTTAGAAACATCCTGGTTGGTTCTGTTACAATCCAATCATTGGCACACAGATCCACCTGATTTGGCCCAGAACATGTATGGTAAACAGGGTTTCAACAGACCTACCTCGGATGTAATTTGGTTTGTTCTAAATGAAATTGTTATGTCCCTTCTTGGTGGGCTGATTGAGTGTGGTGTAGGATGAATCACTGACAGATGTCAGAGTACCTACCAGAGTCAGCAGCTTATTGGTCCATGTATGAGGCCACGTCCAACTGGTATCTGACCAAATATTGGGCAGATATCAATCGGCAGTTTCAAAAATTCCATCAGGACGAGGACCACATTTCTTATTAATGTGGTCCTCACCCTGACAATTGTTTGGCCAGATCAATGTGGGCATAATGGGGGAATGATCTGCTGGTTGGGCGGCCCTGGTCTAAGGTTTTTGGTGGGCCCTGGTCAAAGGTTTTTTGGTGGGCCCCTGGTCTAAGGTTTTTTGGTTAGCCCCTGGTCTAAGCTTTTTTGGTGGGCCCCAGGTCTAAGCTTTTTTGGTGGGCCCCTGGTGTCCCAGTCTGACACTGAATAAGCATAGCCCTCCAGCCCATCCCTGGCGAAACCATCCATCAGCAAATAAAACCAAGTCCAACATAGATCTGCACCAATTGCCTGCCCAGTGTGGTCCCATAGGCAGCAGGAGTTGTGGGAGCTGGAGCTGTAGAACAGTTGTCGAGCCCCCGGGTGCAGCTGCTCCTAACTAATTATAATCAGTTTTTTATAACTCCGGCACAGCTCAACGCAATATGGCAGATAGGTTCCAGCTCCTGAGGAATCTTCGGCTCTTCCATAATATCTCTTTTAATTAAAAAGTGAGATGAGCAGCTCATTTATCATATCAAAGTCTGCACAATCAGGATCTTTCCTGTACATGATGAATTAACATGCACTCATCAGACGGCTAAAAATCTCCCAGGTACCATGTATGTTGCAGGTGAAAGATCTGTCTTGGAAAATGTAACATTCTATGATTGAGCTGTAGGCACAGGCCATTATTGCCCCCCCCCCCATAGGGGTCCTGGTTTGTCATCTCTGTTGAACGGGCAATCTTTTCATGGCTGCCACCTCTTAGTTATCAGGGCCTTTCCCACAGCTAATAGTCCACTGTCTGCCCAGACCCCCTGGTTGGTGGGACTTGTCAACTAAATTGTATTTGGCCCCATTTTTTCCTGAAATATAGTCCAGCCATGCAAAATGGATGCTGCACTTGATTTGCCCTGGTCATGCCCCATTACACCCATACACAGCCACCAGCTCCTGTCGTAACTCAAGCCGCACCTCTTTGTACAGTCCATGAACTGGACCATCTCTGAACTCCAGGCCTCCTATTGCCCAGGTGCACCCAACAGGATTTCTGTTTTCCCCTGCCTATGGTGGCTTTAGCCTTGGGCTGACAGATATTCTTCAACCTCTTATGAAGGGTAAAAGCATTCTGGAAACTGTAGCCCAATAACATCAGAACCTGGATTGGGCAGGCCAATGGATGGTGGTTATATGAGAGCAGAAAGTCAAGACTAAAGAGAGCAGGCAGGATTCTCATTGGAGCATCCCCTGGCCCCCGAAGAACTTTCAACAAACTGGTATGGAATGCTGTCTATTAGTGATGGACGAATCTGTCCCGTTTCAAATCGTGAAACTCTGGACAAATTCGCGAAATGCATTAAAGTCAATGGGCGTAAGATCATTTTGAAGCGCGACAATTTTTATGCGCCCAACAATTTTTACACGCGCGACTCTTTTGTCCAAATGCCTTAAAGTCAATGGGGGTCTGAATAATTTTGACGTGCGACAATTTTGATAAGCGGCAATTTTTTGGCTGCAGCGAATTTTTCAATGCCGCATTTTCAAAACATTAACCATTGGCCGAATCCGTGAAATCGCAGCGAATCCATGCCTGGTGAATAAATCCACCCTTCATTATCGTCTAAATGTGAACCTTTATATCTAATACATGGGAGCCGCCATGTTGACTGCTAGTGGCAAGCAGTAAGGGCCCGTTTTATATTTCAAATGACATTGTTGTTACTGATATTATTCCCATCTGAATATCATAGTAAGTTCGGTTGAAAAAGGACACATCAAGTTCAACATTTTACATCTATTTTAACCTGCCTAACTGCCAGTTGATCCAGAGGAAGTAAAAAAAAAAAACATTTGAAGCCTCAGAGGGGGAAAAAATTCCTTCCTGACTCCAAAATTTAAATTGGACAAGTCCCTGGAGTGGCAGCTCCCACTACATGTGAGACATGGGAGGGACTGGCCTTCATTTTCAGTATGAGAACAGGCACCAATCCCCTGGTGGTGCAACACGAAGAAGAGAAATTGGAGGGGCAGGTGCCCCCTAGAGACAAGTCGTCCATCACTGGATCTCTTTGTGCTGCTGAAAACTGCTTCCCCTTGAATGTGAGCATTCTAATACCCAAAGGGTTACTGTGACTGATGCCACTGTAATAGGGAGTTTAATGATGTTCCCAGTGCTGTGGCCCCTACGCTGCTCTGCTCGGCCTCTATGGCATGCGGGATTATTTTAATGATTCCTGCAGCGGAATTCAATGGAACTTGGATCTGCTCCTGACAAAGTACTCTCCCTGCATTGCAAAGAAAGTGACTCTCCTCTCATTATCCACTGGCAGAGAGACAAAGGGATTGTGATCTCTGTCTGTAGCCGCCTGTGGATCTGTTAGCCAACAAGCTGATCAGAGAGTCAGAATCTACACCCAGAGATCGCCCATGTTGCCCTTTTGCTAACTTTGTTAATGGAACACGGCTGAACAGTGACATTGTGGTCCCGTTTATCAACCACTAAATACGGGTGTCTCCTCCTACACTGCCTTTTGTAAATTTTTTGGCAAAATCGGATTTGCCGTTTTTATAAAGTGCCAAACTCTCTTTTAAGGACAAAGAAGGGTGAATATTAACCCAGTCTCCAAAACTTGAATAGGAATTTCATAGAAAAAGCAACATTCCCATTATTCAATACACAGTAATATTCAATAATTTCTTGGTTTATAAAAATTATAAAGACTCTTTTTTTTTTGCCATGAACCCATCAATAATCAGATTTAGCCAAATACCCAAACACCTTTTGTGCTGTTATTCAGGTAGCACTTCTGAAACTCGTACAATTGAATTTGTTTTTGGGTGCGATTGAGCAACAGCCCTTCCTGTTTAATGGCGGTCAGCAGGTTGCAGATCAGGTTGCGGATAAGGCAGTTGAGGTTTGGTTAGTGGGTCCAAGCCGGTAAAAATGTGGGTTGCGGCTCCAGGCCTGGGTTGGGTCCAGGGTTTCAAAAATTGCTTCCGTGCAGGACTCTAAGTGGTGGTACCCTTTATGATTTGGGGGTGATAAGCTTTACCCACTAGTGATGGGTGAATTTCTCCCGTTTCGCTTCTCCAAAAAAATTGCGATTTCCCTCAAAATTTGTGAAACGGTGAAAAATTCGTGAAAGATCGTTAAAATCTAAAAGTTTCAAGAAAATCGTTAAAATCAGAACGTTTCACGAAAAAATCATGAAAATCGGAAAGTTTCACATAAAATCCTGAAAATCTTAAATTTTCGCGAAAAAATCCTGAAAATCGGAAATTGGCGGAAAAGATGCTTGCGACAATTTTGATGCTGGCGTTAAAGTCAATGGGCGTCCAAATAGTGCGCAAGTGACTTTCCGGACGCGCGTCCAGAATGCAGAAATTGCCACAAATTTGTGCCAGGTCAATTTATTCACCCATCACTATTAACCACTTAAAATATCCCAGATTACTCTGTCCCAGAGGTATATTTTTATTTGCATAGTGCTCCTTGAGGGAAAAGCACTGTATAGCAAATTCTTTCTTGATAATTTATTTGGCTAACGGAGGGCCACAAGTTGCGGACACCCTTCCCCCCCATCATGGAGGTGTTGCCCTGTCACTGGATTATAAATGCAGAGATTTCAGATGACTCCAGTTTATTATGGAGATAAAAGGTCCAACACTGGCATGTCCCGGTGTCTGTGAGCTCTCTTGAGTCCCAGATAAGGAATAGACATTCCTGAGTAGTATGGTGAGCATGTAACGTCACCTTCACTTGATACAGAGTCACCATCATATAGAGTAACAGGGGATTTGGGTTTGGCACAGTAATGCTCCACATAGTTCTAAACATTTTCGCAATGTACGAAATATAAAGAAGAGTTGATGTCATTATGAGAGGAATAGAGAATTTGGCCAAAAAATATGAGATTGGCCACAAATAGAACAGTTCCAGTTTTCACGTTCCACGTGTGGAAAGGAGTCGTCTCCCCCATGAACATTCCCTTTGGAATAGCAAGATGGATGGGGAGTTGGCAAATCCAAGGTTGGTGTCAGGTCAGAGGGTGCAGTTGGACGCAGGTCTGTCCGACAATTTTTAGGGATCATTCATGCCCTAAATGTGGCAAAATGCACTTCAGTCTGTATGCAGCCTGACATGTAGAATGGAAGGTTGATGGGAACAGAGGCAGATTAAGTTCTCTGAAGGCCCCAGACAGTGATATAGGTCCCCTAAGGGTCCTATTGCACTTACACCTGTAACAGGTCAAAATGTCCTTAAATTATGCACAATATTTCTCCCAACAGTCTTGTCAGCTACCCTTTGAATCCCATTGGAATCAGCTCCCAAACTCACATCTTCCGTGGGTGAAAAATGATGTTTCACAGTAAAAAAAAATTCTGGACGGTTTTTAAAAATACGCTGAACATTCCCAGCCAACTTCCCTACACTGTGCCGTCGTGTGCCGAGTCTGAGAAGCGCCTGCGGGATTGATCTCCGTTGATCAATAATGAAGATGATGAGCCGATCAATCCCTCTGAATATTGATGCCTTAGGGATTTGTGGATTAGCAAAGTAAGAAAAGGCTTGCAGGTTTTTAGAACGTGATTTGTTGCCAATTTGCACCTAGAAATGTTGTGGAATTGGTACAATCAGGTGTCCATGCGACTCATAACCTTCTCTTTATACTGCTAGAGTATTGTTCTGTTATTATCAGCTGATATGTAGCCTTACACCAACCCACCCACTGCACTGTGCCACGTTGCCTACAGAGATAGCAATCTGCTGGGGGACAATAAGGGATAAAGTGTCACCACTTTGCTGTGCTTTGGCCACCTTGCCCTACTGTTGTCATAATGCTTCAACTTTGTCCTACAGTTGTGATCTTGCCATGCGGTTACCATTTTGCCCAATATCTGCCCTCTTGCCCTACAGCTGCCATTTTGCCCTACTATAGCTGTTATTAGTGGTGAAGTCAATGGGCGTCAAAATTATTTTGATACGCGACAATTTTGACACCAGCGTCAAATTTTATACACCCGACTCCCGACTCTTTTGTCAAAATGCATTAAATTTAATGGCCGTCCACGCGACAATCTTTTTTGTCACAGCAAATTTTCCACGGTGAATTTTCACAAAAAAAAACATTTGCCAAAAATTCCCCAAAAATCCATGCCTGGCGAATAAATTCTCCCCTCGCTACTAGATACCCCCAGAAAGGCAGTTATTGGTGTGATTCGGGGGGTGAAGATCTTGGAACTGTGGCTGAATGTCTGCTAATCCCCTACAGATTGAATATTAGGGGGAGGCTGACCAATAGTTGGGGTCTGAACTGCTAATGCGGAGAAGCGATAATGATAGAAAGCGATATACCTATCCAGAATCCTGTCTCCTCCCTTCTATTCTGTATTCCTCCTCTCCAACCCCTCCTCCTCCTCCTCCTCCTCCCTTTCTCCTAGTTTTGCTCTCTCCTCCCTTCTGGTACAGGAGAAGTTTCCTGCTGGGCACAGTTAGTCTCCGATCCAGCGCGCACCGTGCGCTCCCTTCTCCGCTCCTCTGTGCGCTCTTCTCTGCGCACCTTTCTCCGCTCTTCTCTGCGCTCCGCTCGCTGCCACATTTGGACTGGCGCCGACTGACAGTTGCAACTCGGATACCAGGAGGGCACTAAGTCTCCAGATTGACTGACAAAGCCGGGATTGTACAATAGACACACGGAGCATCCTTCTGCAAACTCATCCTCTTCACTTGGTACCCACACAGCGCTGGGCTTGGGGAGCAAGAGGGGTGCAGGGGGTCCCCCTGTGGATTTATTTATATATATATATATAGAAACTTGCTCATTTGTCTGCAACCTGCTGCCACCCTCCCTATTATTACTGTGGAGTTTCATGTAAACTGGGGCTGAGCTATGCTTTTGGGAAGCCGGGAATCCGTTAAATTAAGGTAAGTGGGAGGGCACTGGTCAACCCTGTGTTTTTAATGAAACCCTCCTATTAATACCCAGGGATTATTGAGGGGAGGGAGGAGTTAAGATTGTATTTTAGCTACAGATGTAATAGGTACAATGAGCTCCAAAAATGCAAAAATAATATCAAATTAAAAAGGTTTGTTGTACTTGTCTCCATTAGGGTTAACTGACCCTTTTTAAGTCTGCAATGGAATATTTATATAATGCTTTAAAAGTTCAAGTTTATTATAATAACGTGCAGTGTGACCTGCTCCATAGAGGAGAATGCGTTGCATCCACCATAGGGTGGTTCAGCAGAGAAGTTGCCTGTGCCTTTATAATGCGATTATTTCTAGTAAAACAATGGCACCCCTCATTGTCATTTCTATTTTATTTTACCACGTGGTGTTAATATATATATATATATATATATATATATATATATATATATATATATATATATATATATATATATATATATATTTGTGTGTGTGGCGGGATGTTTGTTACACAAGTGCCTCGCTGTTTCCAAATTTGGGCACAAGGAATCATTTAAGTAAGGGGGGGAATAAAGAGCCTTGCCAAAGTAGAGGGGTAGAATCCAGTGTATGCATAACATGTGTCTGCTGTATATAAACTGTATATACTGGGTGCTCAGCCAATGTGGATTGTGTTTTATTTTATACAATCCCTGCAGGACCCGCCATGGGATGAGGGAGGGGGTTAATATTTGGCTGTGGCACTTGTGAGTGATACATGTTGACCAGATGTGAGCTCACACAGGCAGTTTCTATGATTGTGAGCTTTGTAGGCACAGTGCATGGGAAACGTGTGTGTGTATATGTAGGCATGTATTGAGTGGAACACTTTATAAAGCAGAGAAGTAAAGCGTACAGAGTAGATTGCAAGCTCTGTAGGGCAGGGACCTTATTTGTCCTGTGTCTTTACATTTGGAACAGAGTATACGTGTTTGCCCCCTTGTCTGTACTACTGTAGCGCTATATAAAGATTTAATACATATACATCTACCTATCCAGAGAATAGCACAGTGGAGTGAGTGACCCGTAGAGTTTACAATCTAAATAAATCCGTCTCATGGCCTGTATAGTTTAGAAATGTAGATCTTTGGTATTTATTGTACATCAGTAATGTCAAACTCCAGCTGGGGTGAACTGCAACTCACCGCCTTCCCCAACAGCCAGCAGTTGTAGTTCTGATCCTGTGTACCCTGTGCATGTCAGTCCCCCATAATGTAGATGATTGTATGAATGTGCTTCTCTATATACTTGACATACTGTATATGTGCCGCTCTGTGTGTATAGTACATGTATGGACCATATGTACCCCTCTCTACATACTGTTCCTGCGTAAGCAACTGTTTGCACACTGTACATGTATGTGCCAATTCCTTTATACTTTTCTTCTTGTGTATGTCACTTTCTGCACACTGTACATGTATGTGCCAATTCCTTTATACTTTTCTTCATGTGTATGTCACTTTCTGCACACTGTACATGTATGTGCCATTTCCTTTTTACTGTACATGTGTATGTTACTTTCTACACATTTTCATGTAAATGACATTTTCTTTATACTATACAAGTGTATGTCACTTTCTGCAAACTGTAGTAAATGTATGTGCCATTTGCTTTATACTGTACATGTATATGTGACTTTCTGCAAACTGTACATGTATATGCCATTTGCTTTTATACTGTGCATGTATATGTTACTTTCTGCACACTGTACATTTATGTGCCATTCACTTTATACTGTACATGCATATATCACTTTCTGCACAGTGTACATGTATGTTCCATTTCCTTTATACTTTTCTTCATGTGTATGTCACTTTCTGCACAGTGTACATGTATGTGCCATTTCCTTTATACTGTATGTGTATATGTCACTTTCTGCACACTGTACATGTACGTGCCACCCTTTTATACTGTTGTACATGCATACATCACTTTCTGCACACTGTACATGTATGTGCCATTTGCTTTATACTGTGTGTATATGTGTGTCACTCTCTCTGCAAACTACACGTGTAGGACCTTATATGTACTCTGTACATGCATGTGCCACTTTCTGCACAATGTGTGTGCATGGGCCATTCCCGGTATACTATACTTGTATTTTCCATTCTCTGCCCACTGTGTGTATATATATATATATATATATATATATATATATATATATATATATATATATATATATATATATATATATTTATGTTCTGCTATCTTCATACTGTACATGGCTATTGCCCCTCTCTGGGTGCTGTACATGTACTGTATGTGTCCCTGTGTGCATGCGGTCCTGCCTCCATGCCCTGGGTACATGTCAGGTGGAGCGGGTGAGTCTACCCTTCCCCTGTGCTACGGGGGAGCTGAATAATACATGGGGATGTATATTAAGGAGTGCCGATCGCAGACAAAATTGACTTTTCTTCTTTATGAGAGAACACTGTCATCTTCTTGTATAAGGGGGGTGTTCTGGGATTGCTTATAATGTTGGAGGTGCCGGTCTTGTTACTACAGACCCTTAGATACAGCCCCCCCCCCAGCATTTGATCCTATTCCCATTTATCCCATGCTGAGAATTCCCATGCCCTAATGTATTTCCCTCTGGCTGTGGTTTCCATTTTCCTTCCCGGCTGCTTAATCTTCTCATTGTGCCTTTATTACTTTAATTACACATCTCATTCTCTCTCCGTCTTCTTTCCTCCACCCCTTCTTTCGTTCTCTCTGTCTCTTGCATCTCCTTCTTGGGACTGGGTTCTATTGCCTCCAAGGATGATGGAAACAAAGTTATGGCTGGGTTTTGCCTAAGGATTTTCTACAGGGGCTAGTTTAGGGCATATAGGGAGGAGTTATGTGCTGTGCCCCTGACTGGGAGGGGCACCTTGGCTAAAAATGTCACTTATAAAGGTAAAACACCTCTGCCTGTATTTAAGCTACAACTCCCAGCCAATGCCTGTGGGACCAACGGGACCCTGGCCTCTATAACTCCAGCCCTAGAACATAGAGATAATTCAAGGCCACATTTAGCACAAATAATACTATTCAACCGACTTTTATGACTCCCCCTACTATTTCATCTGTTCTGTCGTTTTATTTCCTCCATTATCCCTTGAACTAAGCAATGTCCGCCTACTAACTTCTGCTGATGCCAGTTGCACACTGATGTGAGCTTCTTTTGTCGCTGTTTGAAGTTACAACTTTCTGTAGGTTGCTGCTTCCTGTTCCCACGATCACTTGACTGTCAGTTGCAGCTTTAATCTGGGACTGACAGTTGCATGTTCCAAAATCACATGTTCTTCTCTGTTGCTCCATAGGTGCCATTTGCTATCATGACTGATGGCGAGAGGAAAGAGTCCTTCCAGCCACTGGCCGGAGATGAGGTCCGGGTGTCCATACCCCCTACACCCCAAGCGGGGGACCCTAGTGAAGAAGAGGATGGGGGAAATGCAGAGAAGTCAGCTCTGGGCAGCTTGGGCTCTGGAGGTTCTTCTGGAAGAGGTCGTGAACAAGGGATGGGCTCAGAGGAAGGAGAACAGGTTCCATACCCAGCCCTGGCGCCCACCGTCTTCTTCTGTCTCAGCCAAACTACACGTCCACGAAGCTGGTGCCTCAGAGTGGTCTGTAATCCATATCCTTTACATAGCTACAGAGTACCAATCGGTCATCTGGAAGGGTCCCTGTCCTCTCATGCAGGATAGGATCCTGGAAAGATGGAAAATGTTTACTGGTTCAAGGTTGTTTCTGGTGTTTAAGTTTTGTTGGATAAAGTATCAGAAAGTTCTTGTGTTTTTGGTGGTCTTTGGAATTCAGTCTTTGCTGTGGTGGACATGTCTCATTGCTCTTTGGGACCTCTTCTTGCCTTGGTATCAGGGATGGATTGTACCCTTGTGTTCACCAGTAGGACGGTGGTTCCTTCTTCTTGGTTTCTGATTACTTTAATGCAGTGATCCCCAACTAGTAGATCATGAGCAACATGTTGCTCCCCAACCCCTTGGATGTTGCTCTCAGTGGCCTCAGAGCAGGTGCTTATTTTTGAATTCCAAGCTTGGAGGCAAGTTTTGGTTGCATAAAAACCAGGTGTCCTACCAAACAGATGCTCTTGGAGGCTGCCAGTCCACATAGGGGCTACCAATAGTCAATTACTTGGCACTAACCAGGAATTTTTTTCATGCTAGTGTTGCTCCCCAACTCTTTTTACAGCTGAATGTTGCTCGCAGGTGGAAAAAGGTTGCTTTAATGGATGACTCTTCATCAAGAGGAGATGATCATGCCAGAGCCTTACCCTTACTCAGATTGTCCACCTGCCCAATAGTGAAGCCAGAAGAAAACCTTGATGTTGGTATCTAAAACAGGTTCCCTTATGCTCTTGGCTTTATTTATTTATAATGCATGTCATTTGTTGGTGTTTGTATTGCTTTTTTTAATGATTTTCTCAAGTACCACATCTGATTTTCCATCGTCCTAGAATGTGTTCGGCATGTTCCGTAGAATGTGTGACCAGAGACTGATTTATTGATCTAGTGCCGGGGGAAGTCTGTTTATTACTGAACGCACTTTCCCTCTGTAACCCTAGAAGGTTCCCACACAGGTCATTGTTCCATACAGTTCCCAGGTCCAATAAGAGGGGCAGTGTTGGGCTGAGCCTCCTGGGACCCACCAGAGAACCTGACATCCAGGATCAAATCTCACAGCAATTAAGTTACACAAGTTTACAGAATAATAAGAATTTTTCTAGACTTGAGATCCTCTGATACCGTGGGAGGCCAGTCCAACCCAGCGCTGGTGGACATGCGATTTAATATATAAGACCATTATTACCATATTTTCATATATTTGTAATGTTTGATTATTAAACCTGTAATGTCTGGGATTTGCTGCTTTGGACTATTACATTACATTTCGTTTGAAAGGCTTTGATCGGGAAATAAAGCACTGACCTTATTGCACAACAGTTCAGCAACCGGGCCATTTTCAGGGAATCTATTTACTACCGGCACAGAGGTATTTATGTTCTGATTCAGCTCTAAACATTAACCATTATAAATACATATACAGGTATGGGATCAGTTATCCAGAAACCCGCTATTCAGAAGGTTCCGAATTACGGAAAGGCCATCACCCATCGACTCCATTATAATCAAATAATCCAAATCTTTAAAAATTATTTCCTTTTTCTCTGTTATAATAAAACAGTCGCTTGTACTTGATTCCAACTAAGATATAATTCATCCTTATTGGGAGCAAAATCAGCCTATTGGGTTTATTTCATGTGTACATGATTTTCTAGTAGTGAAGATCCAAATTACAGAAAGACCTGTTATCTGGAAAGCCAAGGTCCCAAGCATTCTGGATAGTAGGTCCCATACCTGTACATTTTTTACTTCCTTGTTTTGTGACAAAAAGTCACGCAATTTCCCTTCTCTCCTCGTATTTGGTTCGGCCGGGCCGAATCCGAATCCTGCTGAAAAAGGCAGAATCCCGAACCCAATCCTGGATCCCTAATATATATTGAGTTCAGAGCTTGTTTATTGAAGGGATGCACCGAATCCAGGATTCTGGCTTTTTCATCAGGATTCGGATTCAGCCGAATCCTTGTTACTGGCCGAACCGAATCCTAATCCTAATTTGCATATGTAAATTAGGGGGTAGGGAAATCACATGACTTTTTCCTTTCCTGACCCTAATTTACATATGCAAATTAGGATTCGGTTCGGTATTCGGCTGAATCTTTCACCAAGGATTCAGGGATTCGGCCGAATCCCAAATAGTGGATTGGTTGCATCCCTAGTTTATTGTGCTGCTATGCTTTGTTCCTTGATGGGGTTTAAAGGGGTATCCAGCGCCCCCATTCAAATTCATGGGTTTGGTCCATGTGATCTGGATTTCTGAGCATTTTCTGAGCCTCCGCATAAGAAAAATACTCCCGGGTTGCCAGCTTAACCCCTTAACCGCCGGGGGAAGGTTTGCACGGGGCCCGTGAGATGCGCCAGGGCTTACAGGCTGCTTGGTTTAATTGCTGATTATATAAAGAGTAGAAAGCCTTTTCCTGCTGGGAATATAAAAGCTGTTTAACCTCCTCTGTTTATTTCAGCTGTGTCAGCCGTATATTTTATTTTCCGTAATGTAGACAAGGGCAGAGTTACTCCAGCAAATTATACCGGCAGCCAGGACTGTGACAGATTGTTTAGAACATGCGCCGTCAGTTAACGTATTCGCTGCAGTGTACAGACAAAGACTGCCTCCGCGGTGAAAGGGTTAAACTTTATGTTACACTTTTTTTTCTTCTTCGCTCACAGTAAAGCGAAACGCGGCGTAAGCAGTAACTTTGATTTTTATGTTGCTATTGCCCTGGTTACTGCTGGGAACAATGTCAGCCGCACGCCATTCTGATATTAAGTAAGGACGTGTCTGTTATTATAACATAAGGAGCGAGGGGGAAGGGGCAGTCGTATGCGCTAATAATGAAAGAAACAGAAAGGCGAGGGCCTCATCACAGGGGCCCCTGGGGGGTTGGACATATTGTATAAGCATTATTGTATACTGCGCTCTCTGTGGGCTCCGTGTATTGCTGAAACAAACAAATGGTTTGGAAGCTGTTTAAGGAGCAACAATGGAAAACAATGCAAAATGAACAATGCCTACACAGTGATTTATTTAGCCTCATTATTAATGATTGTTTCTAGCTACGTGTTTGCACCCAGATTTAAATTGAGGATGATTTAACTCATTCAAGGCTGCTCCGACATCATCACTATATTAGAATCTAGGCACCGACCATGCGAGATAACTGATAACTGGCCCAGTGCTACGTCTCAGTCAGCTGCAAGGGATTCTGGGATGTTGTATGTAAATCCCTGGGAATCTCTGATTAAAGGGGAGGTTCGCCTGAATTACACAGCATCTTAAATTAAGCAAACAGTATGGCAGCTTCCCCTCATACAATATGTACACTACAGACCTGGGACTTAAAGGGGAGGTTGACCTTTAAGGTAAATTTTAATATGTTATCTGACGGCCAATTCTAAGCAACTTTTCAATTGGTTTTCATTATTTATTTTTTATAGTTTTGTAGTTTTTTGCCTTCTTTGCAGCTTTCAAATGTGCGTCGCTGACTCCCTTCTAAAAAACAAATGCGCTATAAAGCTACACATGTATTGTTATTGCTACTTTTTATTACTGATCCTTCTATTCAGGCCTCTCCTATTCACATTCCAGTCTCTTGTTCAAATCAATGCATGGTTGCTAGGGTAATATGGACCATAGCAACCAGATGGCTGACATTGCAAACTGGAGAGCTGCTGAATAAAAAGCCAAATAACTCAAAAACCACAAATAATAAAAAAATAAAACCAATTGCAAATTGTCTCAGAATATCACTCTCTACATCATACTAAAAGTTATCTCAAAGGTGAACAACCCCTTTAAAGGAGAACTATAGCCTACAAAATAATATGGACTGGAAGTGTTGTATTTTATATTCTTAATTTATGGTACCAGCCCAGAGGTTCAGCAGCCCTATAACAGTAATGATTCAGGCCTTCAAAGTTGTGCCCAGCAGCTCTCCATTTTGGATCTTGTTAGGCATATTTTGTGTGTCAGTGGCACTGCACATGCTCAGTGGGCTCTGGGCTGCTGTTGTGAAGCTGAGCTTAGGGGTTGTGGGCAGGTCCGGACTGAGAATTAAAATAGGCCCTGCCATTTCAGGTACGCAGAGGCCCAATCAGCCCACACCAGCCCACTAAATACTGACTTTCTATGGGACCTTATAGCAGCCCCTCTGGCATTTGCCAGAACCCACAGATTGCCAGTCCAGGCCTGGTTGTGGGAAATCATCTAAAATTTTCATAGACATTAGCATAGAAGCTGATGCTACGGGGCTGATTATTAATCATTTCTGACGCATAGTACACTGGTTTCTATGCTGCCATGTTATGTGACTCCGAATTAATTACTTATAAGCCTTTTATTGTGAATGGTATTTTGTGTATATATATATATATATATATATATACTGTATATTATGTAAGTGAGCCCCTAATGTCAATACAGCAGCCCAGATCAAGTGCTGGGAATCAGCAGAAAAGAAGAGGGGGAGCTGGAGGGGCATTTTCAGAGTTACAGATCTTCCCTGCTAAAGGGCTGGGTCAGCCTTGGGCTGGTCTAGAAACCCAAAACATTTGATGCAGCATCTGATTGGTTCCTGTCCTACAGTGCAGTGAGCTGAGAGCCGCCGGCTCCTCTGTACAGCCTGGGAATTCAGGGAGCAGGAAGAGAGAAGGGAGTAGTGTTTTTGCAGAAATATTCAATAAATCAGCCTGAAGCACTACTTTTTAAGCAAAATTCATCTAAATGAGTATAATGCACTGGTACGTTCTTATTTTTTTACACAAAGTGTCTCCTTTAATGCTGTTGTGATCTTATTAATGATAATGATAATAAAAGCTCTATGGAGGCAAAGCGCACATTGTGATATCATCGGCTTTGAAGTTTTTGAGGCACATAGGAAAACCAGCTTCTAATAATGTATTGAGTCTGGTGTAGAATGAAGAGTGATAGGGGGTAGAGAGTGATTTGTCAGGCTGGCAGGAGTCAACAAGGGCATTAGAAAATAAAGTGGTGAAATGTTGTCATAGAAGGGGGGGGGAGTACGGCTTTTGATGGGTGAACAGCGCTCGCGGAGATTGTATATAAACCCTGTCTCTCTTAGAATTTTTTTATACACATGGATAGACCGTCTGCTTGTCTGTTTCAAGAAGCCCAGGAAACATTCCCGGTGATTGATAGAGCATTGTGAGCCCAGCTTTGCATGCAAACATCCCAATCTTCCCCGGGACATGTGAAATCCTGTCCGCCTCCCCCAGCCTTGTTATTCCTACACTACGTGTGAAAGCAAAAGTGTCCACCGACGCCTGGGGGCTCCTTCCCGGAAACCATTGCCCCTGAAGCCGACTTGATTTATAGCTGGAAACTCACTCATGAATCGTGGAGTGAATTGAGTGATGTCACAATTTACACCCAAAGTTGCTTGCCCGCTCATTCACAGTGCTGACCTGCAGCAAAAGAAAATTTGATTTATAGCTGGAAACTCACTCATGAATCGTGGAGTGAATTGAGTGATGTCACAATTTACACCCAAAGTTGCTTGCCCGCTCATTCCCAGTGCTGACCTGCAGCAAAAGAAAATTTGATTTATAGCTGGAAACTCACTCATGAATCTTGGAGTGAATTGAGTGATGTCACAATTTACACCCAAAGTTGCTTGCCCTCCCATTCCCAGTGCTGACCTGCAGCAAAAGAAAATTTGATTTATAGCTGGAAACTCACTCATGAATCTTGGAGTGAATTGAGTGATGTCACAATTTACACCCAAAGTTGCTTGCCCTCCCATTCCCAGTGCTGACCTGCAGCAAAAGAAAATGCAGCTTATCGCACTTTCTTAATTAACAACACGTTTTCGTTTTCTGGAGCTTTTGTTTCATCTTTTGTGACATGAGTGAATCTGGTCGCACGGCTATCAATCCCAGCATGCAATTTGGCTGCATCCATGGCAGGGGTCATTGGTGTAGCCAACAGAGTTGCCACCTTTTTTGAAAAAAAAAAAAAATACTGCCCTTCCAATAGATTTAGCTTTTTTCCCTATTAATACCATTGGGATCAACCATCATTTTTACCAGCCAGGCTGGTAAAATACCGGCCAGGTGGCAACCCTAGTAGCCACCCCCGAACAACTGTGCTCCTCTGCAGTCATCAATAGGTCGGGCAGATATTCAAAGGTTACTGCACCTAGGCCTTTATGTATATGAGCTATCATGACTCCTGGAAGACTTAAATGGGTTGTTCGCCTTTAAATTAACTGTTAGTATGACGTAGAGAGGGATATTCTGAGATAATTTGCAATTGGTTTTCATTTTTTATTATTTGGGGCTTTTGAGTTATTTAGCTTTTTATTCAGCAGCTCACTAGTTTGCAGTTTCAGCAATCTGGTTGTTAGGGTGCAAATAATAATTTTTATCAAAATCTGAAAATTTCTCATACTTTTCGAAAAAATACTTCGGCCAAATTCGCATGGATTTTTACCCCTTATTTATCAATGCATTTTCCTGAAAACATCCCATGCAGGTAAAAATTTGATGAAATCGGGAAAATAATTGACATTTTTCGGATTTGACGCCCGAAAATCACAAAATTGCACAAAACCCAGCACAGGATATCTTCAGGACTTCTTCCATTGATTTCTACATGAACTCGGCAGGTCTGAATTGGATATACTTTTTTATTCTTATTTTTTACATCCTCGGGGTTTAATAAATTCTGAAAACTGGAAAGAGTCCGAAGAAGTCAAATAGTTCAAAAACTGAATTAGCTATTCAGTATGGGAGCTTCCCCTCATACAGTATGTACACTACAGACCTGGGACTTAAAGGGGAGGTTCACCTTTAAGGTAACTTTTTATATGTTATAGGACGGCCAATTTTAAGTAACTTTTCAATTGGTTTTCATTATTTATTTTTTATAGTTTTACAGTTATTAGCCTTTTTCTTTTGACTCTTTGCAGCTTTCAAATGGGCGTCGCTGATTCCCTTCTGAAAAACAAATGCTCTGTAAGGCTACAAATGTATTGCTATTGTTACTTTTTTTTACCAATCCTTCTATTCAGTCCCTCTCCTATTCATATTGCTGTCTCTTATATACATCAATGCATGGTTGCTAGGGTAATTTGGACCCTAGTTACCATATTATTTATAATGGAGACTGAAGAGCTGCTAAATAAAAAGCTAAATAACGCAAAAACCGCAAATAATAAAAAATGAAAACCAATTGCAAATTCTCTCAGAATATCCCTCTCTACATCATACTAAGTGTTAATTTAACGGTGAACAACCCCTTTAACTACAGAGGAAGCAGACCCTGCGGCTGCAAAGGGGCCAATTAATGAGCAATTTCAATGTATCTTGGTAGAATGGGTCCACCTATCAATATTTTGGGGCCCAGTAACATCTAGTTTTGCTACTGGTACACACTAGTCTATTGGGAGAGGTCTGACTTTATGGGATTCATGACACTTAAAGAAATGGGGAAGTGCTTGGCTGATACATCCACTGTCAGTGACACAAAGGAAAAGCTGACAGCTGACAGTGACAGTTGACAGTCAGGGGAAGGTCCCACTGCACTTTCCAAGGCCGAAACCTTATGGTCATATCTGTGTGATTAAAAAGGTAGGAGTAGTGATGGGCGAATAAATTCGGCAGGTGCGAATTCGGGGCGAATTTCCGAATTCTGCCGCCGGCAGATAAATTAGTTAAACTGGAGCGAAAATTTTGGACGCACTTTGGAAAAGTCACTCACGTCAAAGCCGTCGCGAGTCAACATTATTCGGCCATTGACGCGAGCGTTAGAATTTACGCGGGTATCATAATTCGCGTTTTGCTAATTTTTCAACATGAGCCAGAAGAATAATAGTTAAAAAACTATAAAAAATAAATAAATAATGAAGACCAATTAAAAAGTTGCTCAGAATTGAGAATTCTATAACGTCCTAAAAGTTAACTTAAAGATGAAGCACCACTTTAAAGGGGATGAAGCGTTTTTTATATTCCTGCAAACCAATAAGGGGTTACCGTGGCCTTGGAGCTGCTGTCCCACTTATGTTCCACTCCAATGATACAGTGCTGGAGGTGTCCTTTAAGAGCAACCAACCCGTGAGAAGGATTTATTGGTCAAGTGAATATCTGATTGGTTGCCATGGGTTACTAGACCTGTTACTAGAAGCTTTGCAGCAATCATTACATTATTTCTAAGTCCTTAAATCAGATAGTCGGGGTGGCTCTGTGGCTATTATTAAGCTTATGTTCCCAGCACCTGCCATCTGCTGTTGGCTTGCAGAGCATGCTGGGAGAGAGCTTTCAACGGCAGCTGGACAGGCACACATACTATTTAATCTCTCGAGGCTCGTTAGTTTAAGAGACTGTTGCTTTTCTATGAGAATTGGTGATTCGTTTTCCCCTAAGTGACCCCAGGCTAACAGTGTCACCTTGATTATACCCACCAGCCAGGACCACTGGTGAATGGTGAGTGGGTGGGACATTGTGACAGATCCACCTGGGCTATTGACTGAGGCTTGGCAATGCACCAATCAGACTTCTTCTTGGACCGACCGCAAGCAGATCAATGGTTGCTGTTAGTGATGGGCAAATCTGTCCCATTTCGATTCTGGGAATAATTCGCGAAACAGTTTGCATAACGGCGAAAATTTCGAAACAAACTGAAGTCAATGGGGGTCAACATAATTTTTACACTCGTTCATTTTTGACGTGAGTGACAATTTTTATACGCGCGACTATTATATCCAAATGAGCGTCCGAATAATTTTGACACGAGTCAATTTTTTTAACAATTTTTTGTCGGCGAAAACATTGGTGGGCGGAAAAACAAGGAAATTCGCATCAAATCCATGCCCATCACTAGTTTCTATGGGTCACAGTGCAAACAGTTATCACCTAAGCTTTTATATTACTGTGATTAAAAGCCCAGGAGCTCTTGCATGGGAATATTTTGTACCAATCCAGACCAACATGTTGCACCCAGGAGCCAAATTGTCGTTTTACAAAAATTAAGTTTATTTTACATTATAAAAGTCTTACATGTTTCATGTCACCAAGGGGAACATAATCATCGACTCAGGAGCTCCTACACCCATTACTGAAGTTAAATCCGGTGCTGCTAATTCGGTAGGCGAATTTCTGCGTTTTGCCGCCGGCAAATAAATTCACAAAATTGGTGTGAAAATTTGGCAGGCGAATTGCGACAATTGAACACCCCCATTGACTTTATTGCGTGCCGAATTGTTGTTGGCATCTGAATTGTCGCCGGCATCAATTTTGACGCCGCTATAAAAATTTGCGTTTCATGAATTTTTTGCCATTTAGCGAATTTTGCGGGAAATTCACAAATTTTTAAGCGAAACGGGAGAAATTCGCCCATCACTAGGTGCTGCCCTACGCACTGCACCTCAGCCTGCTGCCCAATCAGGGAATGTGTAGGACATGGTGCTTATACCTCTCAAAATTTTGGAAACAGAAGGAGGAATAAAAAGATTTGCCGAGCTCTGCGCTGGGAATTTTTTTTTGACCACGCCTATTTTGTGACCAGACCCCCTAATTACCATGTCCATTTTGCAAAATTTGGCAGGTTATTAAAGTTATTTCTGTGGTTTTCATGTGTTATTACAGTTTTGCTAATGAAGGTAAATTGCCCTTTAAGCTGAAAGTCACCGTTTCCGCAATCTTAAATTGTTATAATTGTTTCTTTGCTTATCTTAAATTGTTACAAAGGTATCGAAGTGCACCTGCCACATATTCTGGGCTTTCTGTCAAAAGCCAATCACATTTTCTAAAATCTTATCTTTTTCTGGCTAGAGATCAGAGAAAGTAGGGACATTTCAGTAACAATCCGGGACTGCAGATTGAGCTGTCAAATCAGGACTGTCCCGCAAATAACTGGACAGTTGGGAGCTATGCCTATGCTCCGCATCTGCTCCTCCACCGCCATGTTTAGCTGCAGTGGCCCATGGATAAGTTTTTTAAAAACATATATTTTTCCTGTATTGCAGTTGTAGTCATGGGCCCTCGGTTGCCTATATATGGCGGGGGGCTGGCGCAACAAGTTCTGGAACTAGGGAAGAAAATTTTGGGAGCCAATGTACTCATGTTACAGCCTTCCCGCACCTCTTCATTTGCACAGCGGGATTGTTAGGCAGGATTTTGTCTCTTTGCACAGTGGAAACAAGGGCCAGACTGGACTCCAGTGAACATTCTGCAGCTCAGCGATGGCTGCAAAGGAAACAAAGATGGCAGCCTTCATCCTCCAGCTGCAAACGTGATACAGACTAGTGCAAGTGCTCCATTCAGACTGTAAAGTGCAACGTCCATTTATACAGTATTTCCCACTGTTGTATTTATCCCCCAGAGCACAAATAAAGGCACACGGTGTCACCTGCTCTTTTTCACACGTTCAGCCGAGATGGTGACGCTCAACTGGGCATAAAAGAAACAGAGGCTGTAAAATCTCTCCCTGTGATACTTGTGTAATCCCCAGCTTATATACAAGTCCTCCTCCTGTGAGACGGAAATATCCAATTTCAAAGCCAGGAGACACAGCTGCCCGGGGGACTCTGGGAGTTTTATTGCAGTTTAAAGGAACCACATTCGCTGTGTTGCACAGATGAAAGTGTTTTTGATGCAATTTATTCTGCAATTGAAAGCCATTAAAAAAATGGGGGGAAAAGAGGACCAATTGGGATATAAATAAGCTGCAGTAGCAATACAGGGGCGTAACTACAGAGGAAGCAGACCCTGCCGTTGCAGGGGGCCCAGGAGGTATAGGGGGCCCACGAGAGCCAAAATAATGAGCAATTTCAATATCTATTGGTAGAAAAGAATGACCGCTGGATATGTTTGGGGCCCTTAAATAAATCCAGTCCAGAAAATGAAAATTTGCACTGTGTATCCTGTGCTTGAATGGCTGCCCCCATGGCTACACAGCAGTTTGTTTATATAAACTATAGTAGTACTTATCTGTTATCTACTGTGTATCCTGTGCTTGAATAGCTGCCCCCATGGCTACACAGCAGCTTGTTTATATAAACTATAGTAGTACTTATCTGTTATCTACTGTGTATCCTGTGCTTGAATGGCTGCCCCCATGGCTACACAGCAGCTTGTTTATATCAACTATAGTAGTACTTATCTGTTATCTACTGTGTATTCTGTGCTTGAATAGCTGCCCCCCATGGCTACGCAGCAGCTTGTTTATATCAACTATAGTAGTACTTATCTGTTATCTACTGTGTATCCTGTGCTTGAATGGCTGCCCCCATGGCTACACAGCAGCTTGTTTATATAAACTATAGTAGTACTTATCTGTTATCTACTGTGTATTCTGTGCTTGAATGGCTGCCCCCATGGCTACACAGCAGCTTGTTTATATCAACTATAGTAGTACTTATCTGTTATCTAATGTGTATCCTGTGCTTGAATAGCTCCCCCCATGGCTACACAGCAGCTTGTTTATATAAACTATAGTAGTACTTATTTGTTATCTACTGTGTATCCTGTGCTTGAATGGCTGCCCCCATGGCTACACAGCAGCTTGTTTATATAAACTATAGTAGTACTTATTTGTTATCTACTGTGTATCCTGTGCTTGAATGGCTGCCCAAATGGCTACACAGCAGCTTGTTTATATAAACTATAGTAGTACTTATCTGTTATCTACTGTGTATCCTGTGCTTGAATAGCTGCCCCCCATGGCTACACAGCAGCTTGTTTATATCAACTATAGTAGTACTTATCTGTTATCTACTGTGTATCCTGTGCTTGAATGGCTGCCCCCATGGCTACACAGCAGCTTGTTTATATCAACTATAGTAGTACTTATCTCTGTTATCTACTGTGTATCCTGTGCTTGAATGGCTGCCCCCATGGCTACACAGCAGCTTGTTTATATAAACTATAGTAGTACTTATCTGTTATCTACTGTGTATCCTGTGCTTGAATGGCTGCCCCCATGGCTACACAGCAGCTTGTTTATATAAACTATAGTAGTACTTATCTGTTATCTACTGTGTATCCTGTGCTTGAATGGCTGCCCCCATGGCTACACAGCAGCTTGTTTATATAAACTATAGTAGTACTTATCTGTTATCTACTGTGTATCCTGTGCTTGAATAGCTGCCCCCCATGGCTACACAGCAGCTTGTTTATATCAACTATAGTAGTACTTATCTGTTATCTACTGTGTATCCTGTGCTTGAATGGCTGCCCCCATGGCTACACAGCATCTTGTTTATATAACCTATAGTAGTACTTATCTGTTATCTACTGTGTATCCTGTGCTTGAATAGCTGCCCCCATGGGTACACAGCAGCTTGTTTATATAAACTATAGTAGTTTTTCTGACGCAAATACACAATTTTTACAAATGCAGGGCAGCAGTACATAATATTGTCATTCCTTTAAGACACTTTCATTTTTTGATGTTACCGTTTCAGAAAACCGAGCAGGCAGCTTTGACCCGGACAGCCCGGTCTGCGAGCTAGGTTTTCAAAACTGAATGTGTGGCAACCCTACCCCATCCCCTTAGTCTGGCTTTTGCCATTTGCAGATCCTATCCACCATCTGAAATGGGGGGTTTTAAATGAGCCTAAATAGAGTCAGCCGGGAGATATTCATTAGGGATGTCCAACCTCTCATGGTCACCCTCCATATAAATGCAAATACTCTTCATCCTTTAAAAAAAAAAAAAAAAAAAAAGATTGTTGCAGTATTCCCTGCGAGCCCCATAGCGTTGCCCTTCAGCAGTTGGCGACTGTCATTTATTTCATCTTAGAGAAAAGCAAGGTTAACTTCCCCTTTAATTTCATGACACAGGTCCAAACTTTCACCCCCTGCTGGTGCCAGCCCTGATCTGCTTGTTTGCCTGCTGCCATCTTCCTCTCTCTTCCCTCCCCGGCCGGGCAATTAGGGTGATTTATCGATGCAGATGAAGCTCTTTAAACAACTTGCAATAAGCATTTAAACTTTATACCAGTGATGGATGCTCCCGTCTGGACAAACACACCAGGAGGGCTGTAACCGGCCTCCGAGACTGATGGCGACGGCAAAAGGTGCCGCTGGCTCTGAATGAAAGCAGAGGGAGATTCCTGCTCGGGGTGACGATGGAGCCAATAAATCCCTGGTACAAATGTTTTGAGTTGGTGCGTTTTATAAGCTCATTTGAGTTTGCTTACCCCTAGAAGGAGGCATGTAAAAGGCGGTTATTAGCCGGGGCACTGGGAGCAACGTAAACTGACTTCTAACAAAGATTTAATGTGCAGATTGCAGGGGTACAAGTCCTAATGGTTTGGCCCTGCAGGGCACTTTATACACCAAAACACCAGTTTATTATGGCATAGTTAGAAATATAGTCAGTGCAAGGGGTAGTAGGTGTGTGTCAGTTACAACAGCATTGTCCAGCTTATTACAAGTGGTAGGATCCATAGTCCATACATAAGGATTCTTAAAGCAACACTTCACAATACAGTTTAAGGGCCCGCGACGAGCATGTGATCTGTGTTAATCTGGCTCCAGCGTTCACTCCATGGAGGGTTTAGATCACTTTTAATTAAAAAAGGATTAGGGAATAGGCAGTGCTGTAGGGAGAGATGGTGCCTAGGCCTGGACTGGCAATCTGTGGATTCTGGCAAATGCCAGAGGGGCTGCTGTATGGTTCCATAGAAAGTTACCATAGAGTGGGCTGGTTGGGGGCTGTTTGGGCCTCTGTGTTCTTGGAATGGCAAGGCCTATTTTGATTCCCAGTCCAGGCCTGAATTGGTGCCTATAGTAGCAGTGGGATAATAGTCTCTGGGAAGGGAGTTTGACTGTGGGATAGCAGGTATAGTAGGGAGAGATGGTGCCTATAGTAACAGTGGGATAAAAGTCTCTGGGAAGGGAGTGTGACTGTGGGATAGCAGGTATAGTAGGGAGAGATGGTGCCTATAGTAACAGTGGATAATAGTCTCTGGGAAGGGAGTATGACTGTGGGATAGCAGGTATAGTAGGGAGAGATGGTGTCTATAGTAACAGTGGGATAATAGTCTCTGGGAAGGGAGTGTGACTGTGGGATAGCAGGTATAGTAGGGAGAGATGGTGCCTATAGTAACAGTGGGATAAAAGTCTCTGGGAAGGGAGTGTGACTGTGGGATAGCAGGTATAGTAGGGAGAGATGGTGCCTATAGTAACAGTGGATAATAGTCTCTGGGAAGGGAGTATGACTGTGGGATAGCAGGTATAGTAGGGAGAGATGGTGTCTATAGTAACAGTGGGATAATAGTCTCTGGGAAGGGAGTGTGACTGTGGGATAGCAGGTATAGTAGGGAGAGATGGTGCCTATAGTAACAGTGGATAATAGTCTCTGGGAAGGGAGTGTGACTGTGGGATAGCAGGTATAGTAGGGAGAGATGGTGCCTATAGTAACAGTGGATAATAGTCTCTGGGAAGGGAGTGTGACTGTGGGATAGCAGGTATAGTAGGGAGAGATGGTGTCTATAGTAACAGTGGGATAGTAGTCTCTGGGAAGGGAGTGTGACTGTGGGATAGCAGGTATAGTAGGGAGAGATGGTGCCTATAGTAACAGTGGATAATAGTCTCTGGGAAGTGAGTGTGACTGTGGGATAGCAGGTATAGTAGGGAGAGATGGTGCCTATAGTAACAGTGGGATAATAGTCTCTGGGAAGGGATTGTGACTGTGGGATAGCAGGTATAGTAGGGAGAGATGGTGCCTATAGTAACAGTGGATAATAGTCTCTGGGAAGGGAGTGTGACTGTGGGATAGCAGGTATAGTAGGGAGAGATGGTGCCTATAGTAACAGTGGGATAATAGTCTCTGGGAAGGGAGTGTGACTGTGGGATAGCAGGTATAGTAGGGAGAGATGGTGCCTATAGTAACAGTGGATAATAGTCTCTGGGAAGGGAGTGTGACTGAGGGATAGCAGGTATAGTAGGGAGAGATGGTGCCTATAGTAACAGTGGATAATAGTCTCTGGGAAGGGAGTGTGACTGTGGGATAGCAGGTATAGTAGGGAGAGATGGTGTCTATAGTAACAGTGGGATAATAGTCTCTGGGAAGGGATTGTGACTGTGGGATAGCAGGTATAGTAGGGAGAGATGGTGCCTATAGTAACAGTGGATAATAGTCTCTGGGAAGGGAGTGTGACTGTGGGATAGCAGGTATAGTAGGGAGAGATGATGCCTATAGTAGTCTTGTCAATTCTACTTTATCTTAGTAATGTTGTCACAAGTTGCTCACCATACATACAACAACACTCAACAGCCACATATTATCAAAGGTTAAAAAAAATGATCCCAGTTGTGAAGCACTGATGATGTTTTGCAGTATTGGGGCCCTTTACATAGTTTCACAGGGGTCTCTGCTATTGGTAGTTGGAGTTTAGCTACACTAGTTGCTTATCTCTGTTTATAATTCACTGTAGTCTTTTTCCCTTGGAGAGTGTTATTTTGGAGATGAGAGGGTTTAGATGGGCTTCATACATAAATAAGATGGAGAAAAAGTCCAGCTCTTCGTGGGATGGTTTAATCTGCTTTTCCTTGGACTTAAAACGAGTTAATCCTTCTTTAATTGCGGTGTAGGGAGATTGAGGATTCGAGGGATTTCTCGTCAGGTGCGTGGAACTTTCCATGTCCTCATTAGATAATTATCTCTCCGCATCGCGCCCTTTGCATTATACATCAGTGCCAAATAATTGGAGATTTCTGCAGATCATTAATAAGCCCTGAATGTGCAGTAGTGTCAGCTTCATTATGGCACCCGCAGAAGTGGGACTGACATCTGCTTTCTGCTCATAGAGATACTCACTACTGCTCTGCAAACCCTGCAAAACCCACAAGTTTTGCCCAAAATAAAGGGTGCTGTATTAATCAATATTGAGAGCTTTTATTTTAATAAATTGTCACTATCCCTTTAAACAAGCTTTATTATCTTTATTATTATTATTATTTTTTTTTTTGATGTGCCTCAGCCAAGTATTTCTCTGTCTCTCTCCCACGCTCATAACTGAATCAGCCACAGGCATCTATGGTGCAGTAAACAGAAATGGCCCTTCAGATAAAGAATAATTGGCCCCTGATTCCTGTCTTGTGAGACACTTGCTCTCACCCTGCCGGGCTTCCCTGGATCTCTTGCCATAAATCCACTCCGGACTTCTCGTGTCTTTTATTTTCTTTTGCCAGAAAGAGACGGGCCCCGCAGGTTGTAGAAGGAAAACAGACGGGGAACAAGGGCGATTGGATAAAATCATATGTCAGCCAGGGTGTGCTGATAACTGTTTTGGTAAAGCATTAAGCTCAGCTCTTTTTAAAGGGCAACAAAATGTAAAATCACTCGGGGGTGACTTTTTTGTAGGACTTCAGAGACTCCTGCTAATCTTCTGTCCCAGGATAGCAATAGTGACATTCTGTGTGTAAGGTCACGCGCACAACGTAGGACATCGCTTCTGTGGCTTGGGGGATTTTTTATTTTAAAAAAATTTATTTTTTACATAGGCACCCGATGGCGTCCCTTTAAAGCCGTTGCCCTATGTTCTGGCCCTGGGGTGCCAATATATAATTCTGGCCATGCCCAATTACCACCCCAACTCCAATTTCCAGTTAACTGGTGATTTGACTAGACCCTGCCCTTTCTCATTCAGTTCCCACCCTATCTACCCCACTTCAATTGCTTACATCATCACTATGACAGCCCTTATTTATTTTAACCCCTAGTACAGAGATATAAGTACGATGTCCTTTCTCCGCTAAAATCAATGCAGGAGATGTATGGAAGCCTGGAACAATATGGCGGCACTCTTTGTACAGATGTACCTAAGGCTATTGTGTATTTTTAAAGCATGGGAGAGCCGACCTGCGGTAGGAGTTTAGAGATTACAGTCAATGGAGGGGTCTTACAAACTGACAATCCCAGTAGTTTTACCAGGGGCATAACTATAGAGAAAGCAGGCCCTGCGCCTGCAGGAGGGCCCAGGAGGTATAGGGGCCCCACGAGGCCCTAATTCATATACAGTTTCAATAAATATTGGTAAAACAAGTCAACTGCTAAAAATTTTGCGGGCCTGAAAAATAATTTGCTGTGGGGCCCAGTAATATCTAGTTACGCCACTGAGTTTTACTTTTAATTGCCCTTTAAGGCCTCAACTTTTTAACATCATTAAAGGAGAAGGAAAGGCTTGGTGCACTTGGGGTGGCAAATGTTAGGCACCCTCAAGTGATTGTCTTGACTTACCTGAAACCCCGGGCTGGTGCTCCTATCAGCAGAAAACTGCACCAGCCCGGGGTTATACCAGTGAGCACCATGGAGTGATATTTTTTATCTAAAAAGTTGGCTATTCCATTCAACTGTGCATGCATTTGCCCTGGGAAATTTGAAGAAAGAAGAAGATGGAAGTGGTGCTTGCTGGTATAACCCCGGCAGGTGCAGTTTTCTGCTGATAGGAGCACCAACCTGGGGTTTCAGGTAAGTCAATACAATCACTTGGGGGTGCCTAACATTTGCCACCCCCAAGTGCACAAAGCATTTCCTTCTTCTTTAAACTCCAACAAAACAACAAATAAGGGCTTACTGTTAAGATTAAAAATGACCCTAGGAGACTTGAACATAACTGGGAATTTAGTGGTACACTATCAGTAACCAGGATGCAGGGGTGCAAAGGCTGGGCTATATGACATTTCTAAGGAATAGCTAGAGACAGGCACAATGAGTACAAGAAATAACAACTAGCTATAAAAAGGAGGCAGTCAACATCCCACCTAGTGGCTCCGAATATTTTGGTGTAGTGTTTATATGAGCACGACCAATATCTCTGGCTTCCAGGAACAGAAATCTCCTTGGCTTCCATATTAGTCTGACTCCTTATGTTTAGACTGTATGTGTGTTTACTGCAGCCCCTGAGTAATCCGTTTCAGCCTGCAAAGGGATACAGTAATTGTATGATATAATATATGTATAAATGATATAATATTATAAGAATCGGCCTTGCGAGTGAAAGGGAAGCCAATGTAGTTGGTTTAATTTAATTTAACGTGCAATTAGCCATATAGAAGTGGTTGTTGTATAAAAGCACAGCACCAGCGCGTCAGTCCTACTCTCTTCTACATCCAGGAATGTTTCCCTTGAAGTTATCAGACCTTGGGAACCTTGATTTTCTCCAACCAGTGACTTCCCCGACGTCCCATCCCGTGTCGCCAAACGAAGGCAAAGAAGCAAATTTATTACGCTCTTCTTATGCTAAACAGATGTATGAACCCGAATGTAAACTTCCTTTTTATCCTGTTCTCTGGGGCCGCTCTCTCCATTAAGACACAATTTTCACGGGGAATGAAGTCTAGTCCTTATTCAGTTTCGCTGAGGAAACAGGCAGAACAAGTGACATTTTCAGGCTGCGCAGAGTAGATTTCCTCTACATTAGTCACCCCTTCAAAGCCGACTCGTGCCATTTCACAAAAGAACCTGTAGTTGTACATTATACAGGCGTTCCGTTCCTTTGTTCTAGATCAGCTCCAGGTCAATCAATGAGGCCTCCTGGCAGTCAGAGGTCAGATCTTTGTTCTTCCTTTTCAGACTTTGCTTTGGTGTGTCCTGGCAACATCCCGATCTCTGTTCTTTCATATGGGCTTTTCTGCTGGTGGGACAAAAGCAAGTCAGGCTATTTATATACAATAGGATTGTCCTATGGCCAATCAACTGCTGTTAAACTACATTCACCACTGGCACTTCCAAAAATAACTACCTTGATGTTCAAAGGTTGAGTAATGAAGGTTAAGTAGGAAAAGGCAAGGGCATGGTTTCCACATGTTGATCTGAATTAAAGAACACAGAGCAACATATTTTACTGATATTAGGGATAGTGACTTTCCAACCATGTTAAGACTTTGATAAAATCTCTTTCACAAAGTCTTGTTTGCCAGGAGTACTTCTAATTCTAATGAAAATGTTTGCTGATATTTGAACCCAGCTCCTTGTTTTGAGTCATTTATATAAGCACTCTTGAATTATTGGCTTGGGGCTAAAGATGAGCATATGGTTGGCATAAGCCATGTCACCCATGTGAGCTGGGTCTCATAGTGGACACCAAAGAGCCTACCACTGTATAACAGTGAGATATGAATAGTGTTAGACTTTATAGGTTTTTATAATGGCCACAGTGGAAATAAAGAGAGGCTGATGGGCATTGTCCAAGGCTGAAGCCCATTAGAGACTGAGCCACCAGGAGAGCCTCTAAAACTCTAGTAGGCCAGTCCAACCCAGCATGGGGTCTAAAATGAGTGTGCTGAGCAATAAGCCCTGGAATGGAGGGAGAAAACACTTTACTTTTAAGTCTATTGACTTGAAAGACCTTTTTGCAGAACAATTTGTTGCATGACTACTTTGCAAAGCCACAAATGACAATCATCAAGTAGTCATTAGAAGTGATGTTTCACGACCTCACCTTCTGCTGCCTACAGTGTGTGAGACAAGCCTAAGGAAATTCAGGGCCACCATAATCTGTTTCACTTTTTTTTGGGGCCTGTACAGTAGGATGTTGGGGTCATATGACATAAGGAATAGCTGTAAATATCAGAACAATAGAAGCCAATGACTAGCTGCATAGCAAGAATAGCAAGGTCACAGCTTTATCGAATCCAGTCCAAATGTTAGGCACCCCCAAGTGATTATATTGACTTAACTGAAACCCCGGGCCGGTGCTCCTATCAGCAGAAAACTGCACCGGTCCGGGGTTATACCAGTGAGCACCACGGAGCCATCCTCTTCAGGCTTCTTCTTGCTTCAAATTTCCCAGAGCAAACACATGCGCAGTTGAATGAAATAGTGGACTTTTTAGTCAAAAGTTTAGCTTTTTGTTCTACTGCGAATGCACAGCCGTGGGAAGAAAGCAGAAGACGGAAGAGGATCGTTCCATGGTGCTCACTGGAATAACCCTGGGCCGGTGCAGATTTCTGCTCATAGGAGCACTGGCCCGGGGGTTTCAGGTAAGTCAATAAAATCACTTGGGGGTTCCTAACATTTGATACTCCCAACTGCAGGATGACTTTCCTTCTCCTTTAAGTTTTGGCAAGAAAACATATTTACTGCCCTAGATAGTCTTGGAACTATGGCTGAATGACTGATTCTCCAATGTCCTACAGCTGTAACTCTGTTATCAGCTAAGAGGAGTCTTCCCCAAAGTTTTGACCTTTAAGGGGGGTTTGAAAGAGTCCAACAACATAGTACCACCACAAAAGTGATATAAATGACTCCTCAGCTGTCTCTAACCCCCTGGCATTCCTGAGCTGGCAGAGGGGGGCAAATTTTAGTTGGATACCCTACTCAAAAAAAGTCTTCATTTTGGGGTGCTAATCCTCCTTTATATGTGTTTAATATTAGAGGAAAGTGATTATGTCACAGAGTTCGAATGTGAAATAAAACAATAACAGGTGGCACGACACCTACAGTTCTGGGCTTTGCCACCCTCCTGTATGGCATCCGTCCTGCCTGAGCAGCAGCAGCTGGCATCAGAACCGGACCTTTCATCTCCCCAGATATTCTCCTTTCCCGGATCATAGACATGTGAGATCCTTTGACAGGAACCTTCAAAAAACTGACATCTTTCAGTCCTAAATCTCCTGGCAAGCGGAGAATAAGTGAAAGACGTATCAAGCCTTGCTTTGAAGCACGCTAAAAGACATTGAGGCAAGGGAAAAGCTGGGAGAGCTGGTTAAAAAGGAATTTATTAAATGTTCCTCGTGCTTCATGGCACTTTGTAGCATGCGGCTTTCAGCAAATAGCTCGGCTCAATTAAACAAAAAAAAAAAAAAGTAGCATACAAAGGGAGAGTGTAATTCAAATAAATGCTTCCAACTGTTCCCCATCCTGCAGGAGACCAAGATCGAGGTTGGAGGCAGTATAGAATGTTGTCGTGCTTTGGTCTTTGCCATTACCATGGCCGGGATATTGTTCGGAGTCGTGCCGGCCGACAAGGCATGAGATGTTGTTTTGTTTTGCTTGCCTTGTCGTATGGCGGTTTGAAGATTTATTTTTTTACGTTCAGCAGCTAAATATGGCCATGTTTTGAACAAGGAGATTGGAATATATAGAAACTGGAATATCTTACCCTAGGCTAACTGTTAGAACACAACGGGGGACTCATCTAAAGCCTTCAGCCACAAGCAGTCCTCTGCCAATGGTTTCAGCCCACCCTAATCTATATTAGAATGAGCCCAGTCTGTGGCAATTGTTTGGGCCCAACAGCAAAACTGCAGATCAGTTGGACCTGTGTCTAGTATAGACACAGGTTTCTGTTCAGGGATGGTTTCTCCACCTTGACATGAATCGCCTCTTTCACGCCTTGTTCAAACCAGCGGTGGATAAAGAAGACCACTGGTTTGAACGAGGCGTGAATCCCGAATCGAATCCTGGATTGGCTGTATCCCTAGTTCTAGATAGGGATGCACTGAATCCACTATTTTGGATTCAGCCGAACCCCCGAATCCTTCGGGAAAGATTCAGCCGAATTCCGAACCAAATCTTAATTTGCATATGCAAAAAGTCACGCAATTTCCCTCCCTGCACCTAATTTGCATATGCAAATTAGGATTCAAATTGGGTTCAGCCTGGCAGAAGGATTTGGCCAAATCTGAATCCTGCTGAAAAAGGCAGAATCCTGGCCAAATCCCGATGAATTCCTGGATTCTGTGCAACCCTAGTTGTAGGAACTACATTCGCTTGCCCCCTCCGCACACGCCTGCCCCACTCCCCGCTCCCCAGCCTCCTACCTACCTAAAAGTAATCGTCACAGGGAGTGGACAGCCATGTACTTGGTGGTGTGGATTGCTGTAGTTGTGCGCACCTGAAGTTTTTTTGGTGGGGGTGCCCAGGTGTTAGGTAGTCACTCCACTGGCCATCAGGGGAGATTTTCATGGGATTTTTAGCAAACATTCAACTGCATTCTGTATCAGAAAAAAACTGCATCAAAACCCTGCTTTTTGGGGCTTTGAAAAGATCGCAACAAAGAGCCAGAGGAATACATTTAGTTGGCACAAATCCCCTAAGTGCTTGGTGCAGCACTGATTCACCTTGATGGAGGACAAACAGCTCATTAGCCAGAGACAGGTTACAACTTCATTTTACTGTTAACAACTTTGCTTGTGTTTTTGTGCCATCGCTGTGCTTCTCCTGACCCGACTGTGGATGTAGAAGGTCTTTGCTGCCTTCATTAGCGGCTGAAGCCACAACCCCTCGGTGGGGAGCGGAGATCCGTAGGCAAGATTCATTTGGAAGGGGCATCAGCAGAGCAAAATGACAGTGTTCCCAGGCCTCCTATTAGCAAGAGAACACAATTTACTTGCCAGGCAGAATTTGGACTTTAACATTTGCATCTCAATATCTAAACGGGCACCCCCAGGAGCCAGCCGACAGCGCCGAGCCCAAATAATCATATTGTCACTTGGCAACCGCTTCCATTACGAAAACAAATGGAAAAATTCAAGCAAAATGTGTTTCTGCGAAGACTGGTATTTGCTTCCTATTTGCTGAAATGACTTCACTTGGCAAAATTAGAGGGTTGAGGCTGGTATTAGCGCTGAGAAGTTTTCAAAGGTATCCTGCGTGGCACAGTACTCTCCCAGAATGCTCTATGACACACAGCAAATATCAAGAATAACCGTGACTGTGTTCACTGAAGCTGGAAAAGCCATTACAAATATTTAGACAAATGAGACTCTCTCCACTCTCCAAACTAGGTTTTCTTCTTTCATCATTCACTTTCTTTATTCTTTTAATCACTTCTCCTCAAATATTATCATCAGTATCTCCCTCTATTTTGTTTCTTTATTCTTATATAGAAATGGGGCAATTGCTGTTGTAAAGGCAAAGAGTTGGGTGAGCAGAAGGGCCCACTGAAACCTTGGCCCACCGGGAATTTTCCTGGTGGGCCAGTCCGACATTGTATCTGAATGAAAAGAATAAAACAGGAGGCTGATATAGACAAGTTGTTTGTTGACAGTATCTTGAGATCTACTGATCACCAGCTAAAGGTCTACTGGTAGATCCCCATCTACCTTTTGGGCAACCCTGATATACAGACTGCCAGTGGACCAACCTGTTCTGGTTTCAGAAGGATGGACTTCAATGTGTTTGTTGCATATGTGTCAAACTGAAGTGTGCCTTGTGTTGTAGGGAAACCCTGCTGTGAATAAAACACTGGTAGTCACCTGCTTGAAGTTACCCTGGGTGTCGTTTACTTTGAGCAAGAGATGCTGGAATTTTACCTGTAGTTCCCTCTTAAACCAAACACAGAGTGGGGAATAGGAAATGTAGAGAAGACCTCACCACTGTATGAAGCCTACCTGCTCCCAACATTTTCATGGGCTGATGTATATCAAAATAAATTTATTCGTGCATGGTCAACGCGTTTCGGCTCACATGGAGAAGTCGTTGATGCACCATGCATGAATAAATATGTTTTAATATACAGCTGATGGTCATGGCCGTGAGTGCTTTTTCTGGACTATTGTTGATAAATTTGGTTAGCACCTGGTGAATAACTAAGAGATTGGTGAGTGCCGTTTCATCCCATATATAAATATACAGTATATATATCTCCAAAGGTTACCAGCACTCTCGATAAAGGAATTAATTTGCCTGGGTGCAGAAACAACAAAATGTCTCCAACAACTGTAGAAAGATCCGCACTCACGGGTCATATATATATATATATATATATATATATATATATATATATATATATATATATATATATATATATATATATATATATATTTTTCCCTCTTCTGGGAAATAAGAGTCCGAGCTCTCTTACCTGCACATCCTTGTTTAAATTCTGTCCCCGGCACTTCCATTCCCAGCTGGATTCTGTACATTGAATAAAGAAAAAAAAAAGTTCCCTCTTGTTGCTATAAATACGTTTCCATCCTAATCCCGGCTAAGCCCCTGTATTGATGAATGATGAGAGTGTTTTTTCGTTTGACTCCTGCCCTTCCCTGATAGCACAGTCAACTCCCCCCTACTCCCCAATGAAGTGCCTGAGAGAAATCAAGCCTAATATGCAGACTAGAGGGGCTTCCTAGAACTGAGGCTACAGTGGGGACTTTTTTTACAATATGCAGCAGGATTTGGCATTGCTTCCTTCTGGGTTCTTCCTTTAGCACTCACTGTCCTTTATCCTTCTTTTTTTTGGGGGGAGGGTAAAATTCTAAAATAGAACTCAGCAGTCAGCATTCTATAGAAGTAACTATACTGATGTAGCTGTAGTTGTAAGAACCTTCATGATAGACTTTGCCTGAACACTATGTGAAAGTGTTTTATCTGACCTTGGATTCCTTAGTCTCTGATATAAGAAAGCTAGGCAAAGGCAGAGAAAGCAAAACCACATTAGGGGGCAGATTTACATAGGGTCGAATATCGAGGGTTAATTAACCCTCGATATTCGACTGCCAAATGTAAATCCTTCGACTTTGAATATCGAAGTCGAAGGATTAAACCGCAAATTTGATCGTTTGATCGAACGATTAAATCATTCAATTCGAAGGATTTTAATCCATCGATCAAACGATTTTTCTTCGACCAAAAAAACATTAGAAAGCCTATGGGCACCTTCCCCATAGGCTAACATTGCACTTTGGTAGGTTTTAGGTGGCGAACTAGGGGGTCAATGAGGCTGTGACAATCCCTGTTTTGTTTAAAGGGTAAGGTATTTTCAGTAGCAGTATGCACAAAATGTCGCTGTCTTAAATATATTGATAATGGGTTGAGTGCAGAGGACTCTTGTATTTGACTATATGTATTTTGTGGTCACACCCTCATTGCACCCCCGCCTAATCGCCTAATGGTTTTAAAAATTAGTGGTGAGCACAACTTTCCCTTGTTTGTTATAGTTATACAGGAGCAGTGACCAGCTTCATGTTGTAGCCCCCACCCCTCCCAGCTATAGTCAGGTGATCCCACTGGTGTCTAATAAAAGGGCAGCCAAGTTTGGGAGTTTTACTTTGAAAGCAGCTAGTAAGTTGCAGGTAAAACTTAGTCCCTTTGTAAAATGTATAATGAAGCAATAGAATTCTTAATGAATCAGATGCAATTTGAGCGTAGGACTGGCCAGATATGGGATGACTTTGACGTAGTTGTTCAGCTTAGATATATTGCAATATATGGACAAACAATCCCTGCAAATAACTAACAAGGTGTCCCATGCAAATAACTAATGTTGTGTCCCCTGCAAATAACCAACAGTGTCCCCTGCAAATAACTGTGTCCCCTGCAAACAACTAATGTTGTGTCCCCTGCAAATAACTAAGGGTTCCCAGCAAATACTGTAACTGTATCCCATGCAAGCAACAAACACTGTGTCCCCTGCAAATAATTAACATTGTGTCCTCTGCAAGTAACTCTGCATCCCCTGTGAGTAGAGTTGCCACCCGGCCGGTAAAACACCTGCCAAGGCCGGGGCAGGTATTATAAATTTACCAGAATTTGTAATACCCTTTAAAAAAAGACCCTGGCCTGCCCCCAATTCACAAAGAACTTACCTTTTTTCCCAGCGCTGTGCGATGTTGCTCCGCCCCTTTTGTGGCACCCTGCATAGCCCCACAAAAGGGGCGGAGCAACATCGCACAGCGCTGCATCACGGACCGCCCCCTTTTGGTGCCCGCCCCCCACTGGCCGGTAAAATTTTTTAATAAATGTGGCAACCCTGCCTGTGAGTAACTAACACAGTGTCCCCTGCAAATAACTCTGTGTCCCCTGCAAGTAACTAATAAGGTGTCCGCTGCAAATAACTAACACTGTGTCCCCTGCAAATAACTAACACTGTGTCCCCTGCAAATAACTAACACTGTGTCCCCTGCAAATAACTAACACTGTGTCCCCTGCAAATAACTAACACTGTGTCCCCTGCAAATAACTAACCTGCTAAGAATTATATTTAACAAGGAACTAACACTGTGCGTCCTGCAAATAACTCTGTGTCCCCTGTGAGTAACTAACACTGTTTCCCTTGCAAGTAGCTCTGCAACCCCTGTGAGTAACTAACACTGTATGTGCATCAGGGATAGAAGGGGCAGCTATCCTCATCTTCCTCATCTTGCCATTCTGTGACCATTTTGCCCTACAATAGTTTCTGCTGCTTTTCCTATAACTTTTCTGTGGGGTTTCTTATGTGTTGGGGAGAATTCCGAAGTATTGGATTGTTGGTTCTGTCAGCACTAAGGGAACATACATCCTTTGAGGCTGATCATGCCTGAAACATTGACGCGCTCCTCATGTTCCCATGCGCTCCTAATGAGTACTTTGGTTTTTTTTTTTTATATATTTAAAGGGGATCTTTCCCCTCTGTCATTGCACAAAATGTTTTATATTGAGTTGTGAGTATTGACTGGTTACCAGGGGAACCTCTTAATGAAGCTCTGGAGTTTCCCCTCGTGCTTTGTCGGAGATCCAGAATCCGAGCAGGAGTTGATCAGAAACAGAGTAACCATGGCAACCCATCACTAATACCCTGGCGCTTCCCACGTACAGATGAGCGAAGGTTCCTGTTATATGACTTTTTTTTTTTGTTATTGCAGGGGGATAAAAATGGGGGATTTCTTTTCATTGTTTTAACCCTTGTCCCAGGAAGTGATTTTTTTTTTGTTATATTTTTTTGTATTTGCCGACGGCAAATTAACTTTAAAGGACTGTGGGGTCTGCTTCCTCTATAGCTAATAAAAAAAATCCCTCCTCCCAAGGAAGGGGGACGCAAGTCAGGTGGGAGTGGCGGAGGCAGGGAATGGGCGGGCTGTAAGCGGAACATGAGCAGGGTGCGCCGGGCCCCTCTGAAGACTTTTTAGCAGGCTAGGGTTGCCACCTTTTCACTCGGTGGAATCCATGCAGGGGGCGGGGCCGTGATGCGGGGGGGCACTGACACCGCAGGGGGTGGGCCGTGATGTCAGGGGCAGGACTATGACGCGGCAATCTGCGATTGGTCGGTCACCACGTCAATCAGAGGAAATCATGCCCAGTTTTCATAATTTGGAAAATTTTGACCAGGGAAGCCCTTCAAAAAACCGGGCTGTTCTATTGCAAGGGAGGCTTGCACACTCTATTACACCACTGACAATGACAAAAAATAATAAGTAGTGATGGGCGAATTTGCGCCGTTTCACTTCGCCGAAAAATTTGCGAAACGGCGAAAAATTCGCGAAATGGCGCCGGCGTCTCGTTTTTGACGCCGGCGCCCGTTTTTGACGCCGGCGCCCGTTTTTTCGACGCCGGTGCCCGTTTTTGACGCCGGCGCCCGTTTTCGCCGCGAATTTTCGCGAGCGTTTCGCGAATTTATTCGCTTAGGAAATCCGGACAGGACATTAAAGTGAATGACGTGGTGATCAGCCAATTGCTGATCGACACGTCATCAGTCCTGCCCCCCCTACAACATCCATCCAGCCCCCTACATCACCCACCCTGCCCCTGATGTCACTGGCCCACCTCCCCTTTTCCCTACATGCCTCATGGCTCAGATGGGTGACAGGGGATGCTGGGACAACAGCTGAAGAGCTGCAGGTTTTCTTCGGGACAGTCCCGATTTTGACAGCTCAGCCCGCAGTCCCGGGTTTCTTACTGAAAAGTCCAGAGTTTTTCTTCGATCTCCTGCACTGACTTGAGAAAATGATACAAAGTTTCTGAAACTTACATAAAATAAAAGCCTTTTTGCCAGAGAGCCCAGAGCACTCAGCAGCTGCACTTGGATACTTATGTAACAATGTAAGCAAAGATATAATTGTGACTATTTTAGATAAGCAAGTCCCTTGAGCTGAGACTAGCTGTCGCTCTGCACAGGATTTTATCCCTCTTTTAATTTTTTAATGTTGAGAGATATGTCTTAGAGATAGTGATCGGTGGCGTTTCGCTTCGCCGAATAATTTGGGAACTTCGTGAAACAGTGCTGGCGTCTCGTTTTTGATGCCGGCGTCCGTTTTTGACGCCGGCATCCGTCTCTTTTTTTACGCCGGCTAGGGTAACCACCTTTTCCGGAAAAATTACCGGCCTTCCTATACATTTAGAATTTTTCCCTATTAATAACATTGGGATCAACCATCATTTTTACCGGCGTGTACCGGCATTTTTTTTGGACGCGGGCGAATTTTTGCTGTGGAATTTTTATGGCAGTTACGGAAATTTATTTGCCGTTGGCAAATCGCGTGAATTCGCCACAAATTCGCGCCTGGCGAATAAATTCGCCCATCACTACCCACAAATCTAGGCCTGGGCATATTTGGATGCAGGTATGGATGTGGGTCGTATCTATCTTTCTTATCTGATATTGCTTTATCTATATTTTATGCCTTTAAACTGTTTCAAGTATTTTTTCTGCCCCTGACCACTTCTGATGATGCCACTTCTGGTTTGCAGCAATAGCACTTCCTGTTTGACAGCATCAGGCAGCAGGTTGTGAATAAGGCAGTTGCAGGCTGGGTCGGGTAGTTGGTCCAACCGGGTAAAAATGAGGGAAGTGGATCCGGTTTGTGTCTGGGTTTCAAACATTGGTTCCGTGCAGGACTGTAACACAGGTGGCCCCCGTTCTCCCTGGAGGTGTCAATCATGTGCTTTGGGGAAAAAAACATTCAAATGGTTGAAATTCGGACCTGTCTGTCTTCATTTAGCAGATGAATGATCCAATATATCTTATAGGGGGGCTCCTTTTACCTAGAAGATGTATTAGAGCTCACTCTATTAAAATCACCAGGAATCCTGTCTCTCTACATGCAGAATTTGTGCAAAAGGCAGTGATTTTTGTTAGATTTTGTTTCTATAGAAATCAGTTATTTAAATGAGCTCTAATTCATCTGCTAGGAAAGGAAGCTCCCCTATAAGATATATTGGATCATTCATCTGACACCCAACTGCTGCATGAAGACAGAATGAAGAGAAACAGATGCTGAGAGAGGAATAGTGAATATAACATTGATTATATCAATTTAGAATTTATTGAATTTAGAAAGTTTCATATATCAGTATGAGGAAAATGTTCATTTATCGAGATAGTTCCCCTTTAAATACTCTAGTTAGGACTCAGTATCAGCTGGCTGGTTGCCCCAGAGGAAGAGGTACCTGCCTCGCTGCCCGGCACCTGCACTATATCAATAAACTGGTCACAAAAGTCACCGGTCTCATTGTTTCCATTCAATCAATACCAATAATGACATAGGAAACCTTTCATTCCGCACTACAAGTAGCATCAGTCGTATCACGGCACAGAAGGACTGACTGTTCCCTTTGTAGGGTGAGGGCAAGTCCTTATTAATCTGCCAGTAATGCAGCCCATTTAGGTTCCCCTCTTAAAGGGGAAGGAAACCTCCTCGGCGCTAACCCCCCACCCCCCCTCCCGTGTATTGCCCCCCTCCCTCCTCCCCCCTGGCCTACCCCTCCCGCTGGGCAAATGCCCCTAACTTGTTACTTACCCTTCTGCGCAGGTCCAGTCCAGGGAGTTCACAGACGACATCTTCTTCCACGCGATCTTCTTCCTCCTTTGACCGGCGCATGCGCAGTAGGATAATTTCGCCGGTACGATCTACTGCGCATGCGCATGACTTTTGGCGCATGCGCAGTAGATCCGTACCGGTGAAATGCTCCTACTGCGCATGCGCCAAAACGCCGGTCAAAGGTTTCCTTCCCCTTTAATTACTCCACTGCCCTCCAAATCTAAGTAAAGTGATGCAGAATGCCTTAAAACCCAAACTTTTAGGTAATTGTAAATGTAATTGCAATTGACTGACTGTCCTTTTCCTCACTGCTGGTTCTCTCTCATGAAACAATGTTGCAGAAAGCTGTAGTGATGTGCGAATTTATTCAGCAGGTGCGAATTTGCTTAAAATTTCCGCAAATACATTTGTGAAACTGCCGCAAAAGTTTGCCGGCATCAAAGTTTTTGATACAGGCGACAATTCCAACACCTGCAACAATTCCGACGCAGCCGACAATTTAATGCACGCACATTGACTTTAATGCAATTGAACTAAATAGTTGATTTTGACGCCTGTAAAATGACGCTGGTGTCAAAAGTTGCGATTCGTGAATTTTTCGTCGTTTCGCGAATTTTGCGGGAGATTCTGAAATTTGCCAGCAAAACGGGACAAATTCCCCCATCACTAGAAATCAGCCATGCATACTCCTTCTCAGATGGCTTCTGCTACATAGATACATAGATAAACTATACCTTACAAAACTTTGGAAATAGAAAGAGGGACAAAAAGGGGTGTGGTGATTTTTTTTAACCATGCCCATTTTATGGCCACACCCCCTATGTTCATTTTACAAAATTTGGCAGGTTATGAAAGTTTAAACACATTTCTGTGGGGTTTTTTTTCAGTTATCACAGTTGTGCTAATGAAGATGAATTGCCCATTAAAGGGATACTGTCATGGGAAAAAACATTTTTTTTCAAAATGAATCAGTTAATAGTGCTGCTCCAGCAGAATTCTGCACTGAAATCCATTTCTCAAAAGAGCAAACAGATTTTTTTATATTCAATTTTGAAATCTGACATGAGGCTAGACATATTATCAATTTCCCAACTGCCCCTGGTCATGTGACTGCCCCTGGTCACTCTTTACTGCTGTACTGCAAGTTAGAGTGATATCACACCCCCCCCCCAGCAGCCATACAAAAGATAGCAGCTCCCTAACACAAGATAACAGCTGCCTGGTAGATCTAAGAACAAAACTCAATAGTAGAAACCCATGTCCCACTGAGACACATTCACTTACATTGAGGAGGAAAAACAACAGCCTGCCAGAAAACATTTCTCTCCTAAAGTGCAGGCACAAGTCACATGACTGGGGGCAGCTGGGAAATTGACAATATGTCTAGCCCCATGTCAGATTTCAAAATTGAATATAAAAAAATCTGTTTGCTCTTTTGAGAAATGGATTTCAGTGCAGAATTCTGCTGGAGTTGCACTATTAACTGATTCATTTTGAAAAAAAACATGTTTTCCGATGACAGGATCCCTTTAAGCTGCAAGTCACAGATTCCCCAAGAGACTTGTTAAATCGTTACAAAAGTATCTAAGTATCTATTCTGGGCTCTCTGCCAAAAGCCAATTAAGTTGGAAACCTTGTATCTTTTTCTGGCTGTTCAGTGCAGGAGATCAAAGAGAAAGTCAGCATATTTCAGTGACAAAATCGGGACTGTCCCGCGAAAAACATGACAGTTGGGAGGTATAGATAAACAGGGTGGGCCTGCTTCGCCTCTCTACAGCTCATGGAGGAATCCTGCAAAAAGCAAGGGCAGCGTATTGGTGCAGGAAGCATTGAGCCTGTTAAAATGTTCCCTAAATCCCAGAAATCCCACTATTTGATTGCGCGCAGGGTTATTGCGGGGGGATTCATTAGCACTGTCAGATCTGGAGCAAGATACCTGCACAGACCCAAATCTCCTGAGCCTTCTCTGGGTTGGCCTTAAAGATGTGTATACATTTTTCAAGCAGGAAAAGGAATTATCTGGGGGAAAGACTCTAACAGGGTGGGATTTGTTTTAAATCATAGAGGACATTGATGGTTCTGACTTGTGAAACAATGTAGCAGAAGCCATCTGATTAACAGGCCTGTTTTGGCTGGAGAGGAACTGTCATTTATAACAATGTTTCAAGAGTCTGAAGCTGCTGAGAGACAGTGGCAGTTGGCGGGGGGATTCTCCCCCTGCATTATTGTTTCAGGAGTCAGGACCAACTGTGCAGAAAGGTACAGACAGAGATCCTGCTGAGAACAGCAATAATAACGAGACATTACATTCAAACAGAGGATGCCTGATCATAACACTCATTCTCTGGGTAGCTATAGGTAGAATACCAGGAGGAGGGCATGTCAGTACAGGAATGATAAGGAAAAAAGGAACGCACTGAGCATTAGCCTGGCACTAGTCTCATTTACTAAACTGTTTTCTGCCGTCAGTGTAAATGCATTATTTTGATAACATCTCCCCTCTGTAGTAAGTTGTGTTGGCCAACTTTGTGTCATTGCCATTCATGGAATTGATGACTGTAATATAACCTATTGGCACCTTGGCACAGAGTTCTTATGTGCCATGCCCACACACTGCATAGCTTGCTTATCGGTGGAGACGCAGGGGTTAAAATAAGCCCTATTAATAGTGATGGGCGAATTTTTTCCCGCTTCGGCAAACAATTTGCTATTTTCCTGTGACATAATGGCCTCTGCTTCACAATATATTGTATTGTCCTCTACACATTCGTCTCTGCCTCCCTATATCATACATCTTCCTCTCCCAACAAAATACATTACTCTATTTGTATCAGACTCTGCATGTCACTGTATTATTCTTTCCATCATGAACCCCTGCCTGCACCCTTCTCCTTATATGCCATCACCCCTCTCCTTATATTATTATTAACATGCATTTATATAGCGCCAACATATTGTGTAGCACTATATGCCAGAACCCTCTCCTTATATGCCTGCACCCCTCTCCTTATATACCTGCACCCCTCTCCTTATATGCCTGCACCCCTCTCCTTATATGCCTGCACCCCTCTCCTTATATGCCTGCACCCCTCTCCTTATATACCTGCACCCCTCTCCTTATATACCTGCACCCTCTCCTTATATGCCTGCACCCTCTCCTTATATTCCTGCACCTCTCTCCTTATATGCCTGCACCCCTCTCCTTATATGCCTGCACCCCTCTCCTTATATGCCTGTACCCCTCTCCTTATATACCTGCACCCCTCTCCTTATATACCTACACCCCTCTCCTTATATGCCTGTACCCCTCTCCTTATATACCTGCACCCCTCTCCTTATATACCTGCACCTCTCTCCTTATATGCCTGCACCCTCTCCTTATATACCTGCACCCTCTCTCCTTATATACCTGCACCCTCTCCTTATATGCCTGTACCCTCTCCTTATATACCTGCACCCCTCTCCTTATATGCCTGCACCCCTCTCCTTATATGCCTGCACCCCTCTCTTTATATACCTGCACCCCTCTCCTTATATATCTGCACCCTCTCCTTATATGCCTGCACCCCTCTCCTTATATGCCTGCACCCTCTCCTTATATGCCTGCACCCCTCTCCTTATATACCTGCACCCCTCTTCTTATATGCCTGCACCCCTCTCCTTATATACCTGCACCTCTCTCCTTATATACCTGCACCTCTCTCCTTATATGCCTGCACCCTCTCCTTATATGCTTGCACCCTCTCCTTATATGCCTGTACCCTCTCCTTATATACCTGCACTCTTCTCCCCATAAGACACCCCTGCCTGTGCACTCCGAACCCCTGATACTGTGCTACACAGGGCAGAAAGGGTTGCACTTGTGGGCACGGACTCCCCAACAAATCTTTATCTGCCTGATAAATAATCCCTTGCTGGCCGCCAGTTAGAAACCCAAAAGCAAAGATGTTAAATGGACGTGGGCAGGGAATTCACTTTGTTTGTCAGTATCTGAAGCAGCAGGATGGGGGCCCCCACTGTGCCAGGAAGCTGCTCCATAGAAACATGTTTGTGCCGTAATTGGAATATCTGTATCAGAGGGGCCTGGTTAGGAATAAGCAATGCCATGAGTTTGTGCTGGAGACACTGTATGCAATGACAGAGAGTTTATTTTATGTGTAATGTCTTAACACACACACTCCATTCTCCAACACTCTTACTTTAAACTCTACCCTATACTTAAGTCTTTCTTATAAAGTTCATGGGATTCCTGATCATACCAGGCCCTTTGCCCTTCCCTGATGAGAGCCATATTTGTGTCTGAGTAGGAATAATTTATACCCTCTATGTAATTGGAACATTAGTACTCTGGGAATACAACCAATCACAGTCTGTCCCTCCATGTTTGGATTTATACTGACATTATAATATATTAAAACGAGTTTCCTTCTAATAACACTGGGGATGGTATAGAGATACATTCTGATTGGAGAGTTATTGGTTATTGACTTAGATTTCCCATTACCCCTTAAATGTTCTGCATAAGGACTGTGCCCCCATTCCTGGCATCCCATAATAGGTCCAAATGGTCTCTGGCAGCCCCATTATAAAGAGTCAAGGGTCCCACTGGCTGGTTATAAGACCCTGCAGCAAGGGATATAAGTGTATAGAATTCTGTGACTTGTTGCTTGGGCTCCATAGGGACTGTATGCCTGGCAGGCAGAGAATTGGTGAGCCTTGCTTTATGGCACAGACAATCTACACTCAGGATGAGGGATTCCTTAGGCCCAAGGGAGCAGAACCATCCTGGCACTCATTTTTGGACCTTGGAGATGGCTCCTGTAGAAAGGGCTATCATCCCAGATACTAGCTGGCCATACCTGTGGAACGGTGCCAGGCAATGAAATTACAGCACACCGGCCAATGGCTTCTCCCCTGTGCGCTTCCTAGAAGACGTGTTTTTTCTAATGAAAAAAAAAAAAGCCATTAAATCATGCAAGCAGATGGCAGATTACATGCACCGTGCATCCATTCTCTCTAATTACAGCCAAGCTCCTTGCCTCTCTCTCTCAGCTTCCGCTCCAAGATATTATTCTGTTTGTCGCAATATGAGGGCAGAGAAAGAATCTCAGGAAAAGATCCGAATTTTAGTTTTCATCGCAATAATCTAATTTAATCTATGAAATTTGCCTTATACATATACAGGCTCATTTACAAATGGCAGCTGCAACATGTGCCAACGAAAGTTGTGCCTGATTTACCCCTAAGGGTGTAAAGTGCAGGGGTCCCTGTGATTAACATCTGCCTTGAGTGCGGGTAATTCCATGTTCCACCAGTGGAGACCAATCCATAGAAGAAGACCTCACAACTGCTAGAGGGGCCCAGAAGATTTAAGGGGTCCTAACTTGAAAGAAAGCGGATTCTGCTGATGACATAGCTGTCAGCCAATGTAGTTAAATATACTAGATAGGGTGGAGCCATGGTTGGGGCATAAGTGGGTGTGGCCAGGGCCTTGGGGGGAAAAAACACTTTTGGGGGGTTGACATCTGCGCAAGAAGAGCAGCTGCATTTGGGAGACAGTCAGTATGCTGAAGCTAATTTCAAATATAGGAAAGGAACTTTCTTAGAGGGTTTCATTGACCTTTAAAAATCACAATGTTACTTTTTTGATAAAAAAAAAAAGTCTATAATTTGCCAGGTTCATGTCAGCTAATCTAATACCTGTGTGTCTATCAGAGCATCTTCCCATCTAAGGGGGCTCTTGGACAGCATATGCTCAAGCAATTTTGGGTTTCTACACTCCCCCACCCCAGACGCTGCTTGCCCCATGTAACTGCATTAGATGGTGTTGGAAGAGCTTATTCTGGAAACATAAAGATTTAGTCATCAGTGGCAAGGACTGAAAAAAATCATTGGTAACTGATAGGTGTATTGAATAACCTGAAGAGCATAGAAAAGCAATGCCGCACGTACTCTCTTCTCATGAAAATGATTGTGGCCTGTTCCCTCTGCTGCTCCCTAACACATGTAACCCTAATTTGGTTACTGTCTCTTTAAATTGCAATTAACCCTTGACAATCCAGGAACCCTGAGTCCCTTTTGTGTATGAAAAGTACTGGGAACTTGGATTAACAGTGGAGTTGCCTCCACCTAGGGAACACTGAGGAGCACACCTCAGGGAATTTTCACTAGGAAAAATAAAACACACAGTTTGCAAATAAAACGGATATAAACTTTATATAAAGCTCCCCATAGACGCAACGATTCTTCTTGCCGAACGACCGGTTTTAGGGAAGCCCGACAAATCCTTCGAAATTATCGTGCGGTTAGTGGGATTTGAACGATCGTACATCTTACGATTTTTCGGCCGACATCTGTCAGGAAATTGATTGGCCAGGTCAAAAAATCTTTGTCGGTCCCAGTGCAATCTATCTATGTTTGCAGGGCCAAGCAGGCAGCCCCCCCTTTGTTTTCCTGGCAAATTGGTCTTTTTAGTTGATGGTCAATTTGTACTATCGTACGATCATTCTGAGAAGATCGTGGTCTCACGATCAGGATCTGATCTTTTAAAAATCTCAACATCTATGGCCAGCTTAAAACAGTAGTGAAAGAACTTGGGCAATCTAATATACAATGCACTCCTGTACTGGGGACACTTGGGATCTACCAAACTCACTGTTAGGTATCCGACTGTTTCTCCAACACAGTCCTTTTTATTATTAAAGTCCCAAACCTCTGGAAGGGATTAATAACCACACAGTTCAGTTCAACTGAAATGTCCCTTCACCAGAGCTCTTATACACCAGGTTGCGCTACCTTCCCCAAAAGTACCTCTCCCATTGCAACTTAGCAGCCGCTCCCACGTAGCAGGTAAAAACACAAGACCTGTCGTCAAATTGGGTGCCCCACTTTTGTTTCCTTGCCAGTATCCTCCCTTGGGTGGCTCACTCACCAGGGTGCTCTCAGAGGCAGTCACACTGGAGATTACAGGCAGCTCTGCAGCAGGATCAATTTCACCAGTGGCGCCTTGATGGTTTTGATTCCCACAAAGCGGCAGAAGCCAACTGATTGACAGACTTGAATGAAAAAATTAATTCTGCTACATTGTTTACGGTACGGTAGTCAAACGCCGAAACTGACTGATCAGGCTCTGTTTTCAACAGAAATTGCAATTAAACGTATTGTAACTTTAAACCTATTAAAAATCTATAATGAATTTATACTGGAATTTTACTCAGAATGACAACTCTGATTTCAATAGGATACATATTTGTTTACGAGTTTACATCCCCTTTAAAACCTCTGTCGCCTGTAAAAACGCCCTATGATATCCACCAGTGCAAGGGGATCTGCTGTCCAATTCAGCGTCTCAGCCTCGGATGGCATTTTTTTTTTGGAAACTTAATTAAACCCTGTAGTTCCACTTAAACGCTTGTTAATTTTTTTCTTTTTTTTACTTTTTTCTCCTCCGAACCGTACAGTTCCCGCAGCACATTTCCACTGCAGATTAAAGTCGTGTCAGAGACAATTAAACTCAGTGGGGGCATCTTAGATATGAACGCATTTATTGTACAAATAAGTGATTAATGCGGCTAATGTAGAAGAACCCGAAACGCGGCGCCGGAAAACTGATTACATGCATAATTTAAAAAAGAGGAGGATTTCCCCCCGTTCTCTTACAGAAATCACGTTTATTAAGTGTATAGGGGTTATTGGAGGTTTCTAAGGTGCCGCAATGCAGTTCTCTATAGGTCAGTAATAAGTTTGTTAACGCTATTAGAAAATCAGATAAACGTTAAACAACCCCAATAGGCTGATTTTTCTTCCAGTAAGGATTAATTACATCTTAGTTTGGATTAAGTACAAAGTACAGGTATGGGATCCTTTATCCGGAAACCCGGTATCTAAAAAGATCAGAATTATGGAAAGGCCGTCTCCCATAGACTTCATTATATTCAAATATTTCAAATTTTTAAAATTGATCTCCTTTTTCTCTGTAATAATAAAACAGTAGCTTGTACTTGATCAAAACTAAGATATAATTAATCCTTACTGGTTTTTTTAATATAACATAATTTTCTAGTAGACTTGGTATGAAGACACAAATTACAGAAAGATCCATTATCCAGAAAACCCCAGGATAACAGGTCTGATACCTGTACTGTTTTATTATTACAGAGAAAAAGGAAATCATTTTGAAAAATTCTGATTATTTGGATGAAATTGAGTCTATGGGAGAAGGCCTTTCTGTAATTCTGAGCTTTCTGTATAATCTGTTATAGTAGTATAGGTATGGGATCCATTATCCACAAACCTGTTATCCAGAAAGTTCCAAATTACAGAAAGGCTGTCTCATATAGACTACATTATAATCAAATAATCCACATCTTTAAAATTGATTTCCTTTTTTTCTGTAATAATAAAACAGTAGCTTGTACTTGATCCCAACTAAGATATAATTAATCCTTATAGGATAAGTAAACCTTAAAAACAAGTGAATATAAAATTGATGAGGGGGCTATTTTGAGCACTTATGCAATGTACATTCATTATTTATTTTTTTAAAATTCCAGGATATTAAAGGATACATGAACTGTTAACATAAATGAATTTTGTTACAACAGCGCCACCTGCTGCTCAGTTTCCCACCAGTCTGACCACCAAGTAGTCAAGGAAGTTGCTCTGATGTTCTTCTGCTTAGGAAAACAATTGGAAACCTTTCTCACATCTTTCCTAAGCAGAAGAACATCAGAGCAGCCTCTTTCTTTCTCCTGACATCTTCCTTGACTACTTGGTGGTCAGACAGGTGGGAAACTAACCAGCAGGTGGCGCTGTTGTTACAAAATTCATTCACATTAACAGTACATGTATCCCTTAATATCTTGGAATAAAAACAAAATAAATAATGAATGTACATAGCAAAAGTGCTTAGAATAGCCCCCTCATCAATTTAACATTCACTTATTATTAAGGTTTACTTATCCTTTAATGGAAGCAAAACCAGCCTATTGGGTTTATTTAATGTTTACATGATTTTCTAGTAGACTTAAGGTATGAAGATTCAAATTACGGAAATATCTGTTTTCTGGAAAACCCCAGGTCCCAGGCATTCTGGATAACAGGTCCCATACCTGTATACATATATACTACATAATTAGAAGGGTCTACCCCTTGACTCCTGACTCCCACCTGTCCCCCATCATGCATAATGTTACATAGGAATGCTTCATACTTGAATTGGGGTAGTGTATTTCCTAGTAGTCATGTGACCGTGCTTCTTTCTGGCAAACAGCAGCCCAGTTTTTCTTTATGGCAAGGATTTTAGACAGATATAAATAGTCTGGAATTTCAGTAGGCTGTATATATATATTACATTTGAATCTTTGAATTCCAAAGTTTGGAATTTAAGAACTGTTTGGTTGCTTGGGGACTTTACCTTAGCAACAACCCATTTTTCAAGTTTTGCAAGTTTTGCAAGTGAAGCTATTGTGGCCCTTGAAGATCTAGTTTCTGAGTGTGGTTCACGTAGGCTCTCTGTAGGGATCCATATTACTGACTCCAGCAGAGCATTCATCCAATCGTTTACATAGTCATACAGCTATTTCATTTGTAATAAGATGTATCCTTTTCTTTCCTCGGGGCATAGGCAGCAATATTTCTTGGTTAAATCAAATAAGCCAGCGCCCAGGGCATTTCATGGGAGAGGGAAGTGTCCGGGGACGTGTCTCCAATTTTCCATAAAATATTGCAGGGTGGGGGAGAGATGTATAGTAAGAAAGCATGGAAATGAATGGGGGAAAAGGTGGGGGTGGGTTGATGCAATGTTTGTATAGCCCTAATTTGGTTATTGTCTCTTTAAATAGCAATTTACCCCTGGCAATCCAGGGGCCCTGAGTCCCTTTTGCGTATGAAAAGTAACAGGAACTGGGAATTACAGCGCAGTGCCTCCACCTAGTGAACACTGACACCTCAGGGTGATTCCACTAGGAATAATAAAACACACAGTTTGCAAATGAAACAAATATAAACTTTATATAAACTGCAGTAAAACTTGGGAAAACTTATACACCATGCACTCCTACACTGGGGACATGTTGGACACTACCTAAATCACTATTAAGTACTTAACTGTTGCTCCAACACAATCCTTTTTATTAATCAAAGTCCCAATCCTCCGGAAGGAGTTAATAACCACACAGTTCAAATGAAATGTCCCTTCCCCAGAGCTCTTATTCCCCAGGTAGCGCTACCATTTCCCAAAAGTATCTCTCCCTTGGGAATTTAGCAGCAGCTCCCATGTAGCAGGTAAATACACAAGACTTGTCTTCACTTTGGGGCCCCACGCTTGTATCCGTGCCAGTATCCTCCCTTGGGTGTCTCCATCACTGGGGTGCTCTCAGAGGCAATCACACTGGAGATTACAGGTAGCAGGATCAATCTCACCAGTGGCACCTTTCTCCTTCTGAGTCTCTAGAAGCTTGGCAGGGAACAGGCTGGGCTCAATCTGCACCTCCACAGATTCCACCGATTTAACAGCTTCTTTGTACTTGACAGTCTTACAGCTACTCATGCTGGCTCTGTTCAGCTCTCTCTGAGACCCCGTACTTTTGGCTCCAAAGTCTCCCATGGATGCACTGGGGTGCCCAGCCAATCAGAACACTCTCCAGCCTGCAACTGGGCTGGATGATGTAACAGGCAGAAAAATCCTGTAGAAACGAATGGAGAGTGGCGGAATTTCACTCTAGCGGACTGTGGCAATCTCTAACTTCACTCTTTGATAAATATACCCCCATATGTTTTCTAACTTTGAGAAAAAACTAGAGTACCCAGAGGAAAGCAAACAAGCACAGGGGAACATACAAAAGCAATGTAGATAGTTCCCTGGCTGGAATCGAACCTAGGGCCCTCTCTTCTCCTGCCTCATCCAACACTACAGGGGATTTAAGTCTGGATGTCTATTTTAGAGATGTGGGGAGGCAGAGTGTGACAGTTTTTGAAGGAGGTTTAGGTTTTCTTTAACAGAACAGAATATACAGCAGGGTCAATCTGTTTAGCCCAATGTCATCTAAGACTTGTTTGTCCGACTTGAATGCAGACCATGCCTTTGATATAATGTAAGTCAGGGGATGCAATAAAGCCTTTTGTGTATTTTCTATTTCTCTTCGATGTCATCATGTCCCTGTCAAGGTTCATTTTTGCTGTGCCATCACTCAAACAGTAGATTCAAGCTGATAATATCTGCTCATTAGGTCCCCTGCCATAAAGGAGAACATAAGGAACAGTAGGTCCATCATCCATGGATCAATATTTACCTGATGATGACTCCCGATTAGCTTTACTTCAATTATAGGGTTTATCACCCCTTTCTTCACTTTAGGGGACATGACAAATGGAGAATAGTATGAACACAATGTTTGTTGTATGCACAGAATATCCATTCCCTATAAAAAGTATCCTGGTTTGATACCATAGCTCTAGTGGTGTGTCAGCTTTTAATTCACCCACCTTAGCCAGGGATATAGTGTTTTGATGAAGATCTTCCTGGATTCCAAAAAGCTCTGTTGCTTCTCCTGTGGCACATGCTAATTATCAGGTCTCACGATAAAGAACACTCACTGTATGTGGTTGTCGTCTGAGATATGACTAATTTATGTTTGTCCTCTGCTCTGTTCTCACAAAGTGACATTTATCCTGAGATATAATAAATGTGCACAACAATAAATGATGGGTAATAATGTTATGTACTTGATGATTTAAGAGATTTTTCCTGACCCTAGACACAAAAAGGTTCAGATGTACACACTTTTATTTGGATATTGTTCCAAATCATGGAGTGTTGTATGCTTTGTCTTTGCCACAGAGAGAGGGATGGCTTTACTATGCCCAATTCACTGAACCAGAACATGGTATGATATTTCACTGTCATGGAAAGAACATAGCAATAGATATATCAAACAGAAGGGGCATAGAGAAGGGAAAGTGTTGCCCTCAGATGTTTTTGATCATTCTGAAGCATCTAAAGAACTATGGCTTGGCTTGGTCAATCTGTTGCTATGCTGCCTTTCTAAGCTGTGTTTCCTCATAGTTGGAGCAATTAAGTCACAATCAGAGGGACAACCTTGTGGTGCTTGAGGACCTCACCTGAATGGAATCAATAGGACCATTGTAGAACTTTCCAGCAAAGGCAATACGCTTTCCCCAGCATTTTTGGAATGTTGATAGGGTAATATGAAGACCTTAGTCCAAGTGGTAGGCCAGAACAGAAGATTGACAGTGCATGAGGAAGTTGACCAGAGCGAACAATGATATGGACAGTTCTAGGTCTTGAGGAGTTGTGACCTGCTTGAAGACCATGTAGCTTGCTTATTACAAAAGTGAATCCATAGCAGTATTCTGGCAGACTGAAAATAGGCATGGCTGACCTGGGCTCTACACATGGTAGAGCCAAAGAGACCAATAAGAGTAGGCAATAGGAAGTTCAGGAGGGAATGTTGGAGCTGGTGCTGGTTGACACTTGATCATCCTTGATCAGTTCAGTCTTCTGTATCTGTTACTGCTGTGTCCACTAGAATGTATGGAACAGCCCCAAATGCATCATAGATTTATGCTACAAACAAACCTTCTCCAGATGTGCCACAGATTTATAAGTAAACTATAAGTTTACAGTAGAGTGCAACTTGTTTATTGAGGAGATACTAGAAAACCTGCATGTCCTGAGCTACGTTTGATGCTTTTACCATTCACTGCAATAAAAAAGCTTTGCTTGGTGTTACTTACAGGGCCAATTAAACTCCTAAAGTCTTATGGCTGCTAGCCATTGTTTTGGCAAAGAGGCCTAATCGGAGGTAATAGGGCATTGCAATTTCCCTGGAAGATGACATTCTGTTCAGAGAAGACAGTAATATCAGTATACTTGACATCAGTCCCAGAATGCAAAAGAGACTCTTCAGACCGTGCTCATAAATAAAGATTTTTTTTACTCTGTCCAAACTTAATTTGTGTCCTAATTATAAATAGATGTTCATGTTCTTTTTCTGTGACCTTTAAAAGCTGATTTAAATCACAGATGGTTTCAGGAGGATATTCAGGCAGATATCAGAGATACGGCAAAATTCATAGCCTAAATAAGACTTGTAGGGAGAGTTGGGCTCGTGGGGTGACAAAGGGAGGGGATTCTGCAATTGCCTGGGAAGATGAGAATAGCTGGTATCATTTAAAGACTTTGCAAGGGGTATTACCATCTGTTACAGACTGTACACATAATAACTCTGGTCAAAAAATGAGTAAACCTTCTATATAGGCAAGGCAGCAATTGTAACCATTGTGCAGTATGACAATGCCCAGCCACATATAGATCCAAGTGCAAAGAGGAGTAATGTCATGTGTAATATATATACAGGTATATATATATATATCTGCATTAGTAAGAAAAAGGGCAGCTTGTGATGAACCCTGAAACATTCCATCATGCTTTGCCAGGGCCCATAAAGGTTAGTGGTATGATGGATAAATTACGGTGCTTTTATCTGCTCTTATTTAATGAAAGAGAATCAGATGAAAGCAGCCAGCGTCAGGTAACATTATAAGGAAACGACTCTATAAATGGCTTCATCTGCTTCTCCTTCAGCACAAAACGGCTCAGGATCCAATGTCATGGATCTATAGAACATGTATCACAGGTGCTACTTAATAAGGGTAATTATCACTGTATGATCTAATACTATTATCATATTGCCCTGGGCATTGCCGCCACCTTATGACACTTTTTTTAATGCGGAACAGAGACCTTGTGCTTTGGTTCCAGCATTTGGCTGCTGAGATTGGGATTGTAGCGACTAAGCTGAGTTGCAGACCATCAGCCTGTGCTTAGTGGAAGGGCCACCTGTACTCTTCTAGAGAAAAGCTCAGTTCAGTTAATTGCTGCACCTAGTGATGAGCGAATTTATTCACCAGGCGTGGATTAGGGGAGAAATTCCATACTTCGACACCTGGAAATTGCCATGGAAAAATTTGTCGCAACAAAAAAGACTTGCGCGTAAACGTTTTTTTTGATGGCCATTAACTTTAAATTCATTTGGACAAAAAATTTGCCAAGACAAAATTGTTGCTGAGACAATAAAGTCGCCAAAGGAAAAAGCACCCATTGACTTGATGCATTTGGAGTGAGGAAAAATTGTTGCCTGCGTAAAAATGATTGCACATATTTTGTAGCCCATTGGCTTCAATGTGTTTCGCAAATTTTCCGCTGTTTTGTGAATTTTCTCAGACTTTTGCGAAATTTTCAGCAAAGGGAAACGGTACAGATTCACTCATCACTAGCTGCACCTTGTCCAGTGGCTTAGCAAAACCATTGGAGGAATCCGGTGCATTGCAGCCCCTACTTGATCCTCCCTACACCTTCTCACCCATTCAATCATGTCCCCTGCTTCCCCAGCCGCTAGAGTTGGAGTAGGTAGGACAGTGGCTGGGGAGGAAGGATTTTCTTAACTATAGAGGCAGCAGACCCCTTGGTCTGGGCCCCCTGTTCCCCAGGCTCCCCGCGACTTTGTGCTCTTCTTCCTCTATAGCAGGGGTCCCCAACCTTTTTTACTCGTGAGCCACATTTAAATGTAAAAAAAGAGTTGGAGAGCAACACAAACATGAAAAAGTCCATGGGGATGTCAAATAAGAGCTGTGAGGCTGTTTGGTAGCCCCAATATGGACTGGTAGCCTATAGGAGGCTCTGTTTGGCAGTACACCTATTTTTTATGTAACCAAAACTTGCCTCTAAGCCAGGAATTCAAAAATAAGCACCTGCTTTGAGGCCACTGGGAGCAACATCCAAGGGCTTAGTGAGCAACATGTTGCTCACGAGCTACTGGTTGGGGAACCCTGCTCTATAGTTACTCCACTGACCCTGTCGGAACACCTGGAATTACCCATCCATTGACCTTGAGGGTAATTGTCTGGATCCTGTTGGTGCCCTCTCAGGTCGGGTGTTTATTGTTTGGATATGTAGAAATGAACCTAGTGCACCAGCAAGATCCAGAGGATTACCATGCTGGTCAGTGAAAGATCAAACATTTTATTGCTTCCCTGCTAGTCTGGAAATCATGTGGGTGGCAGTTGCAGTTGACAGTTGCCTTGTGTGTCATTGCCCTTAGTGGGGAAAAAAAGACAGAAGGTCAACGATAAAACATCAGTTTCTCATTGCGATCACCAGGAGTGACATTTCCATTTAAAAAAAATGACACTTACTATAATGATCAACTATTTGTGGGACCTGTGAGAATGCCAGTACTTAAAAAAACAAATTGCCATTAGAAGCAGTATCTGTCTATCCCTGCTATTCACTGCACTGCTTGTTCTGACTATTGACTGTAGCAGAAGATATCTGTTTTACAGGCCTGTGAAGAAGCAAATGGGAATTGGTATCTTGCTTAGATGAAAGCTGCTTCCTCTACCCTTGATCAATAGTAGTAATAGTTATAATAATAATAATAATAACAACAACAACGGTATAAGTAATAATAGCAAGGGATGACCAGTTACAGTTTTCAATAGAAAATACAAATAACCCAAGAGACAGACACGTTTCTGGGGTGATCTGGAAGTTGTCACACAACAGTTTACCAGATGATTGCAATATGAGCATCCTGGGTCTAAAAATACACAGTCGTTTTATGGGAAAAACCTTGATTCGAAAGGGTAGAATTTCACTGATGCTGCGAATGAGCAAAATCTGCTTTCAATCCAACTTCCAATAAAAATAACTGCCAAATATTGAGTGCAGCCTCGTCCCAGTGATTGAGAAAATCTTTTTATGTATCCACGCCTGTCTGATAAATCTGTAGATCAAAGGCGGAAATTTCTGTTGACTGTAATTGGCCTTCCCAGTGACTTCCAGCAGGTCCCGAGGGATCCGATTGGCTTGCAGATGTTTGGGGGGCCTTGCTCTTGCTGTAACTGTCTTCTGAAGGTTCTGAACGGAATTGAAATTTCCTAAGCTAAAGCAAGACTAAACATGAGTTCTAGTAAATGTTTTACACTGATGTGAAGATAGAACTTTAAGGCTGCTCCACTGAGGTCCAACTTAGACTGCTTTTCCATAGCCAAGGCTACACTTATAGCTGGCCATATATGGCCTGTCTAATGAGCATATCCTTCCCTAATATAGCCACTTACATAGTGGGCATGAACTTAACGTTTGGCAATTTGCCAATCATAATGGGGGCCGAGTGAGACCCATCAGCAGCTCAACGTCTCAACGTAGTCCTCACCTGATGGGATTTTCAAACATGCACAATCAATGCTGCTGACTCGAGTTTCGAGTGGCCTATTTGGCAACTAGCTAAACGGAGGCATCCTTCAACCAAACTGAGACTATCTTTCACTATATGGGGCAGATACTTGAGTTGGTTTACCTTTGATCCGATGACAAAGTTGACTTCTAAGAATTTAAATTACCATACAATTATCAAGGCTGCTACAAGGTAAACTTTTACGGGCACATTTACCTAGGGTCGAATATCGAGGGTTAATTAACCCTCGATATTCCACCGTCGAAGTTAAATCCTTCGACTTCGAATATCGAACGATCGAAGGAATAATCGTTCGATCGAACGATTAAATCTTTCGAATCGAACGATTCTAAGGATTTTAATCCATCGATCTAAGGATATTCCTTCGATCAGAAAATTGTTAGGAAGCCTATGGGGACCTTCCCCATAGGCTAACATTGGCCTTGGTAGGTTTTAGGTGGCGAACTAGGGGGGTCGAAGAATTTTTTAAAGAGACAGTACTTCGACTATCGAATAGTCGAACTATTTTTAGTTTGAATCGTTCGATTCGAAGTCAAAGGTCGTAGTCGAAGGTCGAAGTAGCCCATTCGATGGTCGAAGTAGCCAAAAAAAACATTCGAAATTCGAACTGTTTTTCCTCTATTCCTTCACTCGAGCTAAGTAAATGGGCCCCTTAATGTTCAGGCATCCATTAAATCCCACTTCAATTTCCAATATATTCCTAACACTTCTGATCCAATCATTGTCCCCCTTATTTCCCTCTCGTCAAAGAACTTTGATGTCCTTTTTGGACAAAAACATTTATGAAATTTGCTCACCAGCTCAGACCTGGCCTAATTCCATTATTTTTAAGAGAAGGATGACAACCTTTTTTTTTGGGTCATATAATGGAAAAACAAAAACCTGAATATTTTGCCAGGGAGAAATCATGGGATTTCAGTCACATTTTACTATTCCGATGACATTTCCAAGACTCCTTGGCCAGCTGTTTCATGATCACTTCCACATCAAAAATTCCTACTATGATTGAAGGGCGGCAAAGTAATAAATATTACTACTTTTATGCATTATAGATAATAACAGTACGCCAAGTAGGAAAGCCCAAGTAGGTGACAGCATAATGGATAGGGTACTACTGTCAATTTACTTAAATTGCCCTCGTAGTAATTTTTGGAAATACTTCACCATGGTGCCAACTCTCCCACTTTGAAGGTTTTATGTTTCTTTCTCTTAATTTCTGCCTAAATCTTTGATTCTTTTTTCTGAACACTAAACTCAGAGCTGTCTGTGTAATTTCCAAGCAAGCCGCCTTTACAATCCTGGCAGAGTTACCTGTCAAGATGAGGTTATGCTGCAGAATGATGCCCCGAGGCTTTGTAGGAACCTGTATCTGAGATGTCTAATCCCTTTAACATCTGGAACTGCTTGCAGAACACAATAGTGGCAGATTAGGGTGGGAGAAGAGAACTGTATATGTAATCTCACCAAGCTTCACCGGGACCGAATCCATCAACAATTAAAGGAGAACTGATGCCTAAGATTTACAAGCAGTCCCTATGCATTTAAATAGCGTGTAGTCTCGGCCTGGAGCTGAAAGTAATCATTAAAGGAAACACTTTGATGCTCGTACTTTCCAACCTGGAAGTAAGCAGTGTTTGATCATCTTTTATTTATTTGCTGTCTGTGGTGAACTAGGGACTTTGTTTATAAGATCTTTATACAAATTTATCTGTGATTTAGGAATTGTAGCTTTTGGCTTCTGGGTTAATTTACCCCCACAGCAAATCAGTGTTCTTTTGTGCTTGTTGATGCTGTACACATTCACATGAAAACCAGTAGTATGCACCCACACCTCTCTTCAGGCATTTTCCTCATGATTTCCTCAGGGCTCATGTCCTCCCATAAAAAAGATGTCTTCTCCCAATATGCCCAAACGTTGTCCCCTCTTTTGCCTTGTTTGAACGTCTCTTGACCCCCCATGTGCTGGAGATCATGCCATAGACCCAGAATAAGGGGAAACATTTAGGTTGATTGTCAAACATTTGTTAGTTATTAATTCTGTCATTTTATCAATCTATAGATCTTCATAAATATACACCTCCAATTCACTAAGCTGTTGACTGAGGGACTGAGTTAGCAGTTAGTATTGGCCTGTGTGTGGCCAACTTCAACAGAGATGTCAGCCTCCAGCAAATTAATCTAGATGATTCCTGGCCTTGCCATTGCATGTAATCTTGTCCTGCTACCCCCCAACCCCCACTGTTAGCGAAGTTACAATCAATAATGGGGCTCCATACTACAAAGATGGTAATATTGAGTATTTGTCATTTCCCGCACCCTTTGCAACCCATGATAACACTTTCATGCCTCTTGGGGTCCCCTTCTGCAGGGTTGGATGGGGCCGGCATGACATTATGAAAAACCCCGATGTCTCCTTCCCCATCATTATTGCTGAGACTAAGGTGGGGGGCCTGGGGACATATGGGGGCCCACTGATGTGGCAGCCCTGATGGACCCTGGTTCCAAGGTATGATGCTGCCCTTCTGCCATGGTTCCCTAGACTGAAGTACCACCTCCCCTCCCCCCCGCCTTTACTCTAAGCCTTGCTGTGCCCCATATTTAAATAAAAGTGAAAGCGAGGGTTGAAAGGTCTGCTTTAGAGAGAAAGGACCTGATTTTCAAAGATACTGTATGTGCTAAGTTGCACCAGTATAGTCCCCCATAAGAATCAATCAGACTTACTTTAATTTTCTAATCAACAGTAAGATAAGTCTAACTCTAAGTCTATAGATATTATAGACTTATAGATATTATACAGATATTGTTTGGCCCTACCTCTGGGCTCAACAACTACCAGCCATCCCCTCTAATGACATTAACAGCCTGTACATGCCCCCCAATCACTGCCCTTTTCCCCCCATCCAGTAAAGAATACAGAGTAACATCAACAAAATGGGGACAGGTTAGCTTGGTTATAAGTTTTGATATATTGGGCCCTGTTGAGTGTGGATTCAATAGTGATCAATTAGGGTCAGCGTGGGTCATTAAAAATTTCAACCCATACATCCCTAGCAAACTGTTCAAAATGAATTGCTGATTGGTTGCTACTGGCACCATCTATTGTATGTTATGCCAATCTGTTCCTTATTATGTTGTAATGGGATTTGATATATGAGCTCTGATTGTTTACAATTTACGTTGATTCTAGATAATTATTAATAAAGTGGTTACAGTCACAGTCGAGCAGTTGGCTCCTAACTTTCCTAACTGTCAAGAATGCGCTTTTCCCAGTTGGTATTTTGCCAGTCCACCTCTAGGGGTTATGAGCTCTGCATATATGTGACAAGTACATGCTAAGAGGGTCCAGATCCCGTCACCCATCAGTCATGCAAGTCCTGGCTTATGAAAATAATGAGGATGGCCGCTGGAGAATTGGAAGCTGTTCTGTTCCACAGCCGGTGTAAACTGCTTAGTCAGGGAGAAATTGCTTGCAATTGACAGGTAATAGCCAGCGGCCACTTAAAATTGTTTAAATAAGGGCGACGAGAACAAGAAGATTGCTGAAATAAGAGTTTAATGGGGTCACTGCAAAATACTTGGGGGCAAACGCCATTAACCATCGACAGAGTCAGAGTCATGAACTTTATATATGGTCCCCTTCTCTCTCCTCTGGTAGGAAATAAATAGGAACCAAACAAAATACTGAAATGAAGAAGAGCTGACAAACTGAACATTTTTAAACATTTTTAGGTTTAAGCTTTTAAGGCTGGTATAGGTTTAGGTATAGGAAACTTGAATGAAAGTGGGTGCTGTGGTTATTTGCCCATGGCTATTGGACAAACTCAGGTTCAGGGGCATTTCAGTTTAATGCTGGGAATTATGCAAAGTACCTCTAAGCCTCTGGGCAATATGTAATATTGTGCAACTGTGTCCATTGTATAACTATGTGTATTAATTTCCATTAAGAGCTTTGGGAGTAAGTTAAGTAAGTGTTCAATACTCTGTGTACTGTATGAAGGTAGACGGATGAAAATAGTTTGTCAGGACTATCCAGCTGTGGAACCAGGGCCCAGTTAATTAGTGGTTCTCCGTGCATTTTTATGACCTCTAGTTCCATAGACTTCAGGACAAACCCATCCTGCACCCTACCCTTATGAGCAAAATTGTGCATTTAAGGACCATCAACCAACCCGTGTCTTGTCGCTCTGTATGTTATTCTGTGTTTGCCTCTGGTTCCAAGACAGGTAATCTATGGGAGCAGGAGAAGAGTGTACTTCTACAGTGTCAGGGCCGAATGATCTGGTTGGACCAAGGAAGAAGTAGCAGGCACCAAACACAGTTTGCGGTATCCAAGCGAAGTCAAGTCAAGGGTCAGTTCAGGCAGCAATAATTCTTAAGAGAATTCAGTAAAAACAGGCCGAGGTCAGGAAAACAGATATAAGCAGTATATAGCGCACCCAGGAACACACAAGGTAGAACCTATAATCGGGCAAGGTTGGAAGTCTTTAAAGGGGATTTTTGTGCCAAAACGGGCACGCTGACAGCACGTGTCATGCACTGAAGTTGTGAGATGACGTTTTGACGTCCATCCCTCATGACATGCGTCAAAATATCACAACATGACTCATACGGCCCCTTGGCGCCACCATCTTGCAAGGGAAAAGGACTGTGCTCCTTACAGACAGTCTGACCAGCATCTAACTCTAACCTGCAATGGTTGGCCAAATTCCAACTGGAACCTGCCCAGCCAGTTGTCAACCCTGGGTCACCTTGGTTTTCGAGTCAATCCGTTCATAATTACTCCATACCACTTTCTGTATATTACCATGTGACCTTCAGCAGTTGCTACATTTACATTCTCAAAACCCACCATCAGCCTGAAGGATTTTACAAGACTTCAACACCAAATCGAAGGCCAGCAATCACTGATATGAAGGCACACTATTGCAAATAATATCTTCCTTTCCCGTTGCCCTTCTCCTGTGGGACTCAGCTGGCCCTGTTTGCAAATTTGCAATCCCTTAAATGATGTTGGAGGGCTGTACTAATATACTGTAAACTGACTGATGACTGACACGTACCTCTTTCTGTTGGCCCAGAGTTCCATCTTTCTATGCCTGCATGCTCCAATGACTGTTATCAAAGCCAGCAAGTATTGATAAAGTTTTATAAGTGACATGGGGTCAATGGAAAGACCCTTCCATGCTGTTGTTTACTTCATTAGCTTAGCGTGGTGACCCCAGCAACCAAAAAAAACCCTTCTCTGTAAGACGCCATTTTTATTGGTATTGTTACTCGTTATGGTTAACTTTTTTGAGGCTCCAACCTTCTGACCCACTACCTAGTTCCTAGGGTAAGTGGGACCTATAGAAATTCCTAGCCAAAAGTTGAATAATCTATTTTTTGCCAATATATTTCACGGAAAATTCTGTGTCCCCTGAGCCTTATGATAGATGTGTATGTGCAGTGTTAATATACAGTCACATAACTTGGCCCCATGGAATTCATACGTCTCATACGTTCCTAAGGACTCGGGACGCTCTAACATTCCTGTCTAACGTTGATATATTGCATGTTTATGTCTTTTGTAGACTGAGTGAATCGGGTTTTCGTTTCACGCAAGAAGAAAGGGGTGGGGGCTGGTTAAGGCAGGGGAAACAGGGCCACCAACTGAGACTTAAAATTAAAATTAGGTTTTCTTAAAGGTCACAGATTACAATTAATAAAAAAAAACTGGGAGGAAGGGGGCGCATAATGGACCTCTAGTTATCTGTAAACCAAGATAATCACAACAAAGGGTTGAAGGGGTGGTTTGTTTACACAGAGCTCATTATCTCTAAAACTATTACTCCTTTAGGGTAAGTCCGTTTTGGGGAGATTTGATCACCTGGCTACTAATCGCCTTGTTTTTGCGGCGTCCAATCTCCCCAAACGCCTTCCCTGACTCTGCGCCGGCTAAATTTAAAAAATGCAATATCACACGCGGATATTCGTCGAAGTTGCGACGTTTGGGGAGATTGGTCGCCGCAAAAATGAGGCGATTAGTCAATAGGCGACCAAATCTCCCCAAAACGCCCTGTGTGGCCTGACCCTTATAATGAGCAAAACGATGTATATAGGTGTATACGGACCCTCCCCAGCATAGTGTTCCACTTTATATAATTATGACTTCCGCAGATCTCAGATTCAATATATTTGTCATTTCCTAGACTCACCCTTTGCATTTGCTTTTTTTTAAAACGAGGATTGGATTATTTGAACAGCAGGTGTGGATAGAAATGGAATTATGACACTTGTTTTGGGATTTGAATACCTTCTGTGTTACAATGGTTTAAACCTCTGAAATATCCAACGTAAGGCGACTCATCGGCAGTTGGTAAATGTATTGTGATTGGGAGGTATATTGAGGTCTCAGCCAAGTATTAGCTGCACATACAGCTTTAGGGATGGAAGCTGGTTATGAATGTTGAGTGAGAAATCCAGGGCTCTCTGCGTTAGAGTAATGGAGACTCTAAGGTCATGTGTTCTTCAGATGTTCTTCAGCATCTCACTGGAGGTCAGTTGGGTTATAGTTCAACAACTGCTGAAGGGGTCCATGTGTGTTTGCACCCATGCTGAGCACTGTGGAATTAACAGGAGTAAAGGGAGGGCGTCTTTAAAGGGGACAAAAATTCCAAAAACATAACATCGAGGGTTGAAGCAAATCTATTGTAGAAGACCAACCACAATGCAAAAATCGAATACAACCTTTTATTATTGAGGTGCTTAGGGGGTGTTACTCAACATGAAGCCTGTTGTTGGACTATCTATTGCAGATCTAACATTAACTAGTACAGATAGTTTGTCCTTAAGCAACGCCAACACTAAAGTTCTGAATCCTTCACAAAGCCGATGATGACCTTTGGTGGAAGAAAATAATAGTCCTTTAGAAAAGACAAAGCTTTCAAACCCCGCACTAGTGTTTTCCTTAAGTGCAGGGAAGCGGCCGGCGTCCTGCTTTATAGATGCCATCCAGCCCCCCCCACCAGATGTCAGTAAAATGTTGGTTAATGTGGATTAAAGACAATATGTGAAGGTTGTAATCTTGGAACCGTGACATTTTATAGCAGCAGCCGAGCTCCCTGTGTCTCTTAACATTAGAATTTGAGGTTCTAACATAACATCCACTCTGTAATTGTCTGTCATTTCTATTCAATTCCTGTTATTTCTTAAAATTGCTCCTTCCACACGTATCTTGCCCTGGCTTGGAATCTCTCCATCTTCTATCTAATGCCGCATGAAGCCCCTCAAGGTCTAAATTGTTTACAATACAGTATGGAACAGGGACCTGATCACCCTAAAGCAGGGATCTATAGATTTTTTTTGGTTCAAACTTCCCCCCCCCTTGGAGGTCAAACCTACATTCAGGCCCCCTTTATCTCCAAACAAGGATACAGATATATGAAAATAGAGCAGTTTTGGCCATTCATTCATAGTTTCAACAATACATACCCCAAATCCCTCTCTATCTGACCTTCCAGGAGTATCTAGAAGAACTAATAGGCATTTTCTCCAAATCTCAACCTGAATGCCTTCAGGCTGAGCTCCCACCCCAGCTACTGCTCTAGGCCCCAAAAGTGCGGCATCCTCACAGTTAAGGAATCAATACCTTTACATTTCTATTAGGGATGCTTGGATGCCCACAGGTTGAAGCACATACTGCAGAGACAGGTAGAGTAAACTTTGTCTAAACTTCTATTGTCTTTCAGACTAACCCCATTCTTGGCGATAATATGTTTAGTAGTGATGGGCAAATTTGTCCCATGTTGCTTTCCGGCAAAATTTACGAGACGGGCGAAAAATTTGCAAAACGTGAATTTCGACACCGCTGACATTTGACACACGTTGAAGTCAACGGGTGTCTGTTTGATTTTCAATGGCTTCTACAAACATTGACTCGGGCAAATTTTCTCTGCAATTATTTGCCGGCAGTGAAACGCAAAAATTTGCCTGTCGACTAAATTCGTCCAAGACTAATGTTTAGTTCTAGGCTGGCACAAAGCCAGACTTCACTCCATGAACTTGATGCAGTAAAAAAGTAATTATATTTAACAAGAAAGAAACATCTCAAGTAATAGCCTTACGCATTTCGTGCCTTGTGGGCGCTTAATCATAGGCACGAAACGCATAAGGCTATTGCTTGAGATCTTTCTTTTTTGTTGAATAAAATTACTTCTTTACTGCATCCAGTTTATGGAGTGAAGTCTGGTTTTGTGCCAGCCTACAACTAAACATATTATTGCCAAATTGCCTCCCCAAGCTGAAGGTCTGGGGCGTGAGCACCTGGACCCTATGTTATTTTTGGTAAGTGTACCTTACTATTTACCCAAAGAAAATACGTAGTGATGGCGAATTTGCGCCGTTTCGCTTTGCTGAAAAATTTGCGAAATTCCCACGAAATTCACAAAATGGTGAAAAATTTGCGAAACGCCACCGGCGTCTCATTTTTTATGCCCAATTTACCCATAGAAAATACATAGTGATGGCGAAATTGCGCCGTTTCACTTCGCCGGAAAATTCGCAAATTTCCTGCGAAATTTGCAAAACGGTGAAAAAATTGCGAAATGGCGCCGGCGCCTCATTTTTGACGCCGGCGTCCGTTTTTGATGCCAGTGCCCATTTTTTTAGACACCGACGGCGGTTTATTTTATGCCGACGTCCGTTTTTTCCGTCGCTGCGCCAATTTTGTTTTTACGCCGGCAAATTTTCGCAGGCGTTTCGCGAATTTATTTGCTGGCGGCGAATCGCGCAAATTTGTCACAAATTCGCACCTGGCGAATAAATCCGCCCATCACTAAAAATACGGGATATTCACCCTTTCCTCCCTCCCCTCATTTCCTTCCTTCCCATGAATAGATGATTGCATAACCGCAGTCTTCCCTATTCCCTCCTATTGTTCTCTGACTGTGACTATATTCCCTGTACAAGAATGCAGAAGGAGGCGTGGCTTCACATCAGAGGGGAGTGGCACAATGTCCTGGAGGGTGTGGAAAGTGGATCTGTGCCATAAATGGAACTTTGGATTAAAAAGACTCTCCTCTTGTTTTCCTTAAATTACTTTAGAGAGAGAAGCTATAACTATGTGTCCGCATGGATATTCTGCTGTATTAAGCCCAATTCAGCTGGAATACTTTGAGGTTAAAGTGACCCTTTAATCCGGAAAATAGAATATTTGTAGCTATTTGTACCCTTTTTATTCTGATGTAAAATTGAGCATTATTTCTCTGGCATGGTGCTGATATTCAGATCGGAGCAGAAATGAACAAGGACAGAACAAAGGAATCCCATAACTTTCCAACAGCCGAGGCACTTTTACGAGGATCTCTGATAGGGCAGGGTATGGTTGCTAGGAAACCATAGTGTTCATCCAGGGAATTTCGGAGGAAATTGCCTAGTAGAGGATTTGCAGTCAAGCTGTTATTAACTGCCAGTAATATTTATCTAATATTCTTTGGCTGTCCCTTTAGTGACACGGGCATACAAACGCACTCATATATATTCCGGAGCTAACCCATCCGGTGCCTGCAGGCGTGTTCTGCTGTAATAATGGCACCAGCAGCCCATGAGTTAATGGAGGGCAAGGTGAGATTCTTGTCATATTCACAGAAACAGGAGCTGCAAAAAATGAGCTCAGATTTGCATTATTGTGAGAAAAATTCTGCATATATTTCCATTATCAGGGTTGTGAGAGATCAAAGCTGTGTCCTCAAAATTTTCTGTCCAGAGGGGAACTGCAAACATTTCATTTAAATTTCCCATATTTTAGTGGCAGCTTCCTGATTGGTCTTTATTATTTACTTTTTTACTTATTTGCCTTCTACTTCTCTATCTCTCTCTCTCTCTCTTTCTCTCTCTCTCTCTCTCTCCATCTTTCAAATGGGGTCACTGACCCCATCTACTAAACAGAAGGATTGGTATGGTGCCAGTTCCGACGTACAATGAAGAAGGCTGCTGTGATTTCTGTTTAGTTCTGGCAATGGAATCTGTCTGAAATACACAGGCACGGACCTTCTTTATGTTTTGTATTTGGTTGAAGAAAACAAGAGCCGGGAAGATTCTTACTTTGCTAATCTCGTATGGATTTGCTCTTTGATACAGAATAGAACAGCAATTCTATGGTATATACTGGTTACTTACCCTGTAATATTATATTCCCTTTCCTGCTCAGATATCTCGCCAAAACCCAGATACAGTCAAACCTCGATTTTACACATTTTTTTCTGCATTTTACACTGTTTTTCTATGGTATCACCAATATGGAAAGCATAATCAAATGCGGGCGATGCTCAACTATAACTCAGCGCTTGTTGTAGCATTGGGTGCAAACTGCTGGTCCCCCCCCTGCCAGGGACCCACTTATAACTCCAAGAAATACGCGCTTTTTTCCTGTGAAAAGTGATTTATTTTGCCAACAAATTAGGCAACATTTCGGCCCGAAATGTTGCTTAGTTACCTAGTTGGCTAGTTTAGTTTTGCTTCACCAAAAAATCTGAGAATTTCCTAGGAAAGTCACAAAATGGCGAAACTCAAATTTTGACGCCAGCGTCAATTCCCGGGCGGCAAAATTGATGCCGGCAACAACTAGACGTGCGCCTATTGTGTCCAATTGCATTAAAGTCAATGGGCGCTAGTTAAATTGTCGCTGGCATCAAAATTGTCGCCGGCGTCTAAATTTTCGCACCGGTTTCGCAAATGTATTTGCCGGTGGTGAAATGTGGAAATTCACCCATCACTAGCAATAAATCTAAAACAGAGCTTCTCCGGCACTACTTCTTCTTGCACCTGCATTTGAGTTTTCAATGTTTACTTTGGAGAACCAGTGGGTGCAAATATGGGGGATTGTTCACCTTTAAATTAACAGTTAGTATGATGTAGAGAGTGATATTCTGAGACATTTTGTATTATTTGTGTTTTTTGAGTTATTTAGCTTTTTATTCAGCCCTCTCTATCATTTTCAGTTTCAGCCATCTGGTTGCTAGTGTCCAAATTACCCTAGCAACCATGCACTGATTTTAATAAAACACTGGGATATGAATAGGAGAGGGTCTAAATAGAAAGATGAGTAATAAAAAGCAGCAATAACAATAAATGTGTAGCCTTACAGAGCATTTGTTTTTACATGGGGTCAGTGACCACCATTTGAAGGCTTTGAAAGAGTCATAAGAGGAAGGGAAATCATTTAACTATTAAAAAAAAAAAGGAAAAAATGAAGGCCAATTGAAACGTTGATTGGAATGGTCCATTCTATAACATACTAAGAGGCAGATTTATCAAGGGTCGAATTTCGAAGTGATAAATACTTAAAAATTCGACCATCAAATGGCTTTACTTTAATTTTGAATATCGAAGTTTTTTTCACCGATGGGATCCTTCGAATTGAATGATTCGAAGGATTTCATCCATCCATCGAACGATTTTTCCTCGACTTCAAAAAACTTAGAAAACTGCTCTAGAAGGTCCCCATAGGCTAACATAGCACTTCGGCGGGTTTAATTTGGCGAAGTATTGAAGTCAAAGTTTTTTTAAAGAGACAGTACTTTGATTATCGAATGGACGAATATTCAAACTATTTTACTTTGATTCGAATTCGAAGTCGTAGTATCCTGTTCGATGGTCGAAGTATCCAACAAATTACTTTGAATTTCGAATTTTTTTTTCTTTGAAAATTTCCTCGAATTCACTTCGACCCTTGATAAATCTGCCCCTAAAAGTTCACTTAAAGGTGAACTACCCCTTTAATGCCTCTTTGAATAATAACCCAAACAGGGAACAGGATGGACAAGCAGCATCCACAAGGACCCAAAGCTTTCTGAGGATGCCGGGAGTAGTAAATCAGTGACACTGGAGAGAAGCCAGTGGAGATATAATATAGATATATATTTTGACTGCTGTACTAGGCAATCCTGGCTGGAGCCATGGTGGACTCATTGGGGATCATTTATTAACACCGGGCAAATTTGTCCATGGGCAGTAACCAATGGCAACCAATCAAATTGCTGTATTCGTGGTTTGATTGCAGTTGGCTTTAAAATGCTAATCACTGATAGGTTGCTATAGGTAACTGCCCATGGGCACATTTGCCCAGTGTTGATAAATGAGCCCCATTGAGAGTTATGCTGAGTGTCCTGTGCTCGGCTGGATCCCATATATCAGCAGTCTTCTGGCTCACACAATATAATAGGCAGTACCTGCATATCGCAAGCCTTTCCCTAAGCAAACGCGGCTTTGGATGCCCTCACAATACCTTGGAAGTGATGGTGCTGTTGCTAAGTAACCAGTATGACAAAAAAAGCATGTTAAAGTTATGCACTAACTGTAACTAACAACTGTGTTTTGATAATTCTAGGCTTTCCCAGCAACTTCTGCAACAAGCTGCCACCATTGTTACTGTCTTATTAGTGATGGGCGAATAGTGATGGGCGAATAAAATCGCCATGCGTGAATTCATGGCAAAATCCCAAAAGTTAGCCAGCGAACAATCCGTCGCATCAAAAAATCCGCCACGTTGGAAAAATGTGGGCGCGCTCAGAATAGAACGAAAAGGCGACTTATCGCCGGGCGACTAAATCTCCCCGAATCTGAGCGTGTGTCTCTGCCCTAAATGTTAACTCAAAGGTGAACAACCCCTTGAACATAGGGAGGTTACTTGTCCATTTTGTTGAAATCAAACATCAGGAGGGCAGAAATGAAAATGCTGCATTGGATTGTATAGAATTTGCCAGCAGTTCAGACAGCTGACCTTTTTGATGACTGATGCGTTAGTTACAGGAAGCTTCCAGCTGTCACGAAGCCTTGGTATAGGAATGGTTTCTAATCCGGAGAGTGGGCGTCTCAATATACAGTTTCCCTCTCACACCTGTCCTTGTATTGGGGTTTAATAACCTCCACTGGAGCACAGAATACTAATTATATCATTTAAAGGGAAACTATACCCCCAGAATGAATACTAAGCCAATAAATAATTCATATCATATTAAGAGGACTAGCAAAGAATCTTACCAAACTGCAATATACTGTACATATTAGTAAATATGACCCTTACACATCTCTTGCCTTGAGCCACCGTGCCGTGATGGTCTGTGTGCTGCCTCAGAGATCACCTGACCAGAAATACTGCAGCTCCAACTGTAACAGGAAGAGATCACCTGACCAGAAATACTGCAGCTCTAACTATAACAGGAAGAGATCACCTGACCAGAAATACTGCAGCTCAAAATGTAACAGGAAGAAGTGTGGAAGCAAAAGACAAAACTCTGTGTGTTAATTGGCTCATGTGACCTAATGGTTTCTTTGTGTGCACCGTGAATAGTAATGATCCCAGGGGGCGGCCCTTAGTATTTAAATTGACAGTTTTCTATTTAGGATAACCCAATGGCACATACTACTAAAAGAAGTATATTATTATGAAAATGGTTTATTTAAAGGAAGCATTGCTTTACAATTTTTATTTTTATGCAATATATTTTTATAAGTGCCTACACCGTTCGAAGGTTTAGTTTTCCTTTAACCGATCACACACCCCTCAAATGGGATCTCAGCTCCCCATAAAGCCTAAAGGAGTGGTTCACCTTTAAGTTCAATTTTAGTTTGTTATAGAATGGCTAATTCTAAGCAACTTTTTTTAATTATTTGCCTTTTTTTTTTTTTTGCTGCCTCTTTCCAACTTTCATATTGGGGTCACTGATCCCATCTAAAAACCAATTGCTACTGTATTGCTACTTTTAATTATTCATCTTTCTATTAAGGCCTCTCCTATTCTCATTCCAGTCTCTTAACATATCTCCCAACATTTTGGAAATAAAAAGAGGGACAAAAAAAAATTGCCGCACGCAGTGCATTTTTATGGCCACACCCACTAATTACCATGTTCATGTCTTTTTCTAACTGTTCAGTGCAGAGAAAATCTGGACTTTCCAGTACAAATGAGGGACCGTGGGTTGAGCTGTCAAAAGAGGGACTGTCCCTCTAAAAACGGGACAGTTGGGAGGTATGCTCTTAGACAAATCAGTGCAATTTCAGGTCCAAATTACCCAAGCAAACAGACTGCTGAAATTGCAAACTGGAGAAAAAGCTTAAATAGCCACAAATAATAAAAATGAAAAACAAATGCAAATTGTCTCAGAATATCGCGCTCTAAGTCGTACTAAAAGTTAATTTAAAGGTGAACAACCCCTTGTTCACCAACATAATGTGCCAATGGGCCCCCTAATTCTAAATATCTAAAATCTTTTTGACCAATGATGTTGAGGCATGTCCAGGGCTATAGTTCAGCAACATTTTGTCCATTTTTATCATATTCCATTTATGTCTTGATAGAAATACAAATTGAATTTTCAGTGTCTACTGTCTGCCATAGATTGGTGGCTAATTCCTCTTTACCAGCCCAATGAATTTGGGCCCAGATTGTCAACTGCCAATCAAATATGGCCGCCTCCTTGGGAGAGGACAATCCAGATGGCAGGGTAATTGGATTTTACATTGCTTTCTGCATATTTTCACTTGTACAATAGTGAGGACCAATAGTCTCTCTTTAAATATCAATACAAGCACCCTCTAGGATGTCTCATGAATATGTAATCATGGAGGGGGAAGTTCTTCTCTTAGATTTGCATGACAGAGAATTAAATATTTTGCATTTATTGGGTCCTGATTCAGTGTAACACATAGAATATTGTAAATGGAATACGGTTCTTGCCTGTCTTTCCAGATAATTATATTTCTCTCATTGATCAATATGGGTTACTTTCACTTTTGTTATGGAACTTATGGAACTCATGAACTTGAATATAAGTATCACTTGTGTATTATAAGGGATAATGTACCCCCTACTGTAAATGATAAGGATATTAGAAGTCACTGAGGGGTTCTGTGACCATATAAAGGCACAAGGCTACAGGCTGATATACAGGGAACTCTGAGTATCACTCATGTATTATAAGGGATAATGTACCCCCTACTGTAAATAATAAGGATCTTAGAAGTCACTGAGGGGTTATGTGACCATATAAAGGCACAAGGCTGCAGGCTGAGTTATACAGGGAACTCTGAGTATCACTCATGTATTATAAGGGATAATGTACCCCCTACTGTAAATGATAAGGATATTAGAAGTCACTGAGGGGTTGTTCTGTGACCATATAAAGGCACAAGGCTGCAGGCAGAGTTATACAGGGAACTCTGAGTATCACTCATGTATTATAAGGGATAATGTACCCCTACTGTAAATGATAAGGATATTAGAAGTCACTGAGGGGTTGTTCTTTGACCATATAAAGGCACAAGGCTGCAGGCTGAGTTATACAGGGAACTCTGAGTATCACTCATGTATTATAAGGGATAATGTACCCCCTACTGTAAATGATAAGGATATTAGAAGTCACTGAGGGGTTCTGTGACCATATAAAGGCACAAGGCTGCAGGCTGAGTTATACAGGGAACTCTGAGTATCACTCATGTATTATAAGGGATAATGTACCCCCTACTGTACATGATAAGGATATTAGAAGTCACTGAGGGGTTGTTCTGTGACCATATATAGGCACAAGGCTGCAGGCTGAGTTATACAGGGAACTCTGAGTATCACTCATGTATTATAAGGGATAATGTACCCCCTACTGTAAATGATAAGGATATTAGAAGTCACTGAGGGGTTGTTCTGTGGCCATATAAAGGCACAAGTCTGCAGGCTGAGTTATACAGGGAACTCTGAGTATCACTCATGTATTATAAGGGATAATGTACCCCCTACTGTAAATGATAAGGATATTAGAAGTCACTGAGGGGTTGTTCTGTGACCATATAAAGACACAAGGCTGCAGGCTGAGTTATACAGGGAACTCTGAGTATCACTCATGTATTATAAGGGATAATGTACCCCCTACTGTAAATGATAAGGATATTAGAAGTCACTGAGGGGTTGTTCTGTGACCATATAAAGGCACAAGGCTGCAGGCTGAGTTATACAGGAAACTCTGAGTATCACTCATGTATTATAAGGGATAATGTACCCCCTACTGTAAATGATAAGGATATTAGAAGTCACTGAGGGGTTGTTCTGTGGCCATATAAAGGCACAAGTCTGCAGGCTGAGTTATACAGGGAACTCTGAGTATCACTCATGTATTATAAGGGATAATGTACCCCTACTGTAAATGATAAGGATATTAGAAGTCACTGAGGGGTTGTTCTGTGACCATATAAAGACACAAGGCTGCAGGCTGAGTTATACAGGGAACTCTGAGTATCACTCATGTATTATAAGGGATAATGTACCCCCTACTGTAAATGATAAGGATATTAGAAGTCACTGAGGGGTTGTTCTGTGACCATATAAAGGCACAAGGCTGCAGGCTGAGTTATACAGGCCAGGGTACTCCTTACAACTGATGACATGACTAAGTTCATTCTATAAATATATATTTTACAATATAGCAATATGCAATTTTGTAACTAATTTATAATTGATTTGTAAGTGAATAGCTCTGCCCCCTGAGCATGAAATAAATATGTGCACATCCTTTCTTGCATTAGGAATCCCATGTTTGGCCGAGGAGCTGTATGTCCAGCTGTTTGGATATATTTAGAGAAGTAAAAGAACCATATTGGTTGAGGTAAGAGGTAAGACGTAGAGCTGGTGTGCAAGATGAAGCATACAGCAGCTCAGTGTACAGCGTTGATTTCCTTGCCCTTTAATTCCAGCTCTTCATACATAAACACTGAGTAGTGCTGTAGCTGTTGTAGTCTGGATGAACCTTAAGTAGAATAATATCTGCTTCTATTTCTGGAGCCGGCATTAATGCGCCCAAGCAGCAGCTGGGCATCACAGCTTTATATAATGTCAGCCAGCTGTTGTACACTAAAAACCATTAAGTATGACAAGCATTCGGCAGCTCCGGCCGTTCAGCCTGACTCAATTTCAAGGTAGATTCACTCGGAGGGCTTTGTTTTCCGAAGTCGCCCGAAGTTTCCTCGGGAGACAACTTTAAGCGACTTCGGGAAAAGAAGTGCACCGAGTGCCATCCCACCGGCGATTTACGTTCTAGCCGGCGGGAGGCAATTCGAGGAGATTAGTCGCCCGGAAGAAGAGGAGATTTGTCGCTGGGTGACTAATCCCCTGAATCTGAGAGTGTGTCTCTGCCTTCAGTATGATGTAGAGAGTGATATTCTGAGACCATTTAGTCGCCCGGTGACAAATCGCCACTTCTTCGGGCGACTAATCTCCCCAAACTGCCTCCGCGCGGGCTAGAATCTAAATTGTCGGCGGGATGGCACTCCGGGCGCTTCATTTTCCGAAGTTGCCTCACAAGAACACTTTGGGAGACTTCGGAAAATGAAGTGCTATTTGTGGTTTATGAGTTATTTAGCTTTTTATTCAGCAGCTCTCCAGTTTGCAATTTCAGTAATCTGGTTGTTACGATCCAAATTACCCTGGTCTTTAGCTCTGTAGCACTTGGAAAGACTTTATTTAATAAAATACGAATTTTTCTCACTATTTAGATATAAATCGAGAGAAAATCCGAATCGCTCATTGCAGGGCTTTTTCCTGAAAAGCCCTGAATGTTTCGGACTGTTGACGAAAGATCCGAAATAGTCAGATTTTCGGGCTAATTCCAGCACAGACCACAGAAACTTCTAAATAGGATAGTGACTTATATACAACCTCGGTAAGTATGAGATGCCGGTTTTTCCGGATTCTGACTTTTTCCATCCTCTGGGTATAATAAATCTCAAGGTTTTTTTTTCCACTAAAAATTTGGATTCTATTGTAAAAAAAACGGATTTTTCAAGTTTTTGGCATTCGGAATTTAATAAATAACCCCTTATTGTACAGTTTTGCTTTGGGAATCATCTCTGTGGTTGCTGAACTACATTTCCCATCATGCTTTACATTCGGAAAAAATGTAAAGAGGGACAAAAACATCAGCTGAGCAGGGCGCGGCAACATTTTTAACCATGCCCATTTTATGGCCACACCCCCTAATTAACATGTCCATTTTACACAATTTGGCAGGTTATGAAATTCTGAACACACTTCTAAGAGTTATAGGACAATGTTTATGACAGTTTTGTTGATAAAGCTGAAATTGCTCTTTAAGCTGTGAGTCTCGGTTCTCCCAAGAGACCTGCTTATCTTAAATTGTTACAATAGTTTCTTTGCTCATCTTAAATTGTTACAAATGAATCTAAGTGCAGCTGCTGAGTGTTCTAGGCTCTCTGCCAAAGAGCCTGTTATTTTAATTACGTTTCAGAAACTTTGAATATTTTTCAGTACAGGAGATCAAACAGAAACTTCATTTTTTTGTGTAAACGTTTGAAATTGCTTAATTTTAGTGAAACCGTTCGAATTGCTAGTTTTTTCGGTGAAAACGTTCGGATTGCTCGATTTTTTTTGTGTGAAAATGTTCGAATTGCACGATTATTTTGTGAAAACGTTCGACTTTCAAAAATTTTCGTGAACTTTCCAATTTCACGATTTTACGTGAATTTTTCGCCGTTTCGCGAATTCTGCTGGAAATTTTTCAACTAAGCAAAATGGGAGAAATTCGCCCATCACTAGTGGCCAGTTGGATAAGCAACAACATGGTTCCCTGTAGGTTTCAGATTATCTTTCCAGTCCTTGCCCTGGATTTCCATCTGATTTAATGTATATTTCAGCATTTTCTCCTCGCTGAAACTCCGCTCCTACCTGGTTAATCCCTTAAAATGTCCATTTTGGCGTTATTCTCCTCTCTCGTCGTCCCTGCTGTACTTCAGACTTGGCGTATTAATATTCATATCCCAGGTTCCTTTGTTTGCCTCGAAGCTCTTGTCAAACAGTTTAGACATTTGACAGAGAACCTTTTACACAGCAGGAGCTCGTCCAAATTAAATACAATTTTAAGTGTTTGCCTTGAAACTCTGTTGCCACCTTCTATTTTCTAATTACCTGAAACCAGTGGGTCACTCAGAGAATTGCAGGCGATTACATGTGATTAGTCCCAGCCCTTTTCTTTACAGGCGTGTTTTCCCTTCTGCTTAAGTCTTCCCAATGCAACTTTATTAAAGGTAAACGAAACCCTACTTTACTGCACTGCTGAACAGCGGCAATTCTGAGGCAGCAACCCAGATTCCGCTATTGCACTCTCTGCACTAACGGAGCCGAATTTCTGGGTTAAAAGCCAGAAATTCGTCTCTTAAATTTACAAGAGTTGGCTTTTTGCCGCCCCTTGTAACTGGCTTCTTGCTGCCGTCTGTCTGACGTGAAAACGTTAGAATTTTAAGATTTTTTCGGAAACTTTCCGATTTCACATTTTTCCGCAAATTTTTCGGCGAAACGTGAGAAATCCGCCCATCACTATATATAGGCCCCTGAGGGCCTATGCCTAGGGCGGCATGGTTTTGGGGGTGGCCCTCGGGGTGCCTATTTTTTTCCTTTCTGTTTTTTTTTTTAAAAAAAACCCTCCCCACCCCCACCGCCACGGAGTCTGGTGACTGAGCTGAGGGGGTGAGGGGTAGGGGGGCTGAGAAAGAATGCAATGAATACGTTGCGTGACGTCAACGCGCATGACGCACAATGTCAGCGTGCATGATGTAAGAGCGTGTTTAGGTCTCAGCGGCATCAAACCTAAATACAGCCCTGGGCATGGTGAGAGAAAATCTGCACTTTACCATGGGTTTGGTCCAAGTTTGGAAGTAAGGGGAGGTGGTGTAATGGGCGAATTTATTCGACAGGCGCAAATTTGCGGCAAACTTCCACGTTTCACCGTCTGCGAATAAATTTATGAAATTGCCACGAAAATTAGTCTGCGCCAATTCTGCCCATTGACTTGTCGTCGGAATTGTCGCCAGCGTCATAATTTGCGTTTTGTGAATTTTTCGCCGTTTCGAAGCAAAATGAGAGAAATTCGCCCATCACTAGTAAGACACTTTCAGGGGAATGTAATAAAAGTCGCAAAAAGCGAAACAATTCACACTAATAAGAATAAAAAGCCACATCTCGCAATGTAACATTGTTCCTTCAACTGTTATTACATTGCGAATTTTAATTGCGCATTTCGAATTTTTATTCTTAAGAAGTGCTTGAAGGGGTCGTAATCTTTTGGAGCAAAAATAACGACTTTTTCAGTAAGAAGTTTAATTACATTGACTAAAAAATTTCGGAAGTGGTCGCTAAACAGTTTCCAGGGTCGCAAAAGCTATGTTCAATTTGCGCCAAGCAAAATTTGTTTGTGTAAAGGAATAACGTTTTGCATTGCGAATAGTTTTTCCCTTCCGACTTTTATTACATTACCCCGTTTCTGTGCCTCCTGATACAGCAGGGACAGCAGGTGCCCCTATAGGTCTGTGTATTTCCCGAGTGACTGAACACTGAACAGTAACAGTAGGCTGATGAAGAATATTAATTGCACTTGACTTCATGCTAATGCCACATAATTCCAGAAAAATACACAGTGATATTGTCATTTTCTGAACTTTCACCGACTTTCTCCGTTCTCAGCGCAAACGGAAATCAATATCAAGGCGTCATACATCAAGGGAGACGGCCGAGGGTTGATTTGGTGCCTTTACGTAAAGCAGAGTGTATAGAAAAATATTGAATATCTGATTTTTGTGTGAGTGGAACATAAGCAATTCATGGGGAAGAAACAAATGGGTTAAAGACTACAGTTCCCAGTTCAAGTAAGTCTCTTGGACTGATTATCAATACAATCAGATGATCAACTTGCAGTATATCCGTCACTTTATTGCTATATACAATAGGGGGACTGGAACATCAATATTGCGCTGTAATCAAATATCCGGAGGGCTGACAAACTGGGTTTAAAGCGGTTGTAAACCCAATCGTAACGCCGTCCAATAGCGCCCACTAGTTTTCTATCGTAGTTTTCAAAAACTGTAATTATGGATGCAAGAAAATTCACCAATGAGAATTCTACTGATCACAAACTTCATTACAAATGCAAGAGAAGTGACCAATGAGAATGCTGATTCTCAGCACCATGTTAGGCATCTTGCTGTTATCTTACATACACAGATAATGTTTTTTCCTTCACTACATGACACTGGAATCAAACATGGGGATAATGGACTGACTTGTTCAGTGCTGGGAAACTGGACTTTAGTGCAGAGACACACAGTCAGTAGTGATGGGCGAATTTATTCGGCAGGCGCGAATTTGCGCGATTCGCCACCAGCGAATAAATTCGCCCAAAAAAATTCTCCGGCGTCGGAAAAAAACGGACGCCGGCGTAAAAAACGGATGCCGGCGTCAAAAAACGGGCGCCGGTGACAAAAATGGGCGCCGGCATCAAAAACGAGACGCCGGCGCAGTTTCCCGAATTTTTCGCCGTTTCACGAATTTCGCTCGGAATTCGCGAATTTACCGGCGAACGAAACGGCGCAAATTCGCCCATCACTAACAGTCAGATTAGGGGAGATCAGTCACCGTCGACAAATCTCCTCTTCTTCGGGGCAACTAATATCACCAAACTGCCTTCCTGCCGGCTAGAATGGAAATCGGCGACGTGATGGCACTTGGACCGATTTGTTTCCCAAAGTCGCCTGAAGTTTCCTCGTGAGGCAACTTTGGTTACTTCGGAAAACGAAGCACACACACCGATTGCCATCCCACCGGCAATTTGCATTCTAACCGGCAGGAGGCAGTTCTGGGAGATTAGTCGCCCTGCAGAAGAGGAGATTTGTCGCCGGGCGTCTGATCTCCCCTAATCTGACTGTGTGTCTCTGCCCTTAAACTTCCAACTCCAGTTGCAGGAACAAAGAACATGGAGTCAGATACAGATCAGTAGTGATGGGCGAATTTATTCGCCAGACGAAAATTTGCGGCGAATTCCCATGATTCGTCACCGGCGATTAAATTCGCAAAAAAATTCACTGCCGGCAAAAACGGACGCCGGCGTCAAAAACTAGATGCCGGCGCTGTTTCTCGAACTTTCTGCCATTTTTCGGCGAATCGAAACGGCCCAATTTCGCCCATCACTACAGATCAGCTGTGATTCTCACTCGAGGATTATTTTGTATATTAATGCTGCTGCAGTCCCTGGAGAGCAAGCAAAAAGTTTTATTGAGTAATATTGCTTTAAGTATACAACCCTGATGTTGCTGAACTAAAGCTCCCAGCTAAATGTTACATCATTCTGGGATTTGTAGTCCAGCAACAACAGAGTAAAGTCTGGTTGAGCAATGCCGCGCAGCAGGGTTTACTGCCCATTTAAGGGTTAAGAGACCCGTGTCGTTTGCTTGAGGAGGAGAACAACACACTGATAGATACTGACAGTTTTCTTTATAATCCCACTGTAAGCAAATGATTTGGAGGCGTCTCAGTCATGCACCCACTGTGCCGTTTAGGATCCAGCCGTAAACATAATTCCGGGTGTTATTAAAACAAACATGGGCGGATGGTGGTGGGTGGAATTCCGCGCGCCGCTCTTTGTACTTCAGGCTTTCATTCTGCTGCTCTGCTCCGACAGTAATAGACTGACACAGAACTACAAACAGTGGAAAGTAGAAAGAGAATCGCACAGACACCAAATATGTTGCAGGTGGGGAGCGTCCCCTATTTTTTATTGTGACCACCTGTGCTGCACAGGTGGTCACAATAAAAAAATAGGGGACGCTCCCCACCTGCAACATATTTGGTGTCTGTGCGATTCTCTTTCTACTTTCCACTGAATGTTCTGACGTGTGCTGACCGTTAGGGATGTCGCGGACTGTTCGCCCGCGAACTAATTCGCGCGAACATCGACTATTCGCGTTCGGCGAATGTTCGCGAACGTCGCGCGACGTTCGCCAATTTGGGTTCGCCTTAGCTGGCGCTTATTTTTGCCCTCTCACCCCAGACCAGCAGATACATGGCAGCCAATCAGGAAGCTCTCCCTCCTGGACCACCCCCACACCCCCTGGACCACTCCCCTTCCATATATAAACTGAAGCCCTGCAGCGTTTTTTCATTCTGCCTGTGTGTGCTTGGAAGAGCTAGTGTAGGGAGAGAGCTGCTAGTGATTTGAGGGACAGTTGATAGTAAGTTTGCTGGCTAGTAATCGACTTGATACTGCTCTGTATTGTAGGGACAGAACTCTGCAGGGATTTGAGGGACATTTTAGGTTAGGTAGCTTTGCTGGCTAGTAATCTACCTTCTACTGCAGTGCTCTGTATGTAGCTGCTGTGGGCAGCTGTCTGTCCTGCTGCTGATCTCTCATCTGCATCTGTTCTTCAAACAACTGCCACCTAGCTGTCTAAATATCAATAATAATACCGTCTCCAGAAACACCACCCGAGTGACGTTTTTCAAGCAGCAATAATATATTCCGTATCCAACGGCTGTAGTGTATACGTTGACCTTGCAGGCATTATTTGCCCAGTCTTTAACCAAGTGCCACCTAGCTGTGTGAGCTTTTTCACATTCCGTGTCCAGAAACATCACCTGAGTGACGTAGTGTGATTTCTGCCCTTTACAGCACAAAACGCAGCGCTGTGTCAACAATGGATTTTTCAGATACATATTTGCCCTTGATCCCCCTCTGGCATGCCACTGTCCAGGTCGTTGCACCCTTTAAACAACTTTAAAATCATTTTTCTGGCCAGAAATGTCTTTTCTAGCTTTTAAAATTCGCCTTCCCATTGAAGTCTATGGGGTTCGCGACGTTCGCGAACTATTCGCATGTTTTGTCGCAAGTTCGCGAATATGTTCGCGAACATTTTTTCCGCCGTTCGCTACATCCCTACTGACCGTCTTGAGAAATCTGCACCACCTAAGCAGGAATATCAAAGGAAAGGTGAGAGGTGCGGCTCTTTGTACATACAGAACTACAAACACCAACTCCACCTCTTGGTACCAGTCCTGATGTATTTATTATTGTCAGTACCGTATGCTTGGGGCAGTACTGCACTTTAATTGCATATAAACCACCACTGAACTTTGCTCCAGGGTCAGTGACCCAGTGAATGCATTAGCTTCCTCTAATTCAATTTGCACCAGTTGAATCTGACTCCATATTTAGTGGGGATGAAACCTGTCCAGAACACTTTGGTTTTTCTTGGGGGCTGTTTAGTTCTGGACTGAGGAGAGAAGTGATGGCCTGGTAAACCCATTTGTCCCATGCGATTTGTCCCCTGCGCATCACTAGTTGCAGGGCCGCCATCAGAAATCGCAGTGCCCGATACAAAAACATTTCCTGGGCCCCCTGGGCTGCACCCACCACAAGCCCCACCTACAGGTCCGCCCTCCCAACCCCCACAGGTCCATCCCCCACCACACACTAAAAAAAAACATTGGTGGCTATTGTTCCAACATGTTAATAAAAAAATTAAAAAATACTGGTAGTCACGGCCCCCCATTAAAAAAAACATTTGTGGTCAGGGCCCTCCATTAAAAAATATTGGTGGCTAGGACCCCACATGGGGAAAAACAATTGGTGGCCAGAGCCCCCCCACTTGTAAGAAAATTGGTGGTCAGGGCCCCCCTTAAACATCCATGTAAAAAAACTTGCCCCCCCAGGGCCCCACTACACAACAGGGACCACAAAGGGTTACCTTTAGGGGGGCCCTGCCATGTTGCACTTACTTCATTAGTGTGGCCCACCTGCTGTAAGTGAGCTGCCAACTACAGAAGGGAGGAGGGGAACACAGGTGGCTGCATCTTCTTCCAGTGACAGCATTTTCTTCCCTTATTGGTCACAGAATTTCAAGTCCTGGTAAAGCTGCATGGTGATTGGATGAGCTGGAGGAGAAGTTCAAACCTTAGCTATCCAATCCCTGAGCAGCTCAACCGGGACTTAAACTCAGTGACCAATAAGGGGAAGTAATGGACAGAAGATACTGTACCTCCCCTTGTGCTCCCGCCCTGCCTTTCCGAAGTTAGCAGCTCTCAGAAAGCAGGGGGCCGGCTAATCAAGAAAGTGCGGTGTGGCTGGGCCCCCCTTACCCTCGGGGCCCCCTACAACTCTCCCCCCTGTCCCCCCCTGATGGCTGCCCTGACTAGTTGTAACAAGTGTTGATATCACATTGAGAGAAAAGCTCAGCCTACCCAAAACCCAGCCTTCTTCCATTTATTGGCCCAAACCTGCTCCGTCTGTAAGTCCTGTAGTTTTGGGGCCAAACAATGTGCTGCTACTCCCCCAGAGCTAGATGTTGTGTTAGAGTAAAGGCTGATATAAGCAGGTGACATAAGTAACTTGGATGAAAGTGGCTGATGTTATTTTTCGAGATGCATCTTTTTTGTGCCACCAGCATAGTGTTTTCTAGAGTGATCTTCTCCCCGAGCCGACAGTCAGGCCATTCCCATTCTCATCCCTCCATTACGTAGGCTGAGAATTCCTCTCTTGGTGGGGAGCCCTAAATCAGGCAGGGGCACTTGTTATAAGAGGATGCCCTTGAAAGCTCCTGCCTTATATCAAGCGACTGGCAGAGCTCACCAGGCTTAGCTTCCTGACAAAGTGTTGCCCAATCACTCAACCTGGCAAAATAACGGCTCCCCATCTGGTTCCTATCATGGGTCTCTGAATAATGGATGTGAATATGTGTGCATGCATGGGGGGGAGGTAGTTGGAAAGTTTCTGAAGCCAACGGAGAGGCTTGGCTACATCACTCACATGGCACCTGCTTGGCACGGCTGACGCTGCGAGTGCAATGGGAACCGCCAGTTGTGCCGTCATCAGCAATAAACTTTGCACAACTTCTGCTTCTCTCATTTATACAGTTTTACACTTTCCCCCAGCATTAAAGGGATAATGTTGTTACAAAGTTTGTCCACAGTTGGGGAGACACAGGTGTCCCAAGGCAGCAGTACAGTTGCTCTGTTACCTTCCCCTTGTTTCAGCCCTGATAGACTACAACTCCCAGAATGCCTTGCGTCTCCAAGACACTGGAACACCCTGGGTTAACTCGGCTATCAAGCTGTGTTGTTTTTACATTTCATGCTCGATTTAAGGTCCCTCTAATTGTGGTCAGGCTACAAAACATTATTATTTTAATTGAAAATACATCAGGAAGAGAAAGAGAGAGCTTCGGAGCCGAACATGAGGGCCCCACTTGCAGTGACTGTTGCCAAGTCTGTTCCATATCGATAACCATAACTGAGAGGGGTTGGCACTCTTTCATCTTAATAGATATGTCCCCCCCACATATCATCAGCATGAAATATTCCATTTGTTGAAGCTTATACTCTCAGACAGACTCCCTTTTTTATTCTACCGTCAATTAAATAATTAGTCGGCGGCATTTGTGGGATGTGGAGCTCTTGGCGGTTTATTGCGATCTTATGTTTATGGGGAATCATTTATTCATGTATAATGGGACAGTACAATCAATAGGATATGTTATGAAAAGCAAGCGATGCCAATGTGCTCTGTACTCTGTACTGATTGATAAAGAACCATTTCTGCTTGGTCCAAATTGGAAAGTTTGGTAATTTTCCCATATATATATATATATATATATATATATATATATATATATATATATATATATATATATATATATATATATATATATATATATATATATATATATATAATACACAAAAGCCATGAATATCCTGTAAATTATATCCTTATAAACGGCGAGTTCTGATGTCATCAGTTATAAACGGTGAGTTCTGATGTCATTTCTGTCACATGAATCACTGAAACTTGTGTATTATAATAAATAAAGTACCCCCAGTTGCAAAATATGAGGATATTAGAAGTTACCTCTGAGTTCCATGACCTTTATAAAAACACTCGGCCTTCGGCCTCGTGTTTTTATATGGTCAGGAAACTCCTCGATAACTTATAATATCCTTATATTTTACAAGAGGGGGTACTTTATTCACTATATAAATTAGGAATGCACTGAATCCACTATTTTGGATTCGGCCAAACCCCGGAATCCTTAGCGAAAGATTCGGCCAAATATTTATCCAAATACTAATCTGAATTTGCATATGCAAATTAGGAGTGGGAAGAAAACAATTTCACTTCACTTTTGTGATAAAAAGTCACACGAGTCCTGCCGATAATTTGCATATGCAAAATAGGATTTGGTTTGGCGGGGCAGAAGACAAACCTCCCAACATTTAGGAAACAGAAAGAAGGACAAAAAGATTTGGCACGAGAAGCACGGCAAATTTATTGGCCATGCCGTTTTTGTGGCCACACCCTCTAATGACCATGTTAATTTTACATAATTTGGCAGGTTATGAAAGTTTGAACTCATTTCTGTGGTTTTTATATGTTATTACAGTTTTGCAAATACAAGTGAATTGCCCTTTAAGCTGTGTCTTCGTTCTTATCTTATCAAACTGTTACAAAAGTATGTAAAGTATCTATTCTGGGCTGTCTGCCAAGACCCAATTAAGTTAGAAACTCGGGACGTATCAGTGAAATCCGTAACAGCGGGTTGAGCTGTCACAAGCGGGACTGTCCCGCTCAAAACGGGACAGGTGGGAGGTATGCAGAAGGATACGGCCGATTCCGAATCCTGCTGAAAAAGGCCGAATCCTGGCCGAATCCTGGATTCAGTGCATCCCTAATATATAAATATACTATATAAGCACTTATCCTATAGAAGTTATGTAATGTACATGTGCAGAGAGGGAGTGCTCCAATGTGCCCCTGGAACACAAGTCAAGATGGTGCCACCCTACTGTGGACCGTCCCCACCCCACAGTTGCACCCTAGACAATGGCCTACCCTGTCTACCTATAGCTCTGGCCTTGGCCTGTCTCTTCTGTGCCAGTCAATTACTTTCTCTGTTTCTGGGAATTGTGCCCCCTCCGTACTTTCAGCTCTGGCATGTGCTTCTGCCTACCTATAGTTCCAGACATCCATTATGGCATCCATGATCTTTGTCCTTTAAATGAGTTCCAAGGGCAAGCCTCAGTTCTAACAACTGTCCAGTGATACTAATGCTAGCCATGCACTTAAAGGGGAAATAAAGTCTAAAAATGAATCTGGGTAGGGATATTGAATTTTATATACTGAATTTACTGTACCAGTCCAGAGGTTCATCAGCCCTATAATAGTAATGGTCCAGGCCTTTATAGTTGTCCTCAGCAGTTCCCCATCTTGGATCTTGTTTGGCCATCCTTTGTGGGTCAGTGGCACTGCACATGCTCAGTGGGCTCTGGGTTGTTCTTAAAATAAGGGATTATTGTGAAAACATCAGCAGAAAGCAAGGTTTATCTTTCAAAACAGCTGATGCTACAGGACTGATTATTAAATTCTGATGCTAATTGCACTGGTTTCTGTGCTGCCATGTAGTAATTATCTGTATTAATTACTAATCAGCCTTATATTGTGACATTTCTATTCTATGTGTACTGCATATTGTGAGTGGGTCCCTAAGCTCAGTAAGTGACAGCAGCACAGAGCATGTGCAGTGAATCAGCAGAAAAGAAGATGGGGAGCTACTGGGGCATCTTTGGAGACACAGATCTTTACTGCTAAAGGGCTGTGGTTGCCTTGGGCTGGTACAGAAGGCTCAGAAAAAAACCCTGTACTTTGATACCTGCTGCCCAGCAGATCAGACCCTCTCAGGCAAGGCTGTTACTCACATGGCAAATTCTCTTTGCTGATATCATATGATTTATTTTTTTTGTGTGTGCCTCATTGGCAATTTTATACCGCACTGATCATAACAGACCCAGTTGTTGCACAGCTGAGATGTTTCTCTTTCTTCAGCTGTCTTCAGGTTTCTTTTGTGACAAGTAGGGTGAGGTTCACAGCAGTGGGGCCCAGTCCGACCCTGCCATCGATCAATTTAGGAATGGTACTTCTAATGACCAAATAAAAAAAGGAGGAGTTTGGGACTGTGAAGGATGCTGATGCTAAGGGGCAGGGTGGTGAGGCGAAGGGGTGGATTGGGCAGGGGTTGGTGAGTAGGGTGGGGAGATAATCGAGCAAAGAGGATAGAGTCCGAGCTGGGAGTGTGTTCATTGGTGCGGAACAACTGGAAATTATAAGTGGCGTAATATGTCTTATCTGGGCATCCAAGAAAAAAGCATTTTTTGGAGGCCCCCATGATCTGCTGACCCCTGCCCAGAAGTGGACCCATACAGCAGACCCCATGGTCCAGAGCCCTCTTTCCTGATGTATGATAGTTGCACCACTGGCTTTAGTTACAGCAACACCTATCAGCAGCAAGCATTTGATTGTTGCTATGGGTAGGAGCTGCCTCTGCAATGGCATCATTCGCATTAATTTAGTTTTAAGAATGAATACATAAATGATGATGAAGAAGAGCTTGAAGGCCAGAATAGGAAGGGGATTGCTGAATGCTGCTGGTAAGGGAATAATAAAGCTTGTTAAATGCTTGTCTAATGGATAGATTAGAGAACATCCCTCGAAATCAACAGACGAGGGTCAGTTTTATCATGACAGCCTATCCACGTAACAACGTTCCTTGCCCTTTAACATCAGTGAATACAGTTACTCCATAATGACAGAGAGAGATCAATGATCAGGTCTAAAGTTCTGATGGAGAGAGAAATAAAATTGTCGGCTGAGGCGGCTGCTGACCTTGTGAATCAATGAGATTGATGCTACTTTGTTATGGTTGAATTAAAGGCCACGTGATTGCACGCGGATGAGATATAATATTGCTCCGACAGATGCCGGGCTTCCTGACACAAGCAATAGGAAAATACTGGTACTTGGCACCGGGCGCCCGAGAGTCAATCTGTTTGTCGACTTAGCAAACATGATGTTTTCCTGGTGAGGAAGAAGAATTGACAATCGGGAACGGGGCGGAACAGAAGAGGCAGCAGATTGGTGAGCAGCAGCTCAGATGGGACTATGGAGCAAGGTGCCCAGAAGAGAAGGGAACTGGATGGGGTTCAGTTGAGAGAGGTTGGCAACGGAACGACTAATTTGCACTTCATTATTGGGATTCTTTTAGTTGCCTGCCAAGAACAATAACGGGGGAAGGAAGTCTTAGAAGAAAAGCTTTATTGAGTATATCCTTATCCTGGGATCAGAGACTTGCTCAGATCCAATTGGGTCAAACCTACTGGTTGGCAGATACACCCACAACCTGCTTCTTATTCCAGCAAGCAACAACTTTATCCACAACCCTCTTGATGGGCCGTGGCCTCCAGAAAACCAGATGTGATATCACCATAAGCCAAGGAGGGGGCATCAGCCAAGGGTGAAAGATATTGGAAAGGGAAATGGGGTAATAAGGCTAATCAATAGGTATTGTATTAAAAAAGTTTCTGCTCTTTAGACTATATATATATCAATAATCTCCACATTCTTCATCATTGTTGTTGTTCCTTTGGTTGTTTTACCAATGCTAAAAATATACATACTTTCCTTTAGAGTCCTGCATCTGGAATAACCACCAAGTGGTTCAGTTTTGGCCTTTCCAAAAATCCCAAAACCCAAGCACCTCGACAGGATATATTGACACCTTTACTGGTTAATGTGTTGAACCACAAGCAGAAGTTTGGACTTTAGAAAAACACCATGGGGTTCAGGTAGTTCCCTGTTTCCTAATCTTGGGCCCCAAGATGTTCCTGGACTACAAATCCCAGGGTTCATCAACATGTAACCATGGCTTGATGCATGCTGGGAGTTGTAGTCCAAAATTTCTCAAGAGCAAAGGTTAAGAAACACTCTAGTAGAGTGTGGTTAAAAATTTGGGTCAGCAGGCTTGTGTGCTAGTCTGCCCAAAAGGACCAGCACAGGTCTATACCTTTCTTCTCTTCCACCAGTTACTCAAGCTGGTGCCATTTTTGGTGGTCCATAACTCTGCTCAGGTGCTGGATTTATTAGAACCACCTCTTTAAAGGGAAAGGGCACATTTATGCAGACCTTCAGTGAGTTCTATAATATCCCAGAAAGTTCTCGAGCTGGTTCTGTGAGATGGAGGACCCTGCTATTTTAGAATTATGGGGCCTATTTAGTACTGATGGAAGTTGCTTATGCCCCTGTATGATATCATTGCTGGGCTACGTTTGATGGTGCAGCACCAATTGGTTGTCATATTGTAATTAGTCATAACATACAGTACAACCAGTGAGAATATGAGCCATATTGGCTTCAGCCATGCAAAAGAACCAATCAGGTGCCCCGGCAGGACTGCCTTTACTATAATTTAGTAGATGTCTGAGACACACGTCCCAGTGCAACCAAAACTCTGGAGAACAAGGGAGGTGCAAGTGGATGAGTTGAAAGGAAGTTATTTAAAGCTGAATATAAAATATGAATATGATGGTATTCCTTTAAATTTTTCATCCATGGTATCGGTTCAAATCCCCCCAGAGCCCATTTCTCTCCTTTCCCAAGTCACTTCTCCTTCATACTCTAGCGAAAGGCATCAGAAAAGAGGGTTGTGTTAGGATGGGGAAGATGAAGAGACTAAACTAAACCCCACCCACCCTGCAGGTTTCAGGCCAACGTGCGCATTACAAATGCCTCTGGCCACTCATTTAGGGCTCATTTACTCAGCAAGTCCATTCTGCACTAATGCTAAGGAAATCTCAAATTGTTTTGATAAACTGAGGAAGAATAAATTGTATAAAAGCAATGGAATGAACCTGCCGTGTTCCACTTTCTGGGGTTTGATGCATCTGAACCTCTCAGGCTGAACCTCTGGAGAATCTCCTGCATCAGACCCAGAAAATAGGTCAATATGGCTGCCAGCCTCTCATCTGCTGATTGCTCTGTTGTGTACATACACTGCCTTTAATAGGAATATCACTCCATTACAGCCCAGCCTTGTGCATCAAGCAGAGCTACACCTGCAGCAGAACTACAGCTCCCAGCAGCCTCCATAAAGTTGCATTATTTCTGGATGGGTCCCGGAGAGACTAACAGCTTGTCAGCAGGAGGAATAGTCACAAGGACTGTGTCGCGTGATGGATTGGGACTATGGGGGTGCGAAATGCGTAGGAGGAAATACTAAAACACAACTGGGGTGAGGGCTGAAAAAGATGTATGGAAAAAGATGTATGGAAAAAGATAAGGAGAGGCGAGAGGGACAGACATACCTTATTACAGAACCATAACAGGAATAGCCAACCTGCGCTCCTCCACCAAATGCTGCCCATGTCTAGCTTTATATATAGATGTAGTCAGAGTTATCCCAAAGCAATACCATAGGCTTTCCCATCAGGGATGGGCGAATTTGATCTGTTTTGTTTCGCCAAAAATTCGCAGCCAGCGAAATGTCCCCGACCCCATTAACATCTGGATCAAGGGTGGCAAAATTTTAGGGGGCGGCATGCTGCCCAACAACACCCACATTGGTTCAAAAACACTTGGGATACGCTGGACATACAATAAAGGAAGGAGCTTGCAAATCGTTGATCTGGGCTGGCAGGTTTTTTCCCGGTGTGCAGCCAGGCCAGTCTGACCCTGCTTAAGTGAACATGTAAACATTAAATAAACCCAATAGGCTGGTTTTGCCTCCAATAAGGATTAATTATATCATAGTTTGGATCAAGTACAAGGTACTGTTTTATTATTACAGAGAAAAAGGAAATCATTTTTGAAAATCTGTATTATTTGGATAAAATGGAGTCTATGGGAGACGGTCTTTCTGTAATTCGTAGCTTTCTGGATAATGGGTTTCTGGATAACAGATCCCATACCTGTAGTTGCAGCTCAGGTGGACAATCTTCTCTTGGAAACTTCCATGGGGCACTGCAAGAGCCCGGGAATCCCTGGGATGTACCCTGTGTGCTAGTGGGCAGCTCCCATGTATAGAATGAAGCCTGAAATCTTGCTTTAGGGAAAATCAGATTGGCCGGGATATTGGACTGCAAGATTTAAGTGCTCAAGACAATCCCATTCCATCTGCCGATGGGGCCACGTGACAGAAAAAGGGGAAACCCCTCTCAAGAGCTAAGATTTCCCCCCAGAACACGGCAAAGCGCAGCATCTTTTTAATCTTGTTCCAACGACAGCTGGAAACTATGGTAACAAAAGAAGATCCAAAAAAGGGGGGGGGCAATTATTCAGCCCATGCGTAAAGCAGGGTCGCTCGTTTCTCCAAGCTGCAGAGAAAATAGAATGTGTAAGGGTTTCCCTAAAAAAGATGATTTAAATGAATAAATCTCCAATCTTTAATTTTCTTTTTTGGCCAGTTTGAAGGGGTTACTTTTTTCAAATTCAAAGCCTTTTCTGGTCGCTAGGGGTTAATGACTCTAGCAACCAGGCAGCAGTCTGGAAGATGGAAGATGAATGGGAGAAAAAAAGGCTGTTGAAAATAAGAATAAAATTAAAGCTGGAGCCTCACTGTAAGTTTTTTTTTTATTTATTGCCTCTTAGCAGCCAGATAGTACTTTAAGTTCACATATAAATGGAGAGAGAGCACAGTAAAGATACGGGTAGAATGATGTGCAGGGTCAAAAATATACTCAAATACTCAAAAATATATCAGTACTCAAAATAAAATTAGAGAAAAAAAGGGAAAGTAACCCTCAAAGATTGTACTACAGGTATGGGACCTGTTATCCAGAATGCTCGGGACATGGGGTGTTCCGGATAATAGATCTTTCCGTAATTTGGATCTTCATATTTTACGTCTACTCGAAAATCATGTAAACATTAAATAAACCCAATAGACTGGTTTTACTTCCAAAATAATTATATCTTAATTGGGATCAAGTACAAGCTACTGTTTTATTATTACAGAGAAAAAGGAAATCATTTTTAAAAATTTGGATTATTTGGGGAAAAATGGAGTCTATGGGAGAGGGCCTTTCCGTAATTTGGAGCTTTCTGGATAATGAGTTTCCGGATAACATCTTAGGCTTCCCTACATCAATAAACCCATTATTCAGACTAGGTGGTGGGACTGGGTGCAACTATTCCCAGAAATGCTTTTTATTCTTGGTTACTAATTAAAGGAGTAGGAGAAAATGCTTGATTACACAATACTGGAAGATGGGCGGTGTGTGTTTTTACTCCAGTGTAAACCTACAGGGGAGTCTATAAAATGCAGACATTTGGAGTTGGTGGAGTAGGAGTAATTGACTCAAGATGATGCACTTGGTTCTGTTCTCAGCAGAAACTCAATAGGCCCTGAAATTTCCAATGATTTGCTCTACAGATGGTTATTTTGGACAAAGGGAATTGATTACAGATTGTTTGGGTGGAGACAGCAAAACAAATTTAAGAATTAAGAGGCAGTGATTGAGTTCCCAAGTAGGGATCCATTCTGTGACTCATGAAGCCATCAGTGGAACTCTCATGTCCAGTTACAGGGCTTATCTTTCTGAACTGAAGGTTGCCAAACATTGATAGAATTTAGTGTTACCTACCGATTGGCCCAAATATTGACTGATGCCCTCATAACCAAAAAGTACTCATTTGTTCTTCAAGCCAATGGCCTGACTGAGCAGATCTAATCCAAGGTGAGAGGGATCTGCTTTTGGTCTATCTCAATTCTGCATCTGCTGATGTCCCCATTGAGTTACCTATGGGTGATGTTGTTATATGTAGTTTTCAGTGCTGGGCTCTCTAAAATGCCCACTGAGGTTGTTTGTATGATAATCTAGCCAGGCAACAATGTTAAACAACATGGCCGAAGTTCTTCACCACTGCTTAAACTTGGCCAAAGTTCTTCACCAATAGTGAGTTCACATTAAAGTCTAACCAGATAATCAGTAGGAGGTCCACATGAGCACAGAATTCCATTAGGAATACTGAAAAATATCTTAACCTTGCCCATCATTTTGTTGGAAGGGGCGTTTGTTATTATTAAAATTATGTTATACAAATACAGGTAATTCTATGGATTATCCCTAAAACACATTTGGCTAGTTGAGCAACCATGCTTTAGACCAGTGTTTCCTGAATGGTGAGTCCAACTGTGCTTGTGAGACTTAAACAATGTCGAACTAGGCTTCCTTGGGCCCACCAGAGAACCAGCTATCCAAAATCATCATAGTTGGAGTTGGTGCTTAATGCTTATAATATATATATATAGACCTGTGATGGGAATAAGACAGGGAGGAGGACAATTTCCCTTGGCTGGGCCCCACTAGGATTTAACTCCACCAGGGGATCTTTTGGTACTCTAGTAGGCCAGTATGACCCTTGATTCTTTTTACTGAAATTGGTCACTGTCTAAAATAGGAGAGACAAGGCTTCCACTGGAGAATTGTGGACATGTTCTAGTTGGTGGCCCAGGTAGATACACCTGATGGTCCAGAAAGTCCTGAAAGTCCATTTGTGTATGGAGTTTAAGCTGATAGGAATGGTGCATGGTCTAAATAGAAGACCAACTTTTATTTAGTCAGCAGGACCTACCCTCAAGGCCCATGCTGGGCAGTGGAGTGGAGTGTACCCAGCATTCTGCTCATTAAATAGCAGGAGTTCTCAGGCTTGGTGTGTTCTTAGCATTTCCAATGAAATATATAGTATGTGAGGGCTTGGCGAGAAAATTATGAGGACACCTCTAGGCCCAGAACCTGGTTATACAATGATTTGGTTAATTTTATGAAATGTGGTTATTTTTAGTATCAGGGACCTTGTCCCTGGCATTAATTTGGAGACGTATGTTAAGATCAGGGATTATTTGCCCCAGGAGTCAATTGGACAATCAAGGTATTGAAGTGACTCATCCTTACTGCGTATTTCAGTCCTTAGGGGTCCTACCTTCGGCACCAATAGCTGGTGAGCAGCACACAAGGACGTTCTTCACATGGCATTTTCTTTTCTTTTGAGCCTCAGGTGAATTCCCAGTAAAATGTTCTCCCAGTGGAATCTTTCATACGTGTGCTTATCCGCTTTGTCATTGAAAACAGGGATGCATTTCCATTCGTGACTGCCTTCTCGGGCAACATCAGCTTCGATCCATGTACATTTGCAATCTTAAAGAAGTAGCTCATCTTTAAACTTGTTTGGAATTGAGCATCCAAGCAAGAATAATGACTGCTGTCCAAGTCCCCCCTATGTTGGTTGCATATACGTACAATTACTTTACCTGTGCTTGTTCATTAATGGGAGGAGGAACCAATAGTTAGTAGGGAGGAGGATATTTTATCTGTGGGTCCAAAATTTTTCTGTAACTTCATTACAACTCTGATTCTAGGCTTGGTCACAAGAATTATCTAGGCAGGTCCATGACATATCAAGAGGCCAGCAGGCACTTGCACAAAATCTGGGTTAAAGGACAAGGAAAGAGATGGATCATCCCGAAATTTACCAGCTACACTAACTACATTTGGATGCTTCTTGTCCCCAGTTGTGTTCCAACCAGGGACAAGCCAATCCTGTCCTATCTTAGTGTAAGGACAGGAAACAATGTGTTACTTTAATGTAAAGGAAAAGGATCCCAATATTTTTATTTACGCTTGGAAATGCTTCAAAATATGTTTTATCAGAGACAATGATGCCAGGGATGGCACGATTAATCATCATCATCGTCGTTCATTTATAGAAATTACACCAGCGCTTTCCAATAAGAACAGATGACTTGCCATAAATTAACAAAATAATTAAAATTATATTGCTTGGTAGCTAAGAATGAGTCGCCCACTCAGATTACACCCCAGGGTGCCCTGACCCGTAGATTGAGGAAAGAGGCCTGATTTCCTTAACGTTAACTAAAGTCCATGCAAAACCTCTAGTGTGAGCAGCTCTTTGAAATTATCCCTGCTTGACTACAGTGGAGTTAATTAGTGGCTCAGTCATTTTGTGCTTATAATTGAGGTTAACGTTAATATCTGGCCTTTAATGAAACTTAATGCTCGAAGAAGTGCACTCCTGGTGTAGGCAAGCAATTATAGCAGTGCCATTGTCCTGATAGTAAAGAGTTAAAACATCTTGAGGGATTTTAGTTAAAAATAAACAAATTCACCACTTTAAATATTTGCCAGCTGCCCTTATTATGGTGGGTCAATTCTTATAAATGGACCCATAAATGGGTAGGGGCCACAAATGAAACATGGGATGGAATATCCACATTTTCCAACTGGTGGTGTCAGAAAGTATGCTCTATTAAATTTGGAGAAGGTGATCATGACTATTATGAGGCCACATTGGGGCAGCCAATAAATGGATGTCCATCAACACCTGGTTAAATCCCAGCTATAGATCATCCAGTAGATACTGTCCCTCTGGTAATACCGAAGCTGATGAAAAACATAAGAGAGAGAAAACAATCTGCCGTGTGGGCATGAAGGGACCTGTTCCAGGGAAGGTGTTATTTTTCCAATCAAAAATAGGACTTTGCTGGGATTATCATGGCACAATTCTTTTTATTAGACTCACCCAGCAGGTTAATGAGGGTGATGGGAAATGCAAATGCTGGATCTATTTCAAGCTGATTAATATAACGACAAAATCTGTATTTTTATGTAACTGTCAGTAAGGCAAGCTTTGATGGACAAAATCTGTATTTTTATGTATCTGTCAGTAAGCTTTGATGGTGGAGCCTTAGCAGACTTGGGTAGTGGAGCCTCCACAGGCTTGGGCAGTGGAGCCTTAGCAGGCTTGGGTAGTGGAGCCTCAATGGGTTTGGTGGTGGAGCCTTTGTAGACTTGGATAGTGGAGCCACAACAGGCTTGGGTAGTGGAGCCTTAGCTGGCTTGGGTACTGGAGGCTCAATGGGTTTGGTGGTGGAGCCTTAGTAGACTTGGATAGTGGAGCCTCAACAGGCTTGGACAGTGGAGCTCTACCAGGCTTTGGTAGTGGAGCCTCGACAGGCATTGGTAGTTGAGCTTAGATAGACTAGTAGTGGAGCCTCGACAGGTCTTGATGTAGTGACAGGACTTGATTAAGTTGAGTTTACTTTCAAATGCATAGAGCTGCTGCTATGCTGGGCCCCAAAACAGGGCAGGACTGGGAATAAACAACAACACTGGCCAAAGAAAATCAAAGCAGCCTGCATATAAATGTGTGACATTGATGTGAAAATTGGTGGTCAGGGCCCCCCTGAAAAAAGTTTAAAAAATTGTTGGTCAGCTCCCCCCAAGTTAAAAAAACATTGGTGGCCAGGGCCCCTCCCAGTGGAGTAACTACCGGGGGAGGAGAAGGTGCAAATGCACCAGGGTCCGCTCTACCCCATTGGTGTCAAGAGAATATTTTCCAGGGAGGGGCAAGGAAGCTAATATCACATAGGGCAGCAGCCCACTGAAGATGAACCTATTCATGACAATGCAGAAGATTAATTAAGGCTTGCCTTGGGGTGGGAAGTATAAAAAATATTTTGTGTTGTTTGGAATTAAATTTACAAACAATTTCTTGGAACTACCTGGAGAAGTTAGGGTGGGGCAACTGCCCTCTCTTGCCCCCTTGTGCGGACACCCATACTCCACCCTGCTCCCTGATGAAGCGCGGGAGGTAAGAAAAACACTTCTAAATCGTCTAGAGGGGGGCCGGTGCACATCCTGCCCCCTGGCCTGGTAGCGTTTAGTTGCGTTACTGTCCATCCCATTAAAGTAAGAAAAGAAGGTGGTCAGGGCATCCCCCCCCCATAAAAGTAAAAAAAATTGGTGGCCAGGAAATTAAAGAAAAAAAAAAGACCATTGGTGTTTAGTGAAAACTTACCTTTTGGTGGTCTTCTTCAAGAAGCTTTTTCTGGTCTCATTTGCGGCTTGCAGCCTTGGTTTCCATTTTGCCCCTATTCAGCTCCTATTTGGCAGCTCCCAGGTTCCCCCTGTCCCACTTAGCTATAAGGCTCACAGGCAAATTGCCTGAACAGACAGATTACCAGTCTGGGCCAGGCCCCAAATTACACACCCTTTTATCTCTTTCACGTCCTTTGCTAGATAATTGTAATGTGCTAGAGGAAGTGATGAGAATGTTGCAGCCTGACATTTTGTGGACAATGGCATTTTAAACTGTCCATACATGTGGAGAGGTTGTCAGCCATGCACAGGGATAGGTCGCAAAACAAGCAACATTTTTACTCCCAGTCCAGACCTGACTGATACCATAGAAATGGTTGGCTGAACTTGCTAGTATTTGGGCCAACAGCACAAGCTGTAGAAGGTGAAGAAGAGCTGTCTATTTTCTGTCTATTCATCATTTACTAGTCTAAATGTATCTAATAGGACCACAGGATAATTAGTCAAGATGGGCTCTCCACCCGACATACATGTCCAGATGCTTGGGACATATGGTCGAATCTGCTCAATAATTCTGTGCATAGATGGCCAACTGTAGTTTGACCTGTCAAAATAGTAGAGCATCTCCTAGTTGGCTGCAGCCAAGAAAACTTCCCATCAACATTTCTTATTTAAATCGTGGATCAACACTGTCCACATGTAATTGCCATGAGAACATTTAAAGTCAAGCTCTCTGGTGGGCCCTCGGAGGCCTAGTCCAGTACTGAAAACTGAAACAAAGGATAATAAAAAAACAATGATGGCTTAGTGTTCCTTTAAGAATGAATCTTAAATGATTTATTCACTCTATTTTCAGCCAATGTTATTAACTCTTATGCAGCATTAAAAACCCCACCCCAGTAAAGTACTTTGAGTTATCCAACTCCCCCATAGCTTACATAGCCTGACAAAAAACAGGGTTATTACAATGCACCCACCTAATATTACTGCAGCGATAGAATAGTTTAGCTGGGATCAGCATCTGTGATTGGGTCTGCGACGGCGTGGCGCTGTTCTCCCAAGCAGCTGGGGAGAGTGATTTAATGGACTACATTTTTATTCGTTGAGAGCACAACAAACAGGCTAAAGTGGGTGCCTACTGAGACCAGCTTGCTTGCTTGTTATGGTTAGCTCCGTGTAGACCTCCTGACTCCATGCAGATGTTAAATATAAACAAAACCTCTGGTAGTTCTCTCTTGTTGTGTCTTAACCTTTGGACTGCCCATCCCTCAAACATTATCAAGACTCACAGCATGCTGGAGGGTGTAGTTTTACAGTACCTAGAGACCCGAGGCTCAGAAGCAGGATTTGAAGACAAAGACATACGTTTGACATGTTAAGTAAAGCGTACTGGATTTTCAATTTAGTTTTTACCATGGAGCTATAAATTCAGCAATAAAATGTTACAAGGTGAGCAAAACACCAGTTCATCCATGGGGTTAGCAAAAGTCTTGAACCAGAAGGCAAGGAATCCCTTGATTTAAAGCTCCAGAGAAGTTGTGGGTGAAAGACACAGAAAGTCCTATGTCTGCTGTTTGTTTGGAGACATTTATGACCATTTGGTTCTGATTGCTCAAGGTCAGTGATTCTCAAACTCATGATTCCATGGGGCATGGGGGGCACAGTTTGAAGGCCAGTAAGGGTGCTGTTTGGAAAGATTGCCTATTTATTCTCCTAGATACACCTGAAAGCCCAGTTTGAAGGCCACTTAGGATGAAGTTCAGGCTTATCCTAGATAATCTTGGGCCTATGGTAAATGACTTATACATCAATATTTACCTTTATCCATATTCTTTTTATTAAGGGGCCCTGACTAAAGCATGAACCTAAAAAAATGGGGCTAGAGCTAAAAGATTAGGCTGATGTTTGGCGAGAATGCTAATTTATTCTCTTAGATACACATGAAAGCCCAATTTGAAGGCCACTTAGGATGAAGTTCAAGTTTATCCCAGATAATCTTGGGCCAATGGTAAATGACTTATACACCAATATTTACCTTTATCCATATTCTTTTTATTAAGGGGCCCTGACCAAACCATAAACCTATCAAAAGGGAGCTTGAGCTGAAAGATGTGATGTTTGGAGAGAATGCTAACGTATTCTCTAACGTATTCTCTTAGATACACCTGAAACCCCAATTTGAAGGTGGCAACTCCAGACATGTTGACTAAACTACTTGGGAAATATTTAGAGACCCATTACAGGGTAATACTCAGCTACTCTTTTTTGTAGAGTAGCCATTTTTAACTCCCATGGCCATGTGTCCTTTCAATTGCAAAATAAGTGAGAGATCTGTCAGAGGAACTTGTGAAAAAGGCCAATAAAGTTTTTAAGAGAAAATAGAAACAGAAAGAATTGTGCCGGAATATAGTTCCTGCACCTCTATAAGTTCATTTTTCCAGCGTGCCGCCACTGTATGTCTTTGGTCCAAGATGACCAATAAATCTTCTGAGCTCAAGCCTTCCTGTGGCCTAGACAGATGAACTTTAGAGGGACACCATTTGTCATTCCAAATCTGCCGTGAGACACAGATCAGTAAACTCAACAGGAACAATGGCTAATACAGTTCAACAGCATCCAGCAAAGTGCCGTGGCATAGGGAAGGGTAAAAGAAAATTTTCTGCTTTTGATATATCATTATCCTCAGTATATATAAAACTCTTTAGGGTGCATACACTGACCTTTAGTGGAAGAACAACAACTCCCATTATTCCTAATGGAGCTAAATGGATAAAAAAAATGGCTTCCTGTTTTAGTTGGTAATTACCCGTTAAAGGAACAGTAACACCAAAAACTGAAAGTGTATTAGTATAATTATATCATGTACTGTTTATCTGCACTGTCATGTTTGCTTCAGAAAGGCTACTATAGTTTAAATAAACAAGCTGCTGTGTGACCATGGGGTTAGCCATTAAAGCTGAAAAAATTAGAAAAGGCACAAGTTACATAGTAAATAAAAGATAAGACACCATTGTATTCTACAAGGGTGGTTTGTTATGTGCAATGTAACCTGTGCTTCTTCTCCTTTTCCTTCTAGCTTGAATGTCTGCCTCCATGGCTACACAGCAGCTTGTTTATATAAACTATAGTAGTACTTATCTGTTATCTACTGTGTATCCTGTGCTTGAATGGCTGCCCCCATGGCTACACAGCAGCTTGTTTATATAAACTATAGTAGTACTTATCTGTTATCTACTGTGTATCCTGTGCTTGAATGGCTGTCCCCATGGCTACACAGCAGCTTGTTTATATAAACTATAGTAGTACTTATCTGTTATCTACTGTGTATCCTGTGCTTGAATGGCTGCCTCCATGGCTGTACAGCAGCTTGTTTATATAAACTATAGTAGCACTTATCTGTTATCTACTGTGTATCCTGTGCTTGAATGGCTGCCCCCATGGCTACACAGCAGCTTGTTTATATAAACTATAGTAGTACTTATCTGTTATCTACTGTGTATCCTGTGCTTGAATGGCTGCCCCCATGGCTACACAGCAGCTTGTTTATATAAACTATAGTAGTACTTATCTTTTATCTGCTGTGTATCCTGTGCTAGAATGGCTGCCCCCATGGCTTCACAGCAGCTTGTTTATATAAACTATAGTAGTACTTATGTGTTATCTACTGTGTATCCTGTGCTTGAATGGCTGCTCACATGGCTACACAGCAGCTTGTTTATATAAACAATAGTAGTCTTTCTGAAGCAAACACACAGCTTTTACCAGTGCATATTTTATTTAATTACTTTGATACACTTTCATTTTTTTTTGGTGTTACTGTTCCTTTAAGAGGCCTGAAAGGGACACTTCACCTGCACACCAAATTTAGTTTTCAAATAGTACCCCACAACTAATGACTTTTTTCAGTTGCGTTCAGTTCCTATATTCTAACATTTTTCTAGAATTGACGTTTTAAAAATGAATTAACTTCATTCTCTTTCATCATGTTTCCCCTCACTTGGTACATTTCTCATCAGCGGCGGCAGTTTCACCCTACTGAGCATGCTCCCTGAGCTTTAACAACGTCTGCAGCAGAGCAAATGTTACAGTTTGATGCCTTGCTGACAGTTCTCTGATGCTGCTGAGAAATTTTTGGAAAGTCAGCAACCTAGGTGAAGGAGTGCTTATAAGAGGAAATTAAATTAATCTGGTTTTTTTCAAACCTAAATTTTGTAGAAAAGTGGTAAAAAGAGCTTTGGAATCTCAGCAAAGTTAGAACTAAAAGGGGTAGCAGCATGCCATTGCTTAACTTTTATTAACCATATTTAATTTTTTTCCACCAATCAGAATACATTGACTCCTTTAATGATGATTTAGCTCAGATACAGAACAGATTATGTGTTATTCAGGCCAAATAATGTCACATCACCCCCCTGACACTGATCCTAAAGGGTGAGTCGGCTCCGTGTCACAGGGCCGAATTTAATTCGGCGAGTAATATGATGATCCTATTGAAATATCTTTGTAGCCCGAAGGGCCGCGATTAATAGCCATATAGAGCGCTGCTCTGCTGAACGGTCTGATGAATTTCTGTCATGTCCCATTTTAGTTACAGGAACATTAATAATACAAGTGCGTGCTTCTCTTTAATAAAAGTGGATGTGATAGAATTAATCAGAATTAATCAGAATTAACTGACCCCTTCAGCTCAGCTGCCAGATTTAGCCGAAAGTGTCTGGCAGTGAACTGATGGGAGGGGGGGGATTTTTTTCCCAAGCATTTTTTTTTTGTATATAGAAAAAGGGGGTATTCAAGGGGATACTTATGTAAACCTGCTGCATCCAGAGTGAGGTGTACCCCTTTGTGCTTTGTTCTATGGGAATGCCACCAAGGAATTTTAAATTGGGCAAAATTGTGCATATTTTTTTGCCCTATTTTGTATCAACAAGACCTGCAGTGTCTGTAATAATTGCATACAAACAGATAAATCCTGCTACATGTAATTATAACCCCCCACCTCGTGTGGGATTATTTACCTTGTTGGTATAGAAGTGGCACAGGGTGTGTTTTCAAGGCTCTCGTTTTGGTTCCCTCTGCTTGTTTTTTTCTCACTTTGTGCTTAAAGATTTCCTCTGCAATAATGACTCTGCTCTGGGAAGGAGGGAGCAGAAATATCCGCTAATAGCAAAGACTTAATCCTGTCACTGGATAGATTGCCTACTGCCCTGGACACTAACTAAAGAGGACAATTGGTCTACTACTCCCAGCCAGGCCTTGGTTCAGGAGAAATTAAAACAACATCCACCTATGTCCTATGTCTTCTTTGATTTTTGTATAAATTCCATGTCCTTGTATCATATTTAAAGTAGACATGAAATCCTCAGTCCAGGCAAGTATTTAACTTCAGGGACCAAAGTAGTACACGAAGAAGATTAAGGGACCTGGGGTTTCTTCTGGAATCATGGTTAAAGGGATAAAGCCATAATGACAAGTGTAGTCTATTTTGGCCAGATCAGATTCATCAGTATTTCCAGGCAGTCCTGGCAAGTATTATTTCTTATATGAAGACAAGGACCAAAATAGTACATGAAGAAGATTCAGGGACGTGGTCTTCTTCTTGAATCAGTCCCCTTCAATGCATGGTTAAAGGGATGAAGCCATAATGACAAACGTAGTCTGTGTTGAATATGCCTTGGCCAGATCAGATTAATTAGTATTTCCAGGCAGTCCAGGCAAGTATTATTTCTTATAAGAAGGCTGGAAGCAGTACATGAAGAAGATTCAGGGATGTGGTTTCTTCTGGAATCAGTCCCTTGCAATGCATGGTAAAAAGGATTAAACCATAATGATGGCAGCAATCTGTGTGGGACATGCCTTAGCCAGATTCATCAGTATTTCCAGGCAGTCCAGGCAAGTATTATATGTGGTCTTCTTCTGGAATCAGTCTCTTGCAATCCATGGTTAAAGTGATGAAGCCATAATGCTGGGTGTAGTCCATCCATGGTTAATGGGATAATACCATTATCACAGGCTTAGTCTGTGTAGGACACACCTCATCCAAGTTCATCAGTTTTTCAATTGCAGGAATGGCAATGAGCTTGTTGATATCAAAGCTCCATATCTTTCATTTTCAGTTAGATTTCAAGGCCACCAAGTCTTGCATGATATCCAAGCTCAAAATTGCCTTTGAGCTTTACGAATATCCATGGATCATTAGAACATATTTCCAAACAGGTTAAGAGAATCTATAGCAGTGGTTTTCAGCAGTGGGACTGGCTGTACTAGGGTGGGCTGCAATAGTGGCAGGGAGCGATCAGTCTGAAGGCCACCCATGGTGACGTTTGGGATGAATGCTTATTTTATCACAATACATATGAAAGGCAAACTTGATTAGCATGAGTTTCAGTGTTGGATGAGGCCTTTTAAAGCCTACCAGTGAACTGGATATTAGGGGTCCATTTTCACAATAATTAGATGAAACCAATTCCACATAGTATAGAGGTTATATAGGCTTATGGTGGAAATAAGAAAGGGCTAATTTCCCATACTGGGGCCCATTGGGAGATCTCCTGGTACTTTTCAAACCTTGTGAGGTTTGTGGTGACATATACATATTTTCTGTCCTAGATATTGTAGGAACTAATGAATGGCAACAAGGGTGCTTAAACTTTGGGACTGCAAAATACTATGGCTGGAAAACTTGGAATTAGTGTCATGGGTTCCCTTCTTCTATAAATCAATCATATTCTCCATTTCAGAAGGTAGTAAAATACAGTCTATGAGCTCAGAGGTTCTTACATAGGTTCCTAAACTATAAAGCTGGCATAGCAGGGTCTGGGAGGCACCCAGCATGAAGGCCATTTAGGGTGAGATTTGATCAGAAACTATATCTAGTCTTCTAGATACTTCTAAGAACTCAGACTGAAGGCCATTTGAGTTAAGCTTTGGAGTGTCCACTGGGTATTCCTGGAATTATGGCTCCACGACTCATACATCATCGTTTTCATAGATGACATAACTTGACCAAATTTTGGAGGCCCATCAGGGTTAAGAAACAGCTTCCTGAATCCTAGAACCTCTGGAAACTAAGGCTTAACTACCTACCATGTATGATATTTAGATTTGTCGCACAGGGGTGGAAGAGACTTGTTATGTGCTCAGATGCTAGAGCTCAGATGCCTAGCAACGGAAGTACTGGGTCAGTTTACATGAATTTAATAGGAAAGTCAGTGGACTAATGAGCTTTTTTTTCTAAGAAGCAGCATCCCTGTATGGCCCTGCTAAAAATTGCCTTTGAGTGATGACTGATACTTGTGGTTGTTTTTGATTTGAAAGGGACGATTTATGGCTTCCCCTCTAATTGCTGTGCTGCTAATTAAGGTTGTTCCTTTTGAAGCCTTACTGTACGTAGCTCTTTGTAGAAATACGTGAGTGATGGATTTGGATGGAAGGAGAAAATATACAAGGGGCGCAGTCCCTCTTACATTGATCACATGTGCATGAATTATGTGTGTGGGGGGGGCAGCAGCACAATCTTTGGGACTCAATGTTATTCCTAGAAGATACTGAGCATAGCAAAGTACTGGAATTAACTTACATGAGCAGCTCTGGCCTTCTAACCCTCTTACAAATGGTCTACACATGATCTTCTCTTACTTCTGATTTTAGATATATCTATAAACGGGAATATAGAATATGATATGTTGGACTCACTAACCAACAGTATGGACATGCAGTTCCAGATGATTGCAGTTGGTCTGTCCAGAATACCTTGACACATGGATGGGGTGTCTACAGATGTGGAAGTGCCCAACAACTTCTCACTTCTTCTCAGGTTCCCTTGCTGAGAGACCTATATCAACTGTCTTGATGCACAGTGCTTTACTATAGTGAGTGATGCTGCATATCAGTTCCGTGGGCTCAGGAGTGCATGTGATACTTGGAAGTTCATCCAGTCTTGATGTGCCATCAGCAATCTGTGGCTGCCCCAGGGTGAGAATCAGGCAGTGATATAACTTCTAACCTGAGCCAAATACATTAGCAAATCTTGATTCACTGCTAGCAACCTAGTGTGGCCACAAAAGCCAAGGTTTTTTTTAACCTGTTTCTCAAGTAGCCAAGGGCCACCCTTCTGATGCTGCTGCCCTAGGCAAGGGTCCTCAGCTGCATTTGTAGAAAATATGTCCCTACCTATAGGGTAAGGATCCCTATATTATTGACTTCTGTGTCTGGTTGGACAAACTTTCCCCCATCCCCATAATTACTACTGAGAAAAACATATAGTTATTATGTATATATACACTATATGTGAAGGATTATTTCAGATAATTAGTCATATGTGTGCTTTGCCTTCTGTGCTATAAAACTCCATATCTTGGTTAATCCCCGGCCCTTATGATAATCTGGTTTGCCTTATGCTATTCCCCAGTGTGGGAATTCTGAGAAGTAACATTTATTTATTTTTTTTTAACTCTTGCAGGCGCAACTCTTTTGTTTAATGAATGGAATGAAATAAATGCAATGGATTTACTGTATAGTACCCTTGGGCTCCCATGACATTTTCCAAATAGAAGAGTTTTAGGGCTCCCCATTTATATTGAGGAGGGTACAACCCAAATGTCTGCCACACAACCTAGGACAACAAATATTCCTCTTTTGCTTTTTAATTATCTCCCTTCTATAAGTGGCTGCTTGCAAATACCTACCCATAGTGCATTGTGGCTATACATGGACTCTGGGAACAGGAATGTGCTGCCCTAATAGATAGAGTTGATTGATCCCATGTATTTATATCTTCATATTAAATAAATGAGGCAACCACTATAATAGGGACCTTTTTACTGGTTTGCCTCCTATTATGGATATTAAAGGGGAGGGTGTCCATATATTATTTCTGCAAGCGGAGGTGGGGTTTAAGAGATTTAATGAAAACATTTGCATTATATCACAAATTAATTGATAGTAACATAGGACAGAACTTTTATTATGCCTGATGGAAGACTTCATGTAAAAATTGGCTCAGCGTTGGCCAGATGGCATGGGAACCGGGCCCCTTCCAAACGGAAGAAATAGCCCAGAATGTGTTTATTCCCAAGGAGATTCTTGATGTTTAAATCAATCCATTCCAGAGAGAATCAGAGCAGTGCTGTACATTGAGGGGTAAATATAAGTTCTGCTTTTGGTTTATTTTTCCTATTAGCTTTTCTGTGCACTGCATTTAAAGGGACACCAGATCCCGTTTGTTGGTGCTGAAAATGATAATTAGTCTCTTGTTTTTAACTGAGAACTATCTCTGTATTTTGCTATTTTTTGGGCTAAGCAGTGACATTGAAAGTACTTTCATTTGCCCATGTCCTGGTTCCGTAGAGCAATTTTACCACTCCCCCTTATCTGTAAAGCAGAGACATAAGTTTCAGCTCAGAGTAGCTGAGACAGGAGGTCATTATTTCTATTTAAACAAAGTCTTCTAATTACAGGGGGAAGGTGGTAGAGGTATTAAGGGCAAAAGCAAATCAATGATTCTTTAGTGATACATGTTAATTAAAAGTACAGGCACAGTACAAATGCTAACAATCCCCCCGATACTAAGATTTAACATCCCTGTCAATTTGCATGTCAGCTCCGCTTCCATTCTGAGCTGGATCCAGCTAGTCAATATACATCTGACTGACACAGTGACCGTAGTAAATTGCCTTGTGTTTTGGGTGCACCGAGGCCTCTTCTTCTCATTCCCGGTAATTGGATAAGCAGATTTCTGCTGTACTTGCGCGGCCCATTCCCAGCCAGATCCGGAAGCCATGGCAGCTGACCCCGAGAGTGATACCAAATCAGAGGCAGAAAGTGTTGTGTTTTTTATATATAGAAAGTACAAGTCTTGGCTGATTGCAGAGAGGCTGCATGTTGTCTTGATTGAAATTCTCCTTCTTCTTCCAATTTTCTTTCAACAATGGAAAGGAAATTTAATCTGTTTTTGTTCTCTAGAAGACAAAGTTGTTTTAAAGGGATATGGCCTCATTCTCAGAATTGGTAAGGTGAGGTCAGTGACATTGTTTAAGAGGGGATATATATATATATATATATATATATATATATATATATATATATATATATACTCTGATATTTCTTAATTGAGCAGAACTGAGTTTGGCTGGACTGTCTTGGGGGGGGATTAATCCTTCTAAAGTATGTTTTCGCCAAACTGCTGCATAACTGCCTTTTTCTTGGACCTAGCAGTAGGGTATTCTCTTTCTTCCCTATACGTATTGCCATCCAGGAAGTATAATACCAGCCAGGTGACAACCCTAGTAGGGGGTTCTAGTGTAAAGAGCTCTATTGTGCTTTCCTACTGGCTCATAATGGTAACAGCAGACAGAGTTGGGCCAAGGATCATTGGCACCCAAGATTATATTACCAGACCCAGCGCCCTAACTGTCCACTCCACTCCATGCCCACTCAACTCCCCTCCTGACCACTTGGTCTGCAAACTCACCTTTCATTCTGCCGCCCTCTACTCGCTCCCACTGCCAAACTCTGACCATTGAATTACACCCCCTGGTTCTACCTACATCTTCCCCTAGTTCTGGCCCTGCCAGTATACACTTTGAGTTTTGCCTCCTGGTACAAATGTCAACTCAAAATTCCTTGTATCCAAAGATAGCTGTCCCAAAGGCTTACTTTTCCATAAAAAGTTTCTTTATTTAAATTATCATTAAAAATTCAGTTACATACAGTCCCCCCAGGCCCACCTTACGCGTTTCGCACCCTCCGGCGCTTAGTCATAGGTGTAAGATACACCTATGACTAAGCGCCGGAGGGTGCGAAACGCGTAAGGTGGGCCTGGGGGGACTGTATGTAACTGAATTTTTAATGATAATTTAAATAAAGAAACTTTTTATGGAAAAGTAAGCCTTTGGGACAGCTATCTTTGGATACAAGGAATTTTGATATATATATATCGCCTGTGAACTGGGGCGAGTTCCTTGGGCTTAACCAAGTTTAAATCAGAGGTGGACTCCCAATCTTTATATACAAATGTCAACTCAACCTAGATTTATACCACTGGCAGGCTGACTGATGTCTCTGCAAATGCCCTTGAATGTAAATAGTAGTCCATCCTATAGAAGGGTCACCCCTAGCCCACTATGATAGACAACACAGACAAGCTGTACAGACTGGCTGCCAATGACCTCAAAGTATCAATATATACATCATATGAAGTGTTATCTTTGTTTATTGTGCCACCAGTTTTACTTCAGGTCATGCCGATACCTCCAAAGCAACTGATTGGTCTTACTGTAAAAGCTGAATTTATATATATATATATATATATATATATATATATATATATATATATATATATATATATATATATATATATATATATAATCCACGAAATAGCCAGCACTCACGAATAAAAGTTGAAGTTGCCTGGGTGCAGTATCAAAAATGTAATACGTAACTAGCACAGAGGATCCGCACTCTCAGGTCTTATATAAATATAAATTTATTTTTGTATGCAAGACTAACGTTTCGGCCTCCTCCGAGGCCTTTCTCAAAGTGTCTGGTGGTGGAAGAAACACACTTAAATACAGGTATTGGCGGGAAACTAGACAAATTGGAACTGACGTGGTAATAGCGTCACAGAAACGTAACTAGATTTAAATATCACTCATTACATACAAACAAACATAAATATTGCAAAGTACATGTATAACTAAAAGTTATAAATCTACTCATTTAAAACAATCTATCCCTTATACAGAGAAAAACATGATGTTATGTAACAATGTTGCAAATCGTTAGTAATATTGTATCTACATAGTCATGCTACATGTCATTACTTTGTTACTAAAACATCTTAAAATTGAGTAAGAATAGTGGGTCTAAACGGAGAGTCATTCTTTCTTTATGCTAAATACTTTGTCGATTATTAAAAAAATTTATTAAAACAGTTTTCGTGGATTGCATTGTGGAATTTTAAGCCGTGCACCCGAGCTTCTTCGACATAATAATAACTTATTTAAGGAACGCTTTTTGCAGGAATGGTGCTAAAAGACATAATGTGTACTGACGTCTCGACATATCCCCCAGAGGCCCATAATGGTCTGGAGAGGAAATCGCCACTCTGAAGTTCAAGATGTTGATTGAGGCCCAGTGTTTGAATTGGAACTCACCTGCAAGAGGTCCGTTTGGAGCGGGATGTACTTGATAGAGTGGCGCAGGATGATGACCAGAGAAGGTGCCGCTTGTTTAATATACAGTGTCATCTGGCGATCGGCAGTGAGAGTTCTGATCGTGCGATGTCAGACACTTCTCAACGGCGCTGTTGGAAAGGGACCGGCTGATCACAAGCACCGCATACATCCACTTCCCCATAGCTTGGGTGAATCAGCGGTGGAATTCTGCTACCGACACCTACAGTAAGTTGAGCAACTCAGATTGTGAGCCGCAAGCCCTGTGCGGAGCTCATTCTAACAGCCCATAACTAGGACGAACTTTTTGATGGGTTTTTACTTTTGGATGATCGACAATCCAGGGGGAATTGGTGACGTTCAGCATTCAGGGTGCGGGGTGTGTGGTTCCCGACTCCCCCGTTGATGGTGCCTTGTTTTGGTGCGGGGGCCCGTGATGGATATGTTTACCTGACAAGTTCACCAAACTCCGTATATAGACACTATTACCCGAAGTAGGTAAAGTTGGACAGTAAATTAAGCCATCCTAGATGAAGAGACTTTGCGAAAGGAACTTTACATTTGGATCTGATATAGACTGTGATATATATATTTGTTTTATTTTTCTTTTCCCACATTTTTTTCTTTCACTTTTTTTCTTTTTCTTTCACTTTTTTATTTTTTATGTATATATGTTATGCATTTATTCTTCTTTATGTAAATGTTATGCACTCACACAGTCCTTAGTATTGTGTTCTTTTTTAGCCTTTAGTTTTCATGCGGGGGTATGCACACCTAACATGTACACATTTTAATTTTTTAATCATGGCATTTTGGCTGCTTAAATAATGTTTAGCTCTATAATTAATATTGTTTATTTGATTCACATTTACTATGACACATTACACACGGAGGACGCTGGGATGTAATGCTGACACTGAAGATTGGTAGAATGATAGTTTCCTTGATAGCTAGTCTCATATAGTCTAGATCCATATACACTTTGTCGGTGACGGTTCCAGGTATATATATATAATTGTCGGGTCACACAAGCCCCGGTTGAAATAACTACACCCAATATTTAAGCATGACAGCTAGATGGTGCTATGGGTCTCATAGGGCTAATTCATATGGGTTTAGCCAGCACTGTTTTTCTAATTCGTAGGGGCTGGGCTCCAATTAGTTAACAAAATGAGGTGAACAAATAAAAGATTCAGTACCCCGTCTTCAGAGTGGCAGTTTTAATACATTTTTTTAATAATCGACAAAGTATTTAGCATAAAGAAAGAATGACTCTCCGTTTAGACCCACTATTCTTACTCAATTTTAAGATGTTTTAGTAACAAAGTAATGACATGTAGCATGACTATGTAGATACAATATTACTAACGATTTGCAACATTGTTACATAACATCATGTTTTTCTCTGTATAAGGGATAGATTGTTTTAAATGAGTAGATTTATAACCTTTAGTTATACATGTACTTTGCAATTTTTATGTTTGTTTGTATGTAATGAGTGATATTTAAATCTAGTTACGTTTCTGTGACGCTATTACCACGTCAGTTCCAATTTGTCTAGTTTCCCGCCAATACCTGTATTCAAGTGTGTTCTTTCCACCACCAGACACTTTGAGAAAGGCCTCGGAGGAGGCCGAAACGTTAGTCTTGCATACAAAAATAAATTTATATTTATATAAGACCTGAGAGTGCGGATCCTCTGTGCTAGTTACGTATATATATATATATATATATATATATATATATATATATATATATATATATATATATATATTATTTCTTTATTGTCCCAATGTCTGTGTAAGTGGTTTAGCTCTCAGGTATAGTCTTGCCTAGCCAGTCATAATCTGAATGACAGGCTGATCATAAACTTCCTTATTGCCTCTCATAGCTCTCCTTTTGTGTTATAATCCAGTTACAACAAGTTAAAAGCAGGAGGGGACGTGGTCTGATGTCATGGAGCCTGTACCTAAACATTCCTGGATTTTCCTGGATTTAGAATGACTGCTTAATACTACACCAGCCTTTCTCTGTACTCAGTACAATTCTGCTGGATAATTGGCGGGCCTAGGAGCCCTTTAAAGGAGAAGGAACGCAGTTTATTGCCAATAGATTAGCCACAACAGTGCTACATTATATTTATTCTGCAGAATGATTTACGATACCTGAGTAAACAGCTCTAGAAGCTCTCTCTCTTTGTTTAGGATAGCAGCTGCAGTATTAGCTTGGTGTGACATCACTTCCTGCCTGAGTCTCTCACTGCTCACTTATAGCTCTGGGCTCAGTTTACAGCAGGGGGGGGAGCAAACTGAGCATGCTCAAGCCCAAGCCCTGAAGGTTTATGCTGAAAACAGGAAGTCTGAAACTTAATTTAAGCCTTTCCTTCACAACTTTACAGCAGGCAAAGGTTTATTCGTGATAAAAAAAAAAGTGCAGGAATAGTGGGAAAATAAGACTTTACATGTCTAGTTTTTTTTTATACAAGTATGGGACCTGTTATCTGTTATTTTGAGGGTTTACTGGTGTATTTATATAGACCTTTCTGATAAAGCTTACTTAATTTCAGCCTTTCCTTTTCTTGGTATTTAATGAGTAGGTATATACAGAAGGGACAATTACAGTGAACAATCAATTGATATAAAACTGGAATGGGGGAAGAAAAGTGCATTAGGAAGCTGTGGAATAGCCCAGTTAACATAACTCATTTCCTTCAGTAGCGATGAGACAGGATACTAACCCATAGCGTCCCATTAGCAGAAGTCTGCATCCATTACACATTGCTACTTAGGCCCCCGTATAATAGCTTTCTGTAACTCGGGGAACAAATGACAAGCCATAAAAAAAAAAAAATCTAATTGATTTTGTATAGGGAGCGTTAGAGAAACCGGATTAAAAACAAACATGACGTGGAGCTTTAATGGCAGCGCCAGAAGGTTTATTAACCATTGAGAATCATTTCATTGGTGACATCCGGTCGTGCTAAGAGCAGAGCTGCTGGGTTTGTGCATTGAAGGGAATCAATCATCTCATCATTGTTTCCCAGTCGTTGGTCTGTCTGGGTATTGGGTGCTGTTCTGTCTGATCCCCTACGAAGAAAAAGGGTGATGTGTAAAGTGCAAGAATACTTATGGCAAACGCTTGCCACCTTATGCCTCTGTATATGAATGGGGTGCCAACCGTACTCACTACGTACTCACTCCCAATTCGCTTAATCAAATTTTGACGGCTGCGTTAACGTCAATGGGCGTCCGAATTGTGTTGACGTGCGATGGTTTTGACGCTTGTCCACAAAAATTTTGACGCCTGCAAATTTTTGCGACAGTTTCACTAATTTATTCATGGCTGGCGAATTTATTCGCCCATCACTAGTGCTCACCATAGAAAGGGCATCGTGGTGTGACCCATGAGTGTTCACATTCATACTTCTTACTTGTGTACTAACACGCCCCGTATTTCAGCCTGCTCATGGGAAGATTTAAATACAGGTGTGGTATCCAGACACCCGTTATCCATAAAGCCCTGAATTACAGAAAGGCTGTCTCCCATAGTTGCCATTTTATTCTAATGATCCAAAATGAAAAAATGATTTCCTTTTTCTCGGTAATAAAAATATAGTAGCTTGTACTTGATCCCAACTAAGATATAATTAATCCTTATTGGAAGCAAAGCCAGCCTATTGGGTTTATTTAATGTTTACATGATTTTAGAGTAGACTTAAGGTATGATGATCCAATTTACATAAAGATCCGTTATCTGGAAACCCCCTGGTTCCAAGAATTCTGGATAACAGGTCCCATACCTACATAAGGCTTCCTTTAGCCCTGCAGCTTGTGTCCAATGTCGACCTCGCCCTCCATGGTACCAGGAAAACCCCCAGTGGGATCTACTGTTCATACAACTATTCAGCCCTTGCTTCCTATACCATTGTTATTTCCTACTTCTGTATGTGATTGAAGAAGAGAAATGGAAAGTATGGAAAGACATGGGACGAACCCCATATGCATACCTTCCAACTGTCCTGTTTTGAGCGGGACAGTCCTGCTTATGACAGCTCAACCCGCAGTCCCAGGTTTGTTACTGAAATGTCCCGACTTTCTCTTTGATCACCTGCACTGACTCAAGAAAAAGATACAACATTTCTAACTTAATTAGCTTTTGGCAGAAAGCCCAGAATAGATACTTAGATACTTTTGTAACAATTTAAGAGAAGCAGGAAAACTAAGACTCACATCTTAAAGGGCAATTCACCTTCATTAGCAAAACTGTAACAACACCTAAAAACCACAGAAATGTGTTCAAACTTTCATAACCTGCCACATTTTTAATTACCTGACATGGTAATTAGGGGGTGTGGCCACAAAAACGGCGAAATTTGCACAGCAAATCTTTTTGTCCCTCTTTCTGTTTCCAAAATGTTGGGAAGTATGCATATGTTTTCTGGTAATGCCACACGTTAGAGTTGACACCGGACAGCCCTGTTTTTTATGGGCTGTTTATGGGCCAGTTCATTGACGTCAGAAAACGGGCATGACTGTCCCCCTGATTGACGCAAAATGCGCTAAGGGATGCACTAATATGCCCCTTATTATACCTATAGCTCTAGTTTAAAATTGGCCCTGAATAGTGCATGTTCCTTTAAGAATCAAACCTGATAGCATTTTTCACATCATAATTATTGCATTTGTGCGTCCGCATGAGCGTTAATCCTTCTCTATCCCTTTAAATTGGATTTAAGCTGAATTAACATGAAGCACCTATGCAGCGCAGCAATGATGGAGCATGTCCCACACAGATGCTGAGCAGTTTTATTGCTGGAATCCTTAGCAGCTCTGAGTTTATTATCCCAGTAAGACAAATAGTCTCAATGGCGGATGATCATTAGAACAATGTGATGCTATTCCAGGTCTCATAATGACTGGAGCACAAATAAATGCCTGGGACTCTATTTACTGCAGATAAACTGTGAGTTTTACGAAAAAGGGGGGAAATTTATATAGTGTTTATCTTCCTTTTTTTTCAGCAGCAATTACATTTACAAATAACACAAAAACCATTGAAAATGTGTAGAGAATTTTTTCAATTCATTCTCTCTTTTATTGGGTGTATATCCCCATTAAATACTGAGAATGTCTGTCCAGATTCTTTCCCCATTAATGTTTATTTTGTAGAAGGCAATTGGCCGTGTTGAGCAAGACACAAGTTTATTTTCTTAAAGGAGCAACTCACTGGTAGCAACTCAACTGCAAAGATGAAAGGGTTCAGTGAGGAAGTCAGGGAGTAAAACCTGTGATCCACAAAACAGCTTGCTTAAGTTACTTTCACTGTTGGGTTTGTAGGAAACAAAGCATTGGGCATACTAGTCTCTGGGAAGGGAGTGTGACTGTGGGATAACAGGTATAGTAGGGAGAGATGGTGCCTATAGTAACAGTGGATAATAGTCTCTGGGAAGGGAGTGTGACTGTGGGATAGCAGGTATAGTAGGGAGAGATGGTGCCTATAGTAACAGTGGGATAATAGTCTCTGGGAAGGGAGTGTGACTGTGGGATAGCAGGTATAGTAGGGAGAGATGGTGCCTATAGTAACAGTGGGATAATAGTCTCTGGGAAGGGAGTGTGACTGTGGGATAACAGGTATAGTAGGGAGAGATGGTGTCTATAGTAACAGTGGGATAATAGTCTCTGGGAAGGGAGTGTGACTGTGGGATAGCAGGTATAGTAGGGAGAGATGGTGTCTATAGTAACAGTGGATAATAGTCTCTGGGAAGGGAGTGTGACTGTGGGATAGCAGGTATAGTAGGGAGGGATGGTGTCTATAGTAACACTGGGATAATAGTCTTTGGAAAAGGGAGTGTGACTGTGGGATAGCAGGTATAGTAGGGAGAGATGGTGCCTATAGTAACAGTGGGATAATAGTCTCTGGGAAGGGAATGTGACTGTGGGATAGCAGGTATAGTAGGGAGAGATGGTGTCTATAGTAACAGTGGGATAATAGTCTCTGGAAAGGGAGTGTGACTGTGGGATAGTAGGTATAGTAGGGAGAGATGGTGTCTATAGTAACAGTGGGATAATAGTCTCTGGGAAGGGAGTGTGACTGTGGGATAGCAGGTATAGTAGGGAGAGATGGTGCCTATAGTAACAGTGGATAATAGTCTCTGGGAAGGGAGTGTGACTGTGGGATAGCAGGTATAGTAGGGAGAGATGGTGCCTATAGTAACAGTGGGATAATAGTCTCTGGGAAGGGAGTGTGACTGTGGGATAGCAGGTATAGTAGGGAGGGATGGTGTCTATAGTAACACTGGGATAATAGTCTTTGGAAAAGGGAGTGTGACTGTGGGATAGCAGGTATAGTAGGGGGAGATGGTGCCTATAGTAACAGTGGGGATAATACTCTCTGGGAAGGGATTGTGGCTGTGGGATAGCAGGTATAGTAGGGAGAGATGGTGCCTATAGTAACAGTGGGATAATAGTCTCTGGGAAGGGAGTGTGACTGTGGGACAGCAGGTATAGTAGGGAGAGATGGTGCCTATAGTAACAGTGGGATAATAGTCTCTGGGAAGGGAGTGTGACTGTGGGATAACAGGTATAGTAGGGAGGGATGGTGTCTATAGTAACAGTGGGATAATAGTCTCTCGGAAGGGAGTGTGACTGTGGCATAGCCGGTATAGTAGGGAGAAATGGTGCCTATAGTAACAGTGGGATAATAGTCTCTGGGAAGGGAGTGTGACTGTGGGATAGCAGGTATAGTAGGGAGAGTTGGTGTCTATAGTAACAGTGGGGATAATAGTCTCTGGGAAGGGAGTGTGACTGTGGGATAGTAGGTATAGTAGGGAGAGATGGTGTCTATAGTAACAGTAGGATAATAGTCTCTGGGAAGGGAGTGTGACTGTGGGATAGCAGGTATAGTAGGGAGAGATGGTGCCTATAGTAACAGTGGGATAATAGTCTCTGGGAAGGGAGTGTGACTGTGGGTTAGCAGGTATAGTAGGGAGGGATGGTGTCTATAGTAACACTGGGATAATAGTCTTTGGAAAAGGGAGTGTGACTGTGGGATAGCAGGTATAGTAGGGAGAGATGGTGCCTATAGTAACAGTGGGATAATAGTCTCTGGGAAGGGAGTGTGACTGTGGGATAGCAGGTATAGTAGGGAGAGATGGTGCCTATAGTAACAGTGGGATAATAGTCTCTGGGAAGGGAGTGTGACTGTGGCATAGCAGGTATAGTAGGGAGAAATGGTGCCTATAGTAACAGTGGGATAATAGTTTCTGGGAAGGGAGTGTGACTGTGGGATAGCAGGTATAGTAGGGAGAGATGGTGTCTATAGTAACAGTGGGGATAATAGTCTCTGGGAAGGGAGTGTGACTGTGGGATAGTAGGTATAGTAGGGAGAGATGGTGTCTATAGTAACAGTAGGATAATAGTCTCTGGGAAGGGAGTGTGACTGTGGGATAGCAGGTATAGTAGGGAGAGATGGTGTCTATAGTAACAGTGGATAATAGTCTCTGGGAAGGGAGTGTGACTGTGGGATAGCAGGTATAGTAGGGAGAGATGGTGTCTATAGTAACAGTGGATAATAGTCTCTGGGAAGGGAGTGTGACTGTGGGATAGCAGGTATAGTAGGGAGAGATGGTGCCTATAGTAACAGTGGATAATAGTCTCTGGGAAGGGAGTGTGGCTGGGCGATAGCAGGTATAGTAGGGATAGATTGTGCCTATAGTAGCAGTATGGATAATAGCCACTGAGAAGGAACTATGCAATATATAGACAGCAGCCCTTTACATCATTGTCACCAAATCTGTGACCCTTAATTCTTATGAAAAGCTGTTGGTGTGAGTTTCAGTCTCAGTAAGGATATAGTACAGCCTTACCTTATATAACTAATGGGGCCTTAATAGAGTAAAGAGAGTAATAAAAGTATGAGATAACTAAAGGGACATGGCAACTGTTGCAACTCAGATACGTAATAGAATTTCAGTGCTGAGATTAGCAATAGGGTGTGAGATGATAAATGAAAATGGAGCAGCTGTGTGTTTATTTGACTATTTCCCTGGCAGTTAATGTGCAGATAAATAGAATAGCTGCAAACCATACAAACCAAAGCCGGCTGCTTTCTAGGAGAAGGAAATTGTGTGTAAATAAGAGAGGCGACCTTACGGTACTGAAAAGCAGTTGCTGTGTCTAGTTACAAGCTTTATGCTCAGCACCATGGACAGCGGCACATTGATACTGTTGCTACAATCCCCGCAAGGTTCTCTTCCCAGTGACTCTCCCAGCAAGGTCTAAATATTGGTTCTTGGGCAGAACATACGAGCATAACAAACCTGTTTAACTGCAGTTTAAATTATGTGTCAACAGTTAGAGATTATAATCCCTGGTTACACAATGACACCGGGAAGGGAAATCTGACACTCAAGAAAAACAGAAAAGACTATGCTTACTCCCCTATATTTTTACCCCAAATTCAGATTTCTAATGCAGACGGGACCCAGTTAAAGATGGTTGGTTTCAGATGGATGGTTTTAACTACTGACTCAGACCCTTTAGACTGAGTTTGTAGCTAATTGGACCATTTTAATGAGAATTTGCCAGATATCTATTGAGCAGAAGAGGACCTCATAAACCTGTTGATGTGTTCCTCTCCCAGCAGGTCTACATAGACCCTTATTATAATAAATCAGCACTTATTTTTCCAGTAGATGGGTGGCTAGACTGATGAATTTTTGGATAGGGACTGGCCTGAAATCTATTTGAAAATGCAGTTGGAAGGGTGGCATTCAAGTGGTTGTCTTCTGACTGGTCTGCATATGCTCTTACTATGCTCCAGTTTGGCCCAACAATTGGATAGCCAAATCAGTAGTAGAGGTACATGTTTGGTGACCTTGTTCTAGGTTAGAGCAGTGGTTGTCAAACGTTTGGAGTTCATGCCCCCCTTGGAGGTCCAACCTTTAATCAAGACCCCCCATAGCTCATAATAAGGTTACAGATATAGGAAAACCATTCAACCATACCTCCAGGATTATCAAGGGCAGTAATTATGTTTTTACCCCAAATTTCACTCTATCAAACCTTCAAGTTGGGCTTTCAGTTGTATCTAGTAGAAGAAATTAGCATTCTCTCCAAATCTCACCTTAACTGATCTTCAGGCTGAGCTCCCTCTGCCACTGCTCTAGCCCCCCCCCTAACTTGGGGCCCAACACCCTAGAGCAGGGGTCCCCAACCTTTTTCACTCGTGAGACACATTTAAATGTAAAAAGAGTTGGAGAGCAACCGAAGCATGAAAAAGTCCATGGGGATGTCAAATCAGGGCTGCGATTGGTTGTTTGATAGCCTCTATATGTACTGACAGCCTACAGGAGGCTTTGCTTGGAAGTACACCTGTTTTTTTTATTAAAACTTGCCTCCAAGCCAGGTATTCAGAAATAAGCACCTGCTTTGAGCCCTCTGGAAGCAACATCCAAGGGTTTGGGGAGCAACATGTTGCTAGCGAGCTACTGGTTGGGGACCACTGCCCTAAAGCATTTCATTCACTACAAAATACATTTTCCATTCTATTACATAATTTCCCTGACTGAGAGTTCTTCTTATTTTATCATTCCCCTCCCTCTATTTTTTCTGCGCAGGCAGATTGCAGGTATCAGGGAATCCTAATAGCATTAATCAGAGCCCTTCTTGGCTCCATACAATCCACAGCACAATTAACCTACAAAACACAATCACTGCTACCAACAAAAGAGATTTTGCCTAGTATTATGTAACCATCCTAAAACAAAGCACTAAATTGGCCCCAATTAAGTTCTTCATTAAAGCGTGCTCTGAAAAGGTCATCATTAGGATGAGGGAGTGCAGCAAAGCATTTTTACTAAAGCATTAAACCTTATTGTACTGCTCAAACTTTGTTGTACAGGGTGAAATCCAAGCCACAGTTATCCTGAGATACATATTCCTTCATGTGTTTATTTTTTCTGTTGTGTTGAGTGTGGCTCTTGGCCCAATAGGGCTGTTAGTGCACATTAAGTCTTTGGAGAGCATTTTTGTCCATTGAAAATAGTTTATGAGGCTTTTGTTGTATGTAGTCGGACAGGTGTTCCAGGACACAAACATTGCACTTCTGGACCAGCAGAAGACCAGGACCAGGGTGGCCAAAAGAAAGTTATCACCTTGGGTCAAAGTGGCTCAAAGGGAATGCTACACAGTTCCTGCAAAACATTGGCTTTCCTTGTCCTTTAACAGGGTTATAAGCACAGTGATTAAGATAGAATGATTTATTTTCCCAGTCGTGCTCTGTCCCCAGTAGAGTTGGGACAAATTAATCCAGATTCCAATCATCAAGGGCTTTAAACGCACTGTGAGTTCTTAAGGCTTAATTATTGGGATTAATTCCTACTCTTTCTTTCAAAGTTATCGCCTCAGACAGTTGGACGTTAATTCCGCTAAACTTTCCCTGAGCTCTGTGTTCTAAGGAGAGCCTTCTAATATCGGTTATAAGAAGTATGGAAATGAATATCAGATTTCCAGCCTAGTCAAAGAGAGAGAAATGGGGGCGTAATATGGCAATACTAGGGAAAAGGACCAAAATTACCCAATTTTCCAAGGGGCACTATCTTGTGGCCAAATTTAATGAACTGTATCATATACTGTACTACCTTTGTAGTTTTGTTTTATCACCTTAATAATCCTTAAAATTATACTGTTTGTGCCCTTTGCTCTCTAATGTTCCCTTCTCAAACTTAATTATAGATGCAAAGTAATGCTCCAATCAAAATCTCCCATTCTTTGCTGCTATCTAATATAGGATTATAGGTGTATATGTTATTAAACATTAGAAGGGTGGATACTTTGCTCTTTACAAACCTCTCAAGATTAGATTTTATGGGCATCACTTCAGTGGGGCAGAGCAGGAGGGCAAGGTCTTGGTGGTTCATGGCTTAGTCTGGACAAAATGGAAAGGGTCTGGGTGTGATCTGGGCAGACTGGGCATGTGTGATCTTGGTTGAGTCAGGCCCTGGTATTGCTAGACTGCATGTGTATGTATAAATATAAAATAATACACAGATAATGGCCAGTGGCCATGTCTAAGCACAGCCCAAGGATGCAAGAATGTTTAAGCCCTGCATGGACACGCACATCTGCATTACAAATTGCTTTTTCATTTTCTCTTAGTCCCTAGAATATGAAGCCAACCATTGGCAATAAATATCTTCTCTGTCTTGGAGGAAGAAGAAAAGATGTTTTCTGATGCAATCAAGCTGCGTTGTCAGTTGCGCTTAAATAATCCTCACCTCAGCGTGCCAGCAAGAGATGAAAGGGGATTGGGAAAGAGAGAGTTTTTCGAAAGGACGGGCTGTGTGTGCATTATTATCCCCCGTTGCCTTGTGGAACAGCCTGAGTTGCATTAAGACTTCATGAAATTCTTCAGCGTCATTTCATTCCAATGGATTGAGATGCAATACAAATTATTTATTTAAGTATATAAAGAAAATTCTTTGCTCTCCTAGAACGGATGCAAAGAGTTCTATAGCGGTAGGTAGGTGGCATGTGGGTGTTCCCTAACTTCCAAACCAATCAGGCATTCAAGCTAGGGAGCGCTTGGAAACCCTGAACTACCTGCCAGGATACGGATGGCATAAAGTATGAGTGCAGAATGTATCAACAAATTTGATGCTCCCCAAATGGGCACTAAGGTACACAGTTTCCAGTGTATTGTTGCTAAGTCTTCTTTTGGTTCTTGGTTGCAAAAAAAGAACTGGTAAATGTTTTTAATGGTCATTGATGGGGTAGGCCAGTAGTTTAGTAAATATGTATGTAGGGAACACTCTTTATCTGAATTTTTATGTAACAGCTGCCATATTGTTTGCCTTGACAGAGGCCACGATTTAAAACTGCACCATCAGGTGGTCAAAAGAAGCTGACTATGTTCCTGACTGGTGCTCAGTGTAAATATCTTTGTGACAATGGTCATTTAATACAAAGTTTGGTGAACCTGAACTGATTTCCATTTATTTATGTTGCACATGTTTGTGCTTTCCAAATCTTTTCCACTTTTCATCATCATCGCCAAACTCTAGATATTTCCAACCTCTGCGCAAAGAGTTCTGTGCCAAGTAGTATTGCCTTGGATGCCAATACTACTTGGCCCAGGTTTGGCTCAGAATGTGCGCTGATTATGGTGAAACAAAGGGCCATAGTCCCTAAGACATTGGTTCCTGGAGATGGCACTTCTGCATCAGTTAAAACTTTCAGCAGCATCCTCACCTTTTTTTCTGTAAGATTCTCCCTAAAAACATTTCCCAGCTCTTTATTTGCAGCCAAGAACCAAACGCTGCCTTAGCAACAATCCACCTCGGATCATGAAACATAGTCACACGGAATGTAAAAAGTGTTCTTGTCTCTTTCACATGTCTGGCTCATTCCCACAAGGTGTTGGCATCACACAGCAGTATAACTGAGACGGTGCCCAGACTGAGCTCTCTTGTTATCTGACTCATAGACTTGCTGCTGCTCATGCCACGGGGAGCTGTTACTTTGATGGACTTATTAGGGAACGATTCTAGGGGCTGTAGCTGAGGATGAAATAATAGATTCATTAAGGCCAGTGCTTCTTTTAGTCTATTGCTAAGGGTCAGTTTAAAGTTATGGAAGAGAAACCATTTATCATGGGCCCTCGGCATTAGAGTGGCCTCTTGAGGGGATGTAGATAAAAGTACAAAGGGCTTATTATATTCTGTAACAACACTTTCACTATATTTCTCAATGCACATTCAATCTGTACTTTCAGCTGAATGTTGCCAGACAGGCTTCTTCCATAACATCCAGCTTTCCCCCCTATCTGCTAGAGTCACTCTTACTTGCCTGATCCCCACAACTGATCTACCCTATCTCCACCCCTACCACCATTATGTCCTCCATTAATGTTTTTATTCAGCCCTGTGTTCAACAACGGCCTGAGGGACAAAGATTGGCCATGATTTATGTATCCCACTCCTACCTTGCTTTGCTAGCTATACTATGAGAGTCGCTCATTTGGCAAAGTTGCCAAATGAACGGATCTTCCCCCAATATACTCACCTAAGATTGGGCTTTATAAGATTGTTGGTCCTAGTGCAAAACAATTGGATTACAGCGGCAAGTATAGGAGCCAACAGGAAAATCAAACCTGACTGACTGACATCTGGTCGCTTTTGGCCAGATATCATTTGGGATTGCCCCATACGTGGGCAGATAAGCTGCCAAATCAGTCTAAAGGACTTCTAAAGGAAGTGAATTTGGTATGAGCAGCTCTATGATATGATTAACCACTGCCCTGATAGAGAGAAACATTGCACAAGTAAAATGTATGTTGTGGCAGTATCACTGACTGCCTTTCCTCTGGGCTTCACCTCCCATATAATATCCAGTGGACCTGCCAAACCACATCAGCCCTTGATTGCTCCTCTAGCTTCAAACTTTCCTCTAGGAGGAACCAACTGGACTTCATTAAAACTTCTGTTGGTTCAGCTGCTCTAAAAGAGGAAAAAGATCAGCTTCCTACATATTGCCCATGGCGACATACAATTATGCCCATCATATCCAATGTCAAGCTGTCGGCATGATTCCCTCCGAGGCCTTGCTTTGTGCCACTGTAAGGAAGATGGGCTGATAGTATTATAAGATTATTAGTTTGGAAGCAAACAGAGAGAGTTGGCAAGAAACAGAGTGGTTGAAAGGAAGGTATAGATTTTAAAGGCAATTATTGATTTAGCAGGAAGATTAAATGCCAATTAGCAACTACCATCAAACGTCAGGGAGAGGGTAGCATATAAATCAATTCAAAGGGACAGGTAATATAGACCGACCCTCGACTTTAACAAGGGCCCCAGTCCCTGAACTAGCCACACAGCCCCGCAGCATGATGGAACCTCCACCAGATTTGACAGTAGGTAGCAGGAGTTTTTCTTGGAATGAAGTGTTCTTCTTCCAACATGCAGAGCACTTTTTGTTATTATCAAATAACTAAATTTTTGTCTCATCAGTCCAAAGCACTTTGTTCCAAAATGACTGTGATTTGTCTAAATGAGCTTTTGCCTACAACAAGTGACTCTGTGGCGTCTCTGTGCAGAAAGGGCTTCTTTCTCATCGCCCTGCCATACAGATGTTCTTTGTGCAAATTGCGCTGAAATGTAGAATGATGTACAGATACACCATCTGCAGCAAGATGTTGTTGCAGGTCTTTGGAGGTCAGCTTCGGACTGGGCGTCGCAACTAGTTTTATTTTGGGGGCCCAGCCCCCCTCCACCAATCTCTGGGCCCCCAAAATAAATCTAGTTGTGACGCCTTTAGCGCGTTCGCACCACCACAGGCATTTGCGTATGCTCGCGGATCATGCACATGGGTGTTGGCCTAGGTTTGTAAATGGATGGGCTCCCCCATGTCCAGTCTGACCCTGTTGGAGGTGATCTTTGGGTTGTCTGTAACCATTCTCACATTTCTCAGCAACTGTGCCTGTGGCCTTCCATTTCCTGATTACATTCCTTACAGATGAAACTGATAGTTTCAACCTTTTTGTAGCCTTCCCCTAAACCAGTGATCCCCAACCAGTAGCTCGCATGCAACATGTTGCTCACCAACCCCTTGGATGTTGCTCCCAGTGGCCTCAAAGCAGGTGCTTATTTTTGAATTCCTGGCTAGAAGCCAAGTTTTGGTTGTATAAAAAACATGTGTACTGCCAAACAGAGCCTCCTGTAGGCTGCCAGTCCATATAGAGGCTACTAAACAGCCAATCACAGTCCTTTTTGTGGCACCCCCATGGACTTTTTCATGCTTGTGTTGCTCTCCAAGCCTTTTTACATTTAAATGTGGCTTACAAGTAAAAAAGGTTGGGGACACCTGCCATAAACCATGATACTGAACAATCTTTGTTTTCAGATCTTTTGAGAGTTGCTTTGAGGATCCCATGCTGTCACTCTTCAGATGAGAATCAAACAGAAGTACAACTTGCAATTGGTCACCTTAAATACCTTTTCTCATGATTGGACACACCTGCCTATGAAGTTCAAGGCTTAACGAGCTAATCCAACCAATTTGGTTTTGCCAGTAATCAGTACTAAGCAGTTACATCCATTCAAATTAGCAAAATTACAAGGGTGCCCAAATGTTTGCACTGCCAGTTTTTCCATTTGATTTAATCTCATACAACTGAATACTGCTTCACTAAAAATCTTTATTCAGAAAACACTCCAGTACTCAGTACTGGGAAATGAAAGACATACCACTGTTATCTTTTTTGTTGAAAGGCAGGCTGAGAGGGGTTCCCAAACTTTTTCATGTGACTGTATATTCTGTACATGTAGAGAGACCTGTATGGGTCATTTTTGGCAGACCTTCCTTATGAGATATAGTTGGGGTGCACATTCACCCATTACAGCCAACACTTTAATCTTGTGTTCAGGCAAAATATCCATTGACCTCCTGCTCAGTCAGGGAATTGAAGTTTTTGAAATGTTAGCTTTAGCTTTGTGTGTATTCTTTGCATCTCTGACCCAATAAAGGACTCTATTATAAAGCTCCTCCTAGTTAGTCAACATAGGATCCCAGCCCAGGTCTCTCATCTTTGGACAATGACGACAACCTGACAAACAGCTCTGCTCCCCCAAACCAGTCCTCCTAAGTTGCAGTAGCTGCCAATTTTGGCCTCTCCAATTCTGCTCCCTGGTGCTGATGACCAAAAAGGCGAAGGCATGATAGAAGCCGATATAATCCTGGTTTCAAAAATGAAGAAGACAAAAATGCTGGACGCCAACTCCACTGCACAGCTCTGTCTTAGGAGACTGGTATTGGTACAGAGCCCTTTGAGGAGCAACTTCTGGTAGGGAGCCTCTACTGGGGCCCTAAGTTGCCTAAGTGAAACTACTATTTATGGGAGATTCTTCATTGGAACTGCAAGCAAACAATTCCCATCAACCTTTAAACCTTGATGATCTATTGAAGTGTTCAGGGTTTTATCATCCAAGGAAAAGTGGTTTCCAATGGGAATTTTCTTCCCTTGTTAATAGCGGATGTTTTACTTCAGTAACTCATGGCTTGTTGCATCTGAACTTTGTCAGCATTCTGTTATGTCAAGTTACAGATCAGACCCAGTAATACTATTCACATGATTATAAAATCGTCCTTGCCGCATCCTTTTCAACATTTTTTTTTTTTGCCGAGCAAAAATGATTAAAAAGAAATTATACTGGAATTCGGAGAATGCATAAATAAAATATTTACAGACAGCGGGAGCTGGAGACAGAGGCAAAAGGAAAGCGGAATAGATGGAAAAAGGAATATAATGAAAGGGCCAGAGAACAATCAGACCTGCGGGGATGCGCCAGTGAATGCTGATGCGCTGGTGCGTGGCTGTCAAGTTTGCGCTGTGGCAGCCCCCGTTAGAGAAGTGTTTAGAGAAGTATTCATTAATTCTGTGTTTTCTGCTTGAGCTTCAGTCCCAACAGCCAAGATATAATTGCAGTCCAGTTCGGCACTTTTCATGTTGGGAAGACAAATGAGTTTTCTTTGGAAATACTGTTTGTAGGACAATAGCTGAAGAGGAAGCACCAACGCAACATCAACAGTGTATGCACAGAGTTTTGGAACACATAGAAGTGTGCAGGATGCAAAGGGCAAAAAATATGGTTGATTTCACCAAAATTTTGTTATTTCTACCCTGCCCTGCACATATTTAATAACCCCTTACAACTCCCACAATCCATTGGCCAGAATTGTCAGAAGTTGTGATTCTCCAGCAGTTTTGGAACTGATGCCTCCCCCTGCTCTAGAACTGGTATGGTAGCCCCCATGTCCTTCGTTTTTCTTGGCACTGCAAAACTACGGAGCCTTTTTAATTCCATAGTTATGCAAGTTGTCCATGGTTTATGTTGGGATGGAGCTTAATGCCAGGTGACCCAAGAGCATGTGATGTGAAGTTGGCCATACACATACCTCCCAACCGTCCTGTTTTAAGCTGGACAGTCCCGCTTTTGACAGCTCAACCCGCAGTCCCGGATATGTAGATGTCCCGAGTTTCTCTTTGATCTGCTGCACTGAACTGCCAGAAAAAGATACAAAGTTTCTCACTTAATTGGCTCTTGGTAGAGAGCCTAGAATACTTACTTAACATACTTTTGTAACGGTTTTAGATTAGAATTTACACAACTTGAAGGGCAATTCACCATCATTAGCAAAACTGTAATAACACCTTAAAAAACACAGAAATGTGTTCAGACTTTCATAACCTGCCAAATTTTGTAAAATGGACATGGTAATTAGGGGGTGTGGTCACAAAAAATGGGCGTGGTCAAAAAATTTCCACGCTATGTGTGCCAAATTTTCTTCTCACTCTATCGGTTTCCAAAATGTTGGGAGGTATGCATACACTCTTTGGTAGTGTAACACCTATTTGGGCCACCCGGGGTTAATTCACCAGCAAGAACACTAGAGCATGGGTTACACGCGACTTACACCCAGGGCAGGGCCTTCGCTAAGTGGAAGTGTTCCCTCTATGGTGTAGTGCAACTACATCCCCCCCCCAGGCTACTGTGCACACAAAAACAACTTGGGCGCCAGGAGGTTCTTAACAATCAGGAACGGTTTATTATGCCAAAAAGGGCAAATGAGCACAGGTTTAATACTCACGCAGGAGTTGATTAAAACAGCATATTGAGAGTTCACACAGAACAAGGCAGGCTCACACAGAGAGTACACAGGCAAATGTAGTACAACCTTTCCCTCCTGGAAGTTGTCAGGAAGCAGCTTCTACCCTACAGTCCCTCTTCACTGAGGTCCCTGACTGGAGGCAACACATAAAGCCTCTGGGAAGCTACTCCCTTACTGCAAATCCTTGTTGGAGCTTCAGCTGCTCTTTCTCTCTCACCTCTCTGCCTTTCTCTCCTAGAGAGACTATGACAAGTCTGCCCTAGTGTAACTATTCCTCATTCACGGGGTTTCCTGGTCCCCGACTTGGACACATGACTTCTTCTGGGCCTATTGCACTCAGTCCCTCTGAGCACATCCAGCTGGATCAGCATCCAGAGGCAAAAGAGGAAGAGGCCACTCCCTGCACACACTATATAGGAGTGAGTCAGAGCAGTGTCATCAAATCTCTCAGCCTATCACTGTAAAGGTTATTCTGTAACAGGGATTCTACCCAATAACCCAAGGAAATGGTGAAAAGATTAACTCTATAGGGCCTGTATCCCTATAGGGCCCTACAGTAGGGTTACCTTCCAATTCTTCCATTTGTTTGATCCAACAGCCAGAAGGACTGGAACTTCAGGAAGCGAAGAGAAGCTGCAATTCTTATTCTGCATTTTAGGGTCAAAATTTTTCAGGGGTTGTTTTTTGACTAATGTACAGTTGGGGGAGGAGAGGCGAGGCAATGGCAGACAGTTTAGGGGGGCTTTTGGTACAAGGGGGTTTAATTCTCCATTAAGGTGATTGGTTGACAGGGAGTCTTCAGAGACTCTTTGGACTTTGCTGGTGATATAGTTTGTTTCCAGCCCATTAACAACCACATTGGGCAGTATAAAGGCCCCCCTGCAGTCCCTCCGCCCACGATAAAGCTTGTACTGTCTTCCCAACATCTTCTGTCCTGGATATAGGGATGCACCGAATCCATTATTTGGGATTCAGCCGAACCCCCGAATCCTTTGCGAAAGATTTGGCCGAATCTGAACCCTAATTTGCATATGCAAATTAGGGTTGGGAAGGGGAAAATATTTTTTACTTCCTTGTTTTCTGACAAAAAGTCACACGATTTCCCTCCCCACCCCTAATTTGCATATGCAAATTCGGATTCGGTTCGGCTGGGCAGAAGGATTCGGCTGAAAAAGGCCGAATCCTGGCCGAATCCCGATCCGAATCTTGGATTCGGTGCATCCCTACCTGGATAAGAAAGGAAACAGATGTAATAACCAGACAGAACTTGGAATTGCAGGTGTCTAGCCTATTTTTTTAAGCAATCCAGAGGGGTCTTTATAGACTCTTACCCATATGGGCTTTTAGTTAGTACCGTTATGGTATCTCTTATCCAAAATCCTTGGGACCTTTTGGCATAAGGAATCTCCTAAAAATAAATCTGCTAAAAGTCATTTAAACATGAACTAAACTCTGTAGGATCGTTCTGCTTCCAATAAGGATAATTATATCTTAGTTGGGATAAAGTACAAGCTAAAAGTTGATAAAAGTGGAGTCTTGGCCTATTCATAATTCAGTGTTTTCTGAATAAAGGGTTTCCAGATAACGGATCCCATTCCAATATTTAAATTGCGTTTAAAAGAGGATCACAGAAAAATGCAACAAAACAATAGTCAAACACCCAAGCACAATAGCACCAAGCCTTAGTATAGACATGTCGCAGGTCACAATTGGATTATAACACAAGTCTGTCCAAACCCCAAACGTTTCCTGAATCTTTTTGTGTCTGGACAATAATTTTCTATCTCTGTGTAGAAACGAGAATAAAAATCCCTACAGGACGTTGGAACTCTCGTATCTCCAGCAGCCATCAGGATAATCAAAATCCAATTCTGCATCTTCACTACCAACAACTCAGCTCATTACTGGGAGTGACAAACATGGGGAGGTGGATGGGATTGTGGGCTTGAGCGCCGCTCTGATCACTCTCCCGTGTTGGATTTAATCAGAACGTATTAGTGAGAATAACAAGCAAGCAGGACCTACGGGGGGGGGGGGGGGAGAGTTTCTCCCACCGAAATGTAAAGTTCCAACCAATGTGCTTTAGTGCTGACATTTAAAACATTAATACCAAACCTGATCTTTAAACTGTGAGCATGCTGATCCAGAGACAAAGGATGGCCATATACCCAAACTGCAGTCAGCCACATTGTTACTGCTTGCAAAGCCCAATGAGGTTATAAGCTAAGGGGAAGCCTCATTAAATTATCATTTACAGTAGGAGGTACACTCAGAGTTCCCTGTATAACTCAGCCTGCAGCCTTGTGCCTTTATATGGTCACAGAACCCCTCCGTGACTTCTAATATCCTTATCATTTACAGTAGGGGGTACATTATCCCTTATAATACATGAGCGATACTCAGAGTTCCCTGTATAACTCAGCCTGCAGCCTTGTGCCTTTATATGATCACAGAACAACCCCTCAGTGACTTCTAATATCCTTATCATTTACAGTAGGGGGTACATTATCCCTTATAATACATGAGTGATACTCTCAGAGTTCCCTGTATAACTCAGCCTGCAGCCTTGTGCCTTTATATGGTCACAGAACAACCCCTCAGTGACTTCTAATATCCTTATCATTTACAGTAGGGGGTACATTATCCCTTATAATACATGAGTGATACTCAGAGTTCCCTGTATAACTCAGCCTGCAGCCTTGTGCCTTTATATGGTCACAGAACCCCTCCGTGACTTCTAATATCCTTATCATTTACAGTAGGGGGTACATTATCCCTTATAATACATGAGTGATACTCAGAGTTCCCTGTATAACTCAGCCTGCAGCCTTGTGCCTTTATATGGTCACAGAACCCCTCCGTGATTTCTAATATCCTTATCATTTACAGTAGGGGGTACATTATCCCTTATAATACATGAGTGATACTCAGAGTTCCCTGTATAACTCAGCCTGCAGCATTGTGCCTTCATATGGTCACAGAACCCCTCAGTGACTTCTAATATCCTTATCATTTACAGTAGGGGGTACATTATCCCTTATAATACATGAGTGATACTCAGAGTTCCCTGTATAACTCAGCCTGCAGCCTTGTGCCTTTATATGGTCACAGAACCCCTCCGTGACTTCTAATATCCTTATCATTTACAGTAGGGGGTACATTATCCCTTATAATACATGAGTGATACTCAGAGTTCCCTGTATAACTCAGCCTGCAGCCTTGTGCCTTTATATGGTCACAGAACCCCTCCGTGATTTCTAATATCCTTATCATTTACAGTAGGGGGTACATTATCCCTTATAATACATGAGTGATACTCAGAGTTCCCTGTATAACTCAGCCTGCAGCATTGTGCCTTCATATGGTCACAGAACCCCTCAGTGACTTCTAATATCCTTATCATTTACAGTAGGGGGTACATTATCCCTTATAATACATGAGTGATACTCAGAGTTCCCTGTATAACTCAGCCTGCAGCCTTGTGCCTTTATATGGTCACAGAACCCCTCCGTGACTTCTAATATCCTTATCATTTACAGTAGGGGGTACATTATCCCTTATAATACATGAGTGATACTCAGAGTTCTCTGTATAACTCAGCCTGCAGCATTGTGCCTTTATATGGTCACAGAACAACCCCTCAGTGACTTCTAATATCCTTATCATTTACAGTAGGGGGTACATTATCCCTTATAATACATGAGTGATACTCAGAGTTCCCTGTATAACTCAGCCTGTAGCCTTGTGCCTTTATATGGTCACAGAACCCCTCAGTGACTTCTAATATCCTTATCATTTACAGATGGGGTACTGCTCACACTTTATGTGAAGGCTCTGCCCACCTTAGTCTTTCCCAAGCCCATCATCAACCTCAACAGGGTGAAATAGAGCGTATCCATCAGACGCGCCATAATGAAAAATCTGCAATCATTTCCTAAGCAGAAACACAAATCGGCATTACTTAGATCTAAATGATAAGTAAGTTGGGTTATTTGAAAATAACAATACTGCTGATCACTTTTTTCCCTTATGAGATGGTGACAACCTACCGACCGTGAGAGCGAATAGATATAAATTTAATTAGCTCCATTACTGAATATATCAATGTTAGTATTCCTCTTACAGTGCTCAGCCTCACTATACATAGCGGACCCTTTACACGCAGGGGTTTCATTTTTATATAGAAAACCTTATTCCCCCAGGGAGCAGGAATCAATCAACACTGGGCAAGATGGTTGGCCGGAGTCACGGCCAAAGCTTTCCCTAGTTTGAAAGATTTTGTGTTGAATCGCATTTCAGGGTAACCTGTAACTTCAACCAGTCACTAGCGGTGAGTAATTGGCACCTGAACTTTAACTTACTCCCACCATTGAAATCTATTTGTTGTTGTTGGGGGTGTGACCTGGGCAAAGACGGATTTACACAATGGGCACCCCTGTCCCCTCCCCTTTGTTCGTGCACATGAACAAATTTCATCATCAGATCGGGAGTATTGGAAATTGCCACATACAAACTATTGTATCTCCTGAGCAGCCCCAGAGGTTCCTAACCAATGTGGATGTGGTTGGGCAGCATGCCGCCCCCTAAAATCTTGCCTCTCTAGGCCCGGGCCTTGCTGACCTTTCCACAAATCCAGGCCTTGACCTCGCAAACTGGGGCATGGTTGACCAGGGTGTGGCCAGGGGTGGAGCAGTCATGGCTAAGACTCACCTGGATATGAAGGGATCTGGGTTGGCATCTCTGATTGAGTTGAAGTTGCTTCTTAAAACATCCAACATTTTCATATAATTTGGCAACCATTGTTCATAGGGCTATGAACTATAGAGGAAGCAGGGGGGCTGAGGGAAAATAATGGCCCAGATTGAAGAGCCTGCTTCCTCTATAAGCCATAACAAGTCCCCCCCCCTTCCCCAGCCACTCTCTTATATGCGGAGGGGAAGGAGTGTGTCGGCACTGGGCGGATAGTGGGCGGAGTCTTGGCAGGACGTGGGTGGAGTCTGGGTAGGGAGTGGGTGGAGGCAGGAAGTGGGCAGGAGGATGGGGATCAGAGTACGCTGGGCCCCTCTGAAGATTTTTTTGCAGAGGGGCCCGGCGCACTCTAGTTACTCCACTGATTTGGCCTGGTGTCTTTCCATGATGCTCTCATTGGTTGCTCTGACATTGGTTAGTATGGCAGCTCCCAGTATAAACAAAACTATTCTAAGTCTTTAACCCTTAAATAGCATGTAGGAGTAGAGTATAGTCTGAAATATTTGGAAATCCCATTTGCCGAGAACTGTGCTATGGCAGGTTTATATCCCTTTCAATGTAGAAGAGACGCGCTCTGAGCCAGGCAGGTGTGGGAGACGTGTATTGCCTTTTTTTCACCCGAATAATTACAACTTAGCACATCTCCCCAAAAAATAAGAGCTGCCAGAATCTCCCCTGATCTCCATACTTATCTGAGCTTAGACACACTCAGGGTATATTAGGGCATGCGGCTGATTTCTGCCTCGGAGACAATTTGCCTTTGTTACACACCGGCGTGTTTGCTCGTCTCCCATTATTCCAAGCAGAAAAGTGATGAAAAGTCTGTTCTCCTCCTCTCACGCTGCAGGCAGGTTCCCATTTGTTTTATCTCTCTCTCTCTATTAGTCATCTGGATCTTCTCCACTCCGACAGTACAACTACCAGAGCCTGATGGGCTGCACTTTCCTGTGTTTCTGTTCAGCTATTTGTTTGTTATACCTAAACAAGCCCGTTTTCTTTTCCATGGGCTGCTCATGTTACGTAGGGGAAAGGGGCCTGGTAAGGTCATATGATTCCCCCACCTGACTGCACCGATGAGTGGGGTGGTAGTGGGGCCCAGAGGTGTACCAACTGTGTCTTGCCCCATTGTTATCCCAAGGATGAAGATATTTAGTGCTCTTGCCTCCTGTGAGCAGTGTAGACATTGAACATAGACCTTTTTGGCCGGCACTGCACATGAGATTGAAATATCTGTCAGGATGACACAGTCCTGTTATGGTCCAAGACCAGCACAGCCACTGATTGCAACATTAGGGCACGATGAGGACAGTATGGTGACTGTAGGAGAAAATGGCAGCAGTTGAACAAAGTTGAGATAGTAACCCTGTACATGTTGATGTTGGCAAGATGTTACCCATCATCTGTTATTGAAGGGCTGGGAAAGATTACAACTTGCATGATGTGTGTTGTATCAGGGGCAGGCACTTAGCAAGGAGACCATTAGATTTGTGAGGACCTCCATTCATGTCACAGATGCTTTCCCACCTACTGTAAATGTATCCAACATTTCTGAAACATGACAGCGGTTCCATGTGCTAATATGATTATGCAGTGCTGCTAATAATGAGTATTTAGTCACAACCCAGTGACACTCAAGCTGTGATGAGTTCCATATGCTCCCCAGCGGTCCCCACTCTGCATGCCTGGGAAAAACTGAGTGTCAGCTGAGATAATCTCAGGATAAGGAGGTAGGAGGTGAGTGGGCAGTTTGCTGCTCAGCTGCCACTTGTTTGCCTCACCCCTTTGGAAGAATTCCTGGATCATCCCTAGAATGACAGAGAATCAAGAGCAGTACAGAGCTCAGCAAAGTGTGTCATCTGCTGACAGTAGGGAAGGAGCTTTGTGCCCATTCATGCCTAGTCACACACATAATATGATCTTTGCACCTCCCAACAACCTTATATGTGAAAATGTTGACCCTGTCTCTGATTTGCCCCAGTCTCAGTGCACCAAAACTCTGCCCACTTCCCAACAAGCTTCACCCCCTTATGAGGGCTACCGTTCTGTAGAATTCGGTTCTGTGCGCCATAACATTTCTATTCATCCCAGCACCATGTTCTATCTTTACTCCATGATGCTACAGGTTTGCTGATTATTAAATTCTGATGCTAATTGCACTGGTTTCTGTGCTGCCATGTAGTAATTATCTGTATTAATTACTAATCAGCCTTATATTGTGACATTTCTATTCTATGTGTACTGTATATTGTGAGTGGGTCCCTAAGCTCAGTAAGTGACAGCAGCACAGAGCATGTGCAGTGAATCAGCAGAAAAGAAGATGGGGAGCTACTGGGGCATCTTTGGAGACACAGATCTTTACTGCTAAAGGGCTGTGGTTGCCTTGGGCTGGTACAGAAGCACAAAACATCATGTACAACATTTCTTACTACTTCTTTAGTTAGGCTTTAGTTCTCCTTTAAAAGTAGATGGCATGGTGATCAGTGATAGGCTGATTACCATGCTATGCTATCCATTTAAAAGTCCTGTCCAGATAACCACACCCCTGATGTCATAGTCACACCCTTGAAATATCATCCGTCCCACTCTTTTCATCATCCAACCTCATCTACCTGCCCATACTCCTGAGTCACAAGTGGCAGCAACCCTACCCCCAGGGGGCCCGGTGGGGCACTGACAGATGAGCAGTTTCACTATATGTTTATTAAAATTGTCTTATTATTAAAGTTTATGAGACTGCACCCCAGAGAATCCATTGATATGGGGTATAAAACGTGCCCCTAGAGTACACAGAATCTCACCATCCTCCCAAGCTTTGTCTGGGTTATGTTCTTCAGCATTTTGTTGCTTGGTATGTTCAAAAAAGGGCTCACGTGTCCTCCTTCCAGAACATTGCGTTTCTCCTCTATGGAACTCCAACAAAAAAAAAAACTTACAAAGGACTTTAAATATTTACACTAATCTATATCTCAGATATACAAAGAGGCTCAGCGAATGCCATTCTGCATGCTCATGTCATGACAAAAGCTTTTGGACAAAAATGCTGTCCGACTCGAGTACTTTAGTCACGTTCAAGGTATTTTATCCAGAAGGGTAATTACAGGGTGATAACCTTAACCAGCCGAGGCTGAAAATGAGAATATAAATGATTCTTCCAGCATTCTGAGAGAGAGAGAATCTATAAATAAGTCAAAGGACGCCATCAGGGATTTTCAGAACAAGAATAATCACAGCTTGTTACATCTAAACTTGTGCATTTGCGGAATGGAACTTGTTCTGCTGATCTTTGGGTTGTTCTGAAATCACTTTCTAAAGAAAGAAACAGGAAAAGAAATTCTTGTAATTAGCTATTTTTAAGGCATGATTAGTTACCTAAACAAGTACAGGGAAAACATACAAAATCCTTACAGAGAGTGCCCTAGCTGGTATTGAACCTAGGAATCTAGCTGAAGGCTGCACTGCTAACTACTGCACCACCATGCTGCCCCTACTGGTTACCATCTGCCTGCTGTTCTGAAATACTAATATAGGTTAGGAAAACAATGTGGTTACTCTGATGTCAGGTATTTGCATATAAACGCTTTTGACCTTGTCATTTTGCTTTGGATAACATTTAGCCAATGACTCATTAGGTGGGCAGAACCTGACGGCTAAGATGGAAGCCTACAGGGATCTTTAGATCTTGGATCTTGTTCTTTTGTAAACACACAGGAAGAAATTTACTCAATATCACTAAATTCTGCAAGTGCATCTCACCTTAGAACGCAGTAAATATAGGGTTTATTTAAAGGGGAATTAAAGTCTAACATAGAATAAGGCTAGAAATGATGTATTTTGCAAACATGAACTTACTGCAGCAGAAGCCTAATCAAACAAATGATTTATGCTTTCAAAGTTGGCCACAGGGGGTCACCATCTTGTAACTTTGTTAAACATCTTTGCAAGACCAAGACTGTGCACATGCTCAGTGTGGTCTGAGGGATTGTCAAAAACAGCACAAGTCAAATAATATCTGCCAGAAGCCGATACAACAAGACTGATTAATAATCAGAATATACAGACTGCACTGGGTCCTGAGTTGTCATGTAATCTAATGTGGATTTTTTGTATTGTTTTTGTATTGTTTAATACAAACTTTCTCCAACTCTGCAGAACCAGTGGCTGTTGCCAAATAATCCTCCAAATAGAATTCCAGTTAATCTGTTTAAATATGGCTCCATGATCTTTGTCCCTGCAGCTGGAGTTGTAAACAGTAAAGGGGATGTAAAGGCAAAAATAAAATCCAATACAAATCTCTACACAGTCGCCGACTGCTCTACAGGGAAACAAACAAAGTTGCTTGAGTTCTGCATGGCTGGGAAGTAAGACAGGGACTCCCCCTGCTGTTCAAAAGTATGATTGTTTCCCTGCAGAGCAGTTAGGGACCGTCTGACACATTCCTATCCACAGCAGTAAATGAAGGGAGAATTTCACTGCATACAGTCAGGTTTCTTATAAAAACAGTACACAATTTTAAATTAAAGTATATTGGAGATAAGTTTCTTTTTCATTAAAGAAAGTAAAAATGGGATTTTATTTTTTTGCCTTTACATGCCCTTTAAAAGGTGGATAGGTGTATTCATGGGAAAGATTTTCTAGCATTGTGATTTACTTTGAATAGCATTTAGCCAACGTTTCATTGAGGGGGAGGACCTAGACAGCTAAGATGGAAGCCTACAGAGATCTTTAGCTTTGGGTTCTACTCTTCTTTGCTCAGGTTTATAAGTACTACAAATGAGAAAATATATCTGGATAAACATTATCTCAGATCAGATATTTCCACGTGGCAAACTGGTACAGTCCCTCTAAGTGCAACAGAGATATCGTTTCTTAGAGGCACAGGAAGGAATTCACTCTTTGAGACAGTAATGGTGACACATGCGTCTAGTCATTTCCTACATTAGACCCAGATCGGATAGTTAATCAGGGACATGGTTTACATTCTGCTTGATAAATGGGCCTTTAATGGATAAATGTCAGGCAAGGTTAACATCTCACAACACTACCGCTACCCAATTGCTTGTAGAAAGTTCAGTAAGCGCAGTTAATATCATTTCCTGTGAAAAGACGGAACATGATAGAATTGTCTACTAAATGTTTTTTAACCTGGCTCAACCCAGTTGATTTTCTTGGAGTGAGGTGGAAATAAAATAGAGTAGGTCACATAATCCTGACAACCTGATGAATTTATTTTCAAGCATGACTGTCTCGCCGCTCTACCTAGATAATCTATCATTTTAATTGGTTTTCAAAAATCCCAAGTGATGATTTTCCCCTGGATACATAATAGCAATCGGGATTCGGGGGCTGTATTGTTGTTGTTTTTGCGATAGTGGCATGCTCTGGTGTGGAAACAAAACAATGTACCTTCCAGCACTCAACCAAGAACAACTGGTTTAGGGCTTGGCTGAATCCAAACCCTTTTTACAGGATTCGGATTTTGGACAGGTCCATATTTGAACCCTAAAGGTGGCCATAGACGTAACAATTACAATCTTTCTTGGAAAAGATCTGTCCAAGAAAGACCGTTCATTTCAATACACACGTGTAGAGCTGAATCATCAGATATACATATAGAAACAATAGAATTCTGCCTGTATCTGACGATTCAGCACTAACAATGGCCGATGTTTGGGTTCCTTCAAAGGCATCCAATCAAAATTTTCCATCCAGCCCGATTGACGAGCCAAATGATATCCAAGTCTTCTGCCGATATCAGTCGGCTCGTTTCACACCATACACGCATCGAATAGCATACGAAATTTTTTTCATACGATATTATCTGTGCGTCTATGGCCACCTTAATGATTCCGATTTTACTCTCCCGAACCACCATTTCTTGTGCGATCTGACAAATCCATCAAATTATCGTGAGGTTAGCGGGCACTGAATGATCGTGCATCCAGTGGCGTAACTAAATGTTGCTGGGCCCCACATCAAATTAATTTTAGGGCCCCCAACATATCCAGTGTTTGTCCTGTTTTACCAATATATGTTCAAATTGCTCATCAATGAGAGCCTCATGGGGCCCCCTGTACCTCCTGGGCCCCCCTGCAGCTGCAGGGTCTGCTTCCGCTGTAGTTACGCCCCTGCGTGCATCTAAAGATAACTAGATGATATCGCTTGAAATGGTCTTTTTAGTTGACAAATCATACATTTAAACCATTGTTTCAAGATAAGCTTGGTCTGAACGAAACGATCTTTTAAAAATCCATGGCCACCTTTAATCATGTGATAATAAATTGAAGTAATGCCTAAAAATAAATATGATTAGAAATGGTGTATTTTATATTCTGAACTTACTATACCAGCCCAGATTATTTAGCAGTAGGGATGTAGCGAACTGTTCTGCGGCGAACTTGTTTGCGCGAACATCGGCTGTTCGCGTCCGCCGCAAGTTCGCGAACGTCGCGCGACGTTCGCCAATAGGCGTTCGCGTCAAAATCGTTCGACCATTCGACCATTCGATCGCTAAAATCGAACGATTTTCGTTCGATTCGAACGAAAATCGTTCGATCGAACGATTAAAAATCCTACGATCGTTCGAATCGAACGATTTTCGGATGTTCGAAGTTCGCGAACAGTTCGCGAACTGTTCGCATTTTTTGCCGGTGTTCGCGAACACATACTCGGCGGTTCGCTACATCCCTATTTAGCAGCCCGATAACAGTAAAGATCCAGGCCTTCAAAGTTGTCCCCAGCAGCTCCCCATCTTGGATCTTGTTAGGCCATCTTTTGAGTGTCTGTGGCACTGCACATGCTCAGTGTGCTCTAGGCTGATGTTGAGAAGCTAAGCTTAAGGGGTTGTTGAAACCAACACCCTTTACTGATGGTCAAAATTTCATGCCAAATCCCTTTCCATAATGTCAAAGGGTGGTGGCAGGTCCGGACTGAGAATTAAAATAGGCCCTGGCATTTTAGGCCCAATCAGCCCACAAAGAGGCCCAAACAGCCCACTAAATACTGACTTTCTATGGGACTTTATCGCAGCCCCTCTGGCATTTTCCAGAACCCACAGATTGCCAGTCCGGGCCTGGGTGGTGGCCAGCACAGATATATCAATCGTCGAAGCTCATCGGGTCAGGTCAGTTTAGGCTTAGGTTGGTGTATACCTAGCCTTGAAAATTGTAAGGTGCCTTGTCTACAGATGGTATGAAATGATATAATAAGAAATGTAGAGCGACCTGTAGCCCAGTATTTCTACATATACATAAATACACCACTTAGCACATATAAACGAACATACTAGGGAAACCTATCCTTTGCTCCACATGGTTTAGATTTTCAGGTCTTAATGATGAGCTTAATTCAGGAAAGGACCTGGAGCTGGTGCTCCAATCACCCATTGTTAATCCAACTCCGCCTGTAGCAACTGCCTGGGTCTTTCTTACAGAGAGGCCAAAAAAGATCAGCCGGATCAATAACAGCTTTAAAATGGTGATTTCATAAAAAATGCAGATCAATAGAATGTAGCACGTTAATAAAAATGCACAATGACTGGTTCACATTCCGCAACCCCCGGGATGTGGGATTTAATTTAATTCTAACAGCGGATAAACATGGAACTGCTTCAGAAAACCAGACTGTACTGGCTCCTTTGGTTTTTTAATTTACTTTTTTAAATTGAAATAATAAGATGTCACACAAAAGTGGGGGGAGTTGTCATTTTCATATGGGACCAGGGTGACCCCTGAACATCCAGTTGTGTTTAAAGGAGAACTAAACCCTAAAATATGGCTAAAAATGCCATATTTTATATAGTGAACTTCTTACACGAGGCTAAAGTTTCAGCTTGTCAATAGCAGCAATGATCCAGGACTTCAAACTTGTCACAGGGGGTCACCATCTTGGAAAGTGTCTGTGACACTCACATGCTCAGTGGGCTCTGATTGGCTGTTGAGAAGCTAAGCTTAGGGCTCGTCACTAATTATCCAGCAGAAAATGAGCTTCCCTGGCTGTAATATAAGCTGATGCTACAGGTTTGCTGATTATTAAATTCTGATGCTAATTGCACTGGTTTCTGTGCTTCCATGTAGTAATTATCTGTATTAATTACTAATCAGCCTTATATTGTGACATTTCTATTCTATGTGTACTGTATATTGTGAGTGGGTCCCTAAGCTCAGTAAGTGACAGCAGCACAGAGCATGTGCAGTGAATCAGCAGAAAAGAAGATGGGAGCTACTGGGGCATCTTTGGAGACACAGATCTTTACTGCTAAAGGGCTGTGGTTGCCTTGGGCTGGTACAGAAGCCCAAAACAACATTTCTAGCTACTTTAAATTAGGCTTTAGTTCTCCTTTAAGCATTTATGTGAACTTTTACTAAAGATACAACACCAGGATGGCATCTCTGCTACTTCTGACTGATCTTGGGATCATCGTACATGAGCTGGAACTTTCTGCCTACCCCTAATCTGGTCCCCAATGCTCGCTCCATTTTACATTTTATTGGCTCTTTTATAAGGTAATAAGGCCCCCCTCTGGTTCAATCATATTTTTCGATCTAGAAGGCTGGAGAAGCAAATTAAGAAGTACAATGTGATGTGGATTCTATTATTCCCCTAAAGAGAAAAGAATAAGAGGTCTCCACAAACGCCATCATCCATATCATCCTGTTTTGGCCAAAGCTTGAATGATTTAAAAAAAAAAAACCTTATGTGGCCCATTACTTGCATGGCCAAATCTGGAATAAATATACCCATTAACCTAGCCCAACTACTAGATTTGTCTGTAAATATCCAGTGTTTTTACAGTATATTGGCTCAACTTTATATATATATATATATATATATATATATATATATATATATATATATATATATATATATATATATATATATATATATATATATATACATATATATATATACTAGAAGCTTGACAGACTGGAGACGGTTCAGAATGTTTTTTGTACATTCCCAGAACAAGGTACAAAGCAGCAGTACAATAGACCTATGGAAGTCCCTGATAGAGTTATAATTGGCACAAGTTCAGAGCAAGAAGTCCTGAACGTATGCCAGGGTCCCCGTGCTGGGCTGTTGCTAACCTGAGGTGGATAAAGCCAAAGCAGCAGGGCCAGATCTTTGTGTGAAGTGGCGGCATTAAGCAGAGTCGCGGTGTTGTAAGTAACAGCTGTTTGCAAACAATGATCAGTAGGTTTGTTCTGCAGGTGCTCAGCCACTCTTAGCCTCGGGGGCTGATTGCTGTGCGTTTTTCTACATGAGCCGTGATTGTTATGGTTCTCCTGCCCTGTTTTTTTTTTTTTTAAATCTGTTGGGTTTTTGCTTCAAATTGTATAGACAATTTTGGTTCTTTTCAAAACTAGCTCCAGGTGGATTCCTAATGATTTGTTGAACAATTCAAAAATAGTTAGAAAAATACATGGAAATTGACATGATTCCGAAATCCGAGGGCCCTGGTGCAAATTATGGCCAGTGCTCCTCATACTTGTCTCCCTACAAATACTGATGTTCACATTTCATGGGCTTTGGCACCGCTGGTTATGAGTCATGGGCACTATCTTTAGTGAGAAGGGAACAGGAGCTTTGCCATTGTAAAGGGGAACAGAGGTGTGTTCTTGTAAACCACCAAGCCTTTAAACACAAGTTTAGAGGGCTTAGAATGATGAGTTGACCTGGCAAAAGACGGTATTGTGATTCCTAGTAGCTAATCAATAGTCTGGGAATGTAGCAGATTTCAATGCTTTAAAATATCATAGAATATTAATATAATTTTTTGCCCTTGAGACGTTTCTTCAGCATGAATATTGCTGAAGGGATGTGGCTATTGGGTCATAGGGGGGAGATTGTTACGGGTTGACAGCAGGGATAAATTTCTCGGACTGAGTCGCTCACCATAATATCTGATATTACTACTAGTTCATCTCTCAGTCATGTCTTCTCTGAGCACCATAAATTATGGCCATTTTGATATCTCTGATAGGCTTAGACATAAAAATGGCTTTACACAAAATGAATATCCTTGGTCTGCTCTTCGAACAGTAAAGTAAAAAGAAAGATTATGTGTTTGTGCCATGTTTCTGTTGTATTCTGAAAGATCATACATTCAATAAAAGATGCTTCTATTAGTAGAGTAGGGTTAAGTATTGAAGGACACAATGGCAGCAGTAGCAAGTTGTGTTACCCAAATAGGGTCTTCAAGCTATTGGTTAAGTGCATCTCCAGACCCAAAAGGGTTGCTTCTGCCTCTACAGCTGATATTTCTCTATTAGAGAAAACATTTGTTTTTACCTTGACTTACTGCAGAATCATTACTAGATGTAGGGCCAATGGTTGTGCTGTGACTAAACTCAACAAGTCATGTTGTCAAAATATTCACTGGGCGGAGCCTTATTTATCAAAATCCAAATTTTTTTTGAGTAATTTAATTTAAAAAGTCTGTCCAAACTAGAATCCATGATTGGAGCTTATTTATTTAAAAAAAAAAAAAAACACGATTTAATCGGATCGGACAAACCCAAAAAAAACGAGTGAAAATCCAAATTATTTTCACAAATCGCTCTATTTTTTTGTTTTTTTTCCCTGAAAAGCCAGAATTTTTCAGATTTTTGTCCAAAAAGTCCAAAATAGTTGGATTTTCGGGCTAATTCCAGAGCAGACCACAAAAAATTCCAAATAGGATTGGGACCGCTCCCATTGATTTATATACTGTACATCCTTGGTAGGTCTGAGATTCTGGATTTTCGGATTCAGACTTTTTCGATCCTCGGCGTATAATAAATCTGTATTTTATATTCGGACTTTTATAAGTAACTCCATATATGTATTATATATATAGTTTGTACTTGTTTTTTATGTCCTATGTAGGCTAGATATTTCCTGAAAAATGCAGGTTGGAGGCCCTAGGAACATATCACACAGAGATTGTTTTGTTTGGAGATTGAAGAGCATATTGTATGAGCATATATATATATATATATATATATATATATATATATATATATATATATATATATATATATATATATATATATATACTGATGGTTCTGGATTTGGAATTAGACATCCTTACGTTCCCAACAAGCTTTTTGTCTTCTCGACATGTCTGTTGTGTAATATAATATTGGTCAAACACTTTGGCACCATTTGTTTATGGTATGCACCTCTGGTGTGTTTATGTATTACGACCACTCTGGGACGAAGCCGACAGGCGAAACGCGTTAGTGGAGACAGTTTGAATTTTCGGAGACGGCAGAAGCAAGTTTGCAGACACGCGCAGCAGCTAACAGAGGACGCTAACATTGGAAGCAGCGCAGTGAGATCTCCAAAATATTTTATACGTGATTTTATCAAGCGAATTTTGATTCAAGAAGACCCATATCGAAGAAGGGGTTAACTAAACTGCCTGGAATCAAATTCCCTCTCGTGAGTATAATATACCACCAGAGGATCCTATCCCTTTGGGGGACTACTATTTGAACTAAACTACATCTTCTCTATATCTTCCTTATCTCACCTTGGCTCAATAAGCAGGATTATCTCTACCAAATCGTCAACACAGTGACACGGTTCCTTATAATTCACAATATTATGTGTTGCGATTTACGCAACATACACTAAGTTTATTGTTTGTATTTATTTCTTTAATTAATTCTTTGGGAGTTGCCAAATCGCCAACACAGTGACACGGTTTCTTATAATTCACATGATTATATGTTGCGATTTATGCAACATACACTAAGTTTATTGTTTATACTTATATCTAAAATTATCGTTTTTTTTTTTGGAAGCGAAATAGCACATGGTAACTATACCACCTAATTAATCACTTAACAGCACAAAGGGTGTTTTAAATTATTTATAGAATTACTACACTATATTATTTTAAACCTGTTTTGTTCCGTCCTCAATAACTTGTTTTTTGAGGAATACAGCAACTCATCTTATTGAATCTATTGTGTTTATGTATTAACAGAGATGTTTTGTGCTGCTCTCAAAACACAGAACCCATGGCAGCCAATCAGACGTTGGCTTTTATTGGATTTGCTGCGATTGACTCAGCAGAGCTCATTTTTGATTGGTTGATTGGTTGCTTAAGTCAGTGCTGGTACATCAAAGCACCAGAAGCTCTTGTGGGCCTCATTCTGTTCTGTAATACACAGAAGCAGAGAGAAAGGCATGAAATACAGTTTATTCCTGCCAGGCAATCAGACTTCATTATGAGCACAGCTTGGGCTGCTGAAGCGCAGGAGAATAAATGAAAGCTGTCAGTAAGACCTCAGTAAACACACAGATCTACGTCATTAACAGAAGGGTAATCTTCTTCTACCCTACCGTGTGTCCTATAGTCCGAGTCCCTGGAGGAATAAACTAAGAAGAGCTCTGATCATTTTAGTGTAGAGGATTAATTCCAGGACTATTCTGATAGCCTTAAGGCATGGTCCTCCAAATTATGGAAAGACTCCTTTTATCCCAGTTCCATGGATTCTAGATAATAACTCCCATAGCTGTACTTGATGAGCCGGAAGTAGCTGCGTTTTTTTTCGAAATATTATCTGCAGATAATCAGAAATTCACTCCTTCCTCTGATTTAATGATTATGGGGGGTCCTAACATTAACTGTTATTTTTGAAGATAAGTCAGAATAACAAAGAATTCAGTTTCACTGGTAGTCCTTCAAAAGACAGGAGCATTGGAGGCCTTGGAAAAATGCTGAGTTGAAACCCACAGGGACTGATGAGAGAGAGAGAAGTAATGAGCTCAGGGAAGGCATGGAAATACAAACAACTCAGCGGCATTTACACAAGTGCAATAATTTCCTAGGCACACATGACAACCCACCTAGATAGGGCCTCAGGGGGTGGGGGTTAGAGCAGGGAATTAAGCAGAGTTTGACAGAATATTCTGAAAATGAATTTGTTGGCATAGCGCCCAGGGCCATCATTAGTTGTAATGAAGTTCTGTTGTTGAAATAGATGGGTGAATTCTCCCTAACATACTATCGAGGGCTAAAGAATTCTGGAAGAAAAATATGGTGTCCAATATAACCCAAAACAATTTTTCATGTGCCTTTCGCACAGACTCGTGTTTTATTCTAGATCTTGCTGCTTATTTACACAGTGCAATGTCAGCAAGTCAAACTTGCACATAAATCTTCCTATGTTATACTGCAGCAAGATATCAAGCAATGCTAATTGTGATGTTGTGCATTGTCCTTTTGCATCTCTGATCTATAACCCTAACCATAACCCTAACCCTAACCATAACCCTAGCCCTAATCCAATCCCTAACCCTCTAATTTTGGCAGTCGGGAAGTTTTACAGAGTTTCTTTAAGTGTCCATCCCAAGGATGGTCTACATTGTCCATCCCAGAGAGTGTTCCATGGCATAATGATTTTTACTCATGATTACTAGGGTTGCCATCTGGGAGGTATTTTACTTGATGCCAATGTTATTGATAGGTATGAATAATAAAATATATATAATATGTGAAGGACAGTATCTACAGAAAAAGTGGCACCATTGCCAGTAACCCATGATCAAGTGGCACTGTTATTGTTCCCTTTAATCAAATTGCAACCATTCTAGGACATTACACTAATACAGCTGATACTCCACCATGTGGGGGACAAGATGCTTTGCAACTTCAATAGACCAAAAAATGTGTCGGTAGCTTTCCCCAAAAAGATACAAAACTAAACCAGCCACCTTATAGATGTTATATTGTTTCTAATATATATTTAAAACAAAGTAAAAAGAACAGCATGTTGTGACTGAACAAAGCCAGTGTTTTTATTTCTTCCCCTGAAAATAAAGACATATTCATTCAATACAGACAACAGTAAGAGGCAATGATAAAAGCTTCTTTTTAAGTACTGCAGGGACAGAATGTGGTGTTTGCAGCTTATTGTTCCTGGTCTCAGACTGCCTCTTCAGATATAACCTGCTGCTTTCCCTACAGACTTAGGAGTCCGAGGTGCCATATTGCTTCCATGGACTGGCAAAAGGACTTGGTTCTATATAGTAGGATATAGTTACACAACCCTGTTTTAAATACATTGCAATTTCTGATTCCAGCCTCAACTATATCCATTCTTCTAAAGGTGGCCAAACATGGGCAGATTAAAGCTGCCGATATTGTAGGGGGCGTCCAATGGGTCAAGAGTTCGATCGGGGAGGTTTGATTTTTCTGGAGAAGGAGGACCCCATGATGTAGTCCTCGTCTCGTCGACGACCATTTGCTTTGTTGTAATCCAAATAATTTGGCCCTAGGGCCAAACGATTGGATTAACCTGATATCGCCCTGCCGTTGGTGAGCATATCGGGGAAATATCCGCTTGGCAACCTTTAGTCAGCTCACAGATATTACACACAGGGTCATCATGGTGGTGAGGGGACATTTTTTACCATAGGGGGCTCAGACATATGGAGAGGTCACAAAAGGTTGGGGCTTGCATTGGGAATGGACATGATTCGATCAGGTCGTGGGCGTGTTTGGGCACAACGGGGAATAGCCAGGGTAGATTGGGAGCATGATCAAACATGATAGGTAATTTTTTATCTTGGGTCCACATCCTACTTATATGGCAGATACCAGCACCCAGAGGGGCAAGGTGGGCAGTGGTTTAATACCCAGGTACCCTGGGGGTGATTGATCTCCTAGGTAGTATGAGACCAAATAATTTTCATTGGTGCTCCTTGTTACACACCCTTGCCATTATTTATAGAATGGCATATTTGGGACATTTTATGCCACAATTTGCTCTACCTGGCCACACTCACATACACTAAAACATGCTTGTGATCCACCCAAATCTTTCTCGTACTTTTTGGTATTGCATGTTTAAATCAGTGTCATTGGTGGTGTGTACATACATTTATGTGTGTGTGATTATCCTGAAAATTTTCCATGGAGATAAAGAATAGCCGCACCACAAAAGGGTTCATCTGGCATCAGTATTTAAGATGAACATTCCATTTAAGCATCCAGTTCTAGAAAGCAACATTCTCTTTGTGTTCCCCTGCCAATTGCTGAGTTAACATCTGCCATCACCTAAAAAAGGGGGGAACCAACCCCCCCCCCAAAATTCCAAGTGGTCAATCAATCACAATAAGAAAGAGACAGGGCGATTTTTCACTGTCACTGATAAACGAATTTCCCTGCACAAATAGATTGCAAAGTTATCATTGCGACCGAGCGCAGCCTCACCGGAGAAGCTTTTTTATCAGCTTAGGAGGGAATTAGAGGAACTTTTCCAGGCCGGTCTGAACAGAAGCAAAGGTTGCGGAGATCTATAACACAAAACTAAAAAAAAAAAAAAGGTTTACTGAAAAATACTGGGACGCCACTTATAAACTGTATTTTTATAGAAGGAGAAATAAGAAATTCCAGTATAAATTCCTTTTTTTTTAATGTTCTGATGTAATGGTTATTAGAAGCAGCTTGTGTGCTAGTAACTAAAACCAACCAATCATATGTCTGGTTTCATTATTCTAACTGCCTTGGACTGGTAAAAGCTAACTGCCGATTTTTTACTAGGTGTTTCCGGCTTGTTACATTGTTTTTTTAAGCTCAGTTATCTATTTAATTTGGGTTAATAGCTATATCACTTTGTAAAGTGTCAGGCCAACAGGTACAGGTGCCTAAGCCCAGTTCTGTGCTGCTGCCCCCCCCCTGTTTTAAGCCACCAACTGCAAGACCCGATATCCCTTCCCCCCTCCAACTGCAAGCAGCCACCAGAGCTGATTTACCTTTCCCCAGACAAGGAATCGCCAGACCCGATCGTCCTTTTCCCAAGCAACCAGCAATGCTATACCCAGTCCTACATACCCTCACTAGTGATGGGCGAATTTATTCGCCAGGCATGAAATTGAATTGAAACTTTGCCACTGCAGAATAAATTCGGCAAAAATTCGCTGGCGTAAAAGTTTTTTGACACCGGCAACATTACTGACGCCGTTGACAATTAAACGGATGCCGATTGACCAATGGGCGTCAAATTACGCGTTTCATGAATTTTTCGCCCGTTTTGTGAATTTTGCTGGAAATTCGTTAATTTCGAGGGACAAAACAGGACAAATTCGCCCGGCACTAGCCCTCACCCATTGTTTGCCGCAACCAACTCTCCCACTAGTCCCCCTCATCCCAAGTGTTCCTTTTAGAGATGCTACCCCACCCCCAAAGTTGCATCCTGGGTGCCTACCTACTTCTAGTTCCACCCCTGGTCCAGTCCATTTCTTTGGTGTATATATTGATATGCTTTTATTTGCCCAGATCTTTACATTGCCCTTGCTGTAGTGCCTTAGATACTGTAGCATCTCTGCTCATTACCTGACTTGAAAGTTATCCTGGCTGCTGGTCATTACGGACACAAAGAAATCAATGCAATTAGAATAATTTGTCTATTACATTGTGGTCTTTATGGTCCTCTACCCCCAGCATACCTAGAGGTCAACCCTGAGGCTATATGTCTCCATTCGAGAAGTGTTAATCTGTTTGATTAATATTTTATGGAGGACACGCTAAAATGAATGACCCTGTTTATATCCCTAATTATATATTGCATATAAACCCCCGATACTGTAGAGTAAGGAGAATGACATTCAATTCATTTAAGTGTCACATTGTATGAGTTGCTCCTGAGTGTTGGTGACAATATATTAATGATATATATTTATTTTTATTCTGGACAGGAAAAATACAGCCCACGTATAAAGGCAATTGTATCTTCTGTTTATTTCCCCTAAGGCTATGGTCTGATGGACACATTTCCTCGAAGTCATTAATAGCCACAGACAGGTTGCTCTAATAGAACCTTTAGGGTCAGGTACACAAATCAATGTCAGCTGAAGGATTTCCTCTTGCCTGTGGCTAGGGTCCCCTGGGGAGACCACCAACTGCTAAACTGGGGGCCGTCAAATTGGTAGCTGTTTAGTCCAGGCCAGTAAGGCAATAACATGAGTTATACATGGAACTGTGAGTATCACTCATGTATTATAAGGGATAATGTACCCCCTACTGTAAATGATAAGGATATTAGAAGTCATTGAGGGGTTGTTCTTTGACCATATAAAGGCACAAGGCTGCAGGCTGAGTTATACATGGAACTGTGAGTATCACTCATGTATTATAAGGGATAATGTACCCCCTACTGTAAATGATAAGGATATTAGAAGTCACTGAGGGTTCTGTGACCATATAAAGGCACAAGGCTGCAGGCTGAGTTATACAGGGAACTCTGAGTATCACTCATGTATTATAAGGGATAATGTACCCCCTACTGTAAATGATAAGGATATTAGAAGTCACTGAGGGTTCTGTGACCATATAAAGGCACAAGGCTGCAGGCTGAGTTATACAGGGAATGCTGAGTATCACTCGTGTATTATAAGGGATAATGTACCCCCTACTGTAAATGATAAGGATATTAGAAGTCATTGAGGGGTTGTTCTTTGACCATATAAAGGCACAAGGCTGCAGGCTGAGTTATACATGGAACTGTGAGTATCACTCATGTATTATAAGGGATAATGTACCCCCTACTGTAAATGATAAGGATATTAGAAGTCACTGAGGGTTCTGTGACCATATAAAGGCACAAGGCTGCAGGCTGAGTTATACAGGGAACTCTGAGTATCACTCATGTATTATAAGGGATAATGTACCCCCTACTGTAAATGATAAGGATATTAGAAGTCACTGAGGGTTCTGTGACCATATAAAGGCACAAGGCTGCAGGCTGAGTTATACAGGGAACTCTGAGTATCACTCATGTATTATAAGGGATAATGTACCCCCTACTGTAAATGATAAGGATATTAGAAGTCACTGAGGGCTTCTGTGACCACATAAAGGCACAAGGCTGCAGGCTGAGTTATACAGGGAACTCTGAGTATCACTCATGTATTATAAGGGATAATGTACCCCCTACTGTAAATGATAAGGATATTAGAAGTCACTGAGGGTTCTGTGACCACATAAAGGCACAAGGCTGCAGGCTGAGTTATACAGGGAACTCTGAGTATCACTCATGTATTATAAGGGATAATGTACCCCCTACTGTAAATGATAAGGATATTAGAAGTCACTGAGGGTTCTGTGACCATATAAAGACACAAGGCTGCAGGCTGAGTTATACAGGGAACTCTGAGTATCACTCATGTATTATAAGGGATAATGTACCCCCTACTGTAAATGATAAGGATATTAGAAGTCACTGAGGGGTTCTGTGACCATATAAAGACACAAGGCTGCAGGCTGAGTTATACAGGGAACTCTGAGTATCACTCGTGTATTATAAGGGATAATGTACCCCCTACTGTAAATGATAAGGATATAAGAAGTCACTGAGGGTTTCTGTGACCATATAAAGACACAAGGCTGCAGGCTGAGTTATACAGGGAACTCTGAGTATCACTCATGTATTATAAGGGATAATGTACTCCCTACTGTAAAAGATAATTCAATGAGGCTTCCCCTTACTTTATAACATCATTCATGTATTATAAGGGATAATCTAAATAGTTATACAAGTTTAATATCTTTATCATTTACTATATGGTGCCTATATTTTTTACTTTTTTAAAAAAAAAAAATTTTCTGCTCTGCATTTCATCCTGTTAAGGCTCTATCTTGCCCAGGTCACACTAATGACAGGAATTCTGAGTATGTAGCTATTTTGTGCCGCGTCTGTAAATGAACCATTATCTCGGTTGTGTGAATGTGTCAGGTCCAGAGACAGAGAGGGAAATACAGTTAGTCCTTTGCGTCACCCCGCTCGTTAGAGAAGGAATAAATGAGAGCTAAAAGTCTCGTTACTGACCCAGAACAAGCAGCACAAGATGTTCCGATTTGTATCAGGTGGAGAGACAAAAGAAAAAAACAAAAAAAACCCCAGCTGTTCTCAGGGGAATAATCACCATATAAAATAGCTGGAAAGATACTGTATGTTGAATGTTAGGCAGCTTTCTTCCCATATATTACCAGGAGACATCTCTATAGCTTGTGAGATTTCCGGATAAAAATTACAGTGACAATTAAAGGGCTGGTAACACACACAAAATGAGAAATCCATATACTGTATGTAGTATGTCCATATGTGCAGTATCATATCCAGCTAGTGATTCTTGGATCAACAAAAAGTTAGTCCATACCCGACCCTAACTCACCGTATTCCAACCCAAAACCAACGCGACCCCATGTACTATCATTACTGATGTTACTGCAGGGGGCAGGGGAGGCAGTCACACATTTTTCAAAAAAGCAACTGACCTGGGAAGGTGGAGGAATTAGAGCTGATGGAGAGGATGCGGTGGGGCTGTGGACAGAGATTGACCCACCACCTTCCCTTGACCCACCATATGCCAATGACCCACCATAACAGTGTTGTGCAGGTCTGAACTCACCTGATCATCAGGTTTAATACCATCACACTCAACACTACTAGAGATACCTACTCACTTGCCTCAACCTTTGACTGGAAACCTACTGGTACAGTGACATAGAGGGAGCAATTCCACAGCAGACATCACAGGAGGTGGAGGGGAAGGTGATAAATGATAAAGGTCACAGTTGGTATTACGGTTCCAGAGCCTAAGAGCCTAGATCTACCATTGCCTGCCAGTTAACCCATTTTGTTACCCAGAGGCACCTGACCCACTGGTAAACATTTTTGTTTCTTGTACAAGGCCAGACTGACTTATGACTGCCTTTGGGTGGATGCTGTAGATGGTACTAAACCATACACTTATTAGTTCATCAGCATAAGGTCCACAACGTTGGGGAATACCCTGCAGGAGGATGTTGTGATGGCAGATCTAATTCTTGAAAGAGCATCTTGGATGACTTCTCAGACTTATGCATACAGTACATACAAGGCTACCGTGATCTCAAAATCTACAGCTAGTTTTGTGTATGTACAGTATATGTATATAGCTGTATTTGTGTATGTGGTGGGACCATTTGAAAGCGTTGATGGAAGTTCAACTAACCATTAGTGATGGGTGAATATCTCCCGTTTGACTTCACTGAAAAATTTGCGGTGTTAAAGTCATTGGGTGTCTGAATAGTTTTGCGGCAGAGTCTCGCAAATGTATTCGCCAGTGGCAAAGCACGGACATTTGCTACAAATTCGCGCCAGGGGAATTTATTCGCCCATCACTATTAACCATCTTCAATAACATCATGTTTGACATCCCAGGAACCACAGAAGCTTAAAGTGGACCTGTCACCCAGACAAAAAAATCTGTATAATAAAAGTCCTTTTCAAACTAAACATGAAATCCAATTTCTATTTTTTATTAAAGCATTCATAGCTGTTGTAAGCTCATTTAAACATCTCAGCTGTCAATCAAATATTGTCTGCCCCTCCTCTATGCCAGTGGCATAGAGGCGGGGCAGACAATTACTTTCACTTTCCATTCAGCACTTCCTACATGTCACTGCTCTCCTTACATTGCCCCGTTCTCTTAATCATTTAATTGTGTAGCCAGGGCATGGGGAGGGACATTGGGTCCCCTATTCTGGTGCACAAACACGATTCTGAGATGATTCAAGGCTTGTCTTAATAACAGTATCCACAAAAATGGCTGCTGCCTGCTTGCTGTAATGTATGAATTCCCAGACTGAAGGAAACAAGATTCAAATAATTTATATAGTGTAATTAAAGTTCAATTTGCTTGACTAATGTGATAAAATAGGATTTTGAATATTTTTTTTGGGTGACGGGTCCCCTTTAAGGGTTCTCACATCTACCACAGAAGCTTAAGGGTTCTCACATCTTTACCTCCCAACCCGTAAGTAACTAGCAATTAATGCAAAGTCTGTGTTTCACGTCCACTTTGCTAGAGTTGGACTTATCTACAAGAGTATTAGAAGATCTGCCAGTAGGACCCATGCTTTAAGATGCACCAGCCTAAGGACGATTCTCATCAGCCCATCCATTTTTTCCATCGTGGTCCATATAAAATATAAATATATACATTTGCCAAATTTGAGAGTGGGTCCAGGGTGTTTGGTTCTTTGGTGGTCTTTACGATAGGTCCATGCTATGCTCTACTGTCACCATCTTGCTCAGCATCTGACCTTTTGCCTTACTAAACTCCTATCCCAACTGCTGCTCTGCCAACCCAATTATGCAGCAGCTTCAGGTTGGTCCCCTTGTCTAAAGACACCCCTAGCAGATTCACAGCCTTTTACTCTTTAACTATCTTCTTTATAATAAACAGCAACATAAAAATTGCACCACTGGGGCAATCTCATCTGTCTTTGCAATCTAAAGCAAATTTCAGTGTATGTAACAAAGGATGAGGTTATCCTACCAATGTTTTATGGCTCCTACGTGCATTTATGAAATACCTCATCTTCTCTTAATTCCTGGAAGGCTAAACGAGCCACTCCGTTATTACCATGAAAAATTGCTCAGCGACTGGCACTGTATTTTGGATTTAGTAATATTTCACTAAAACCACCCCTGGCACAGACTCAAATAGAGAATTATTATCAGAATACCCTTTTTGTCATTTATTTTTTTTCCCCTCTTTCAAAGGGTTTTCTTTTAATTTTTTATGGTGTTCGGTGAAAGCCAGGAACTATAATTCTGTGTAAATGAGAGTTCCTAGGTAGCGTTGAAAACCTAGAAGAATTTGCACTGAGTGAATTACTGGAAATAATCCCCTTAGTTAGAATGTAAAATAAATATTCCAGAGACGGCACTAAAGGGAATTAAAAATTGCGGCAACAAAGTAATACCCTATGGAGTTATATTAGGGATAATTCATGGTCCTGTCTCATTTTCAATATTTGTATATGAGATCACCCCCCCCCCCCAAAGACTGGAGATGGGGCTCTAAACAGATTTAATTGTAGGGTCCAGACTTATTTATGAGCATTGTGTGTGAAGTGAATCAGACAGTTGTGCCCAAAGATTCTAGACAGTGGTTCCTGCACTGCGGAGGTGGTCCTTTGGCAGTTGGGCTTGGAGGAATGGCAGTGGGGCTTAGCCTGAAGGGTAAGATTTGGAGAGACTACTATTTGCACTCTTAGATTCCACTTGAAAGTCCAGTTTGAAGCCAATTTTGGGTGCAAAGAATGGGAAGAAACCATGTGCGCCAGTTAGGGTGAGATCTAGGGTGAATATGAATATTCTTCTTTGAACTATGGCTGAATGCCTGATAAACCAATATTTCTCTGTATATGTATCTATTTCATGAGCTAAGGGGGCCCTGCTCAACAGTTGGACCTTCAAGTGGGGCTTGAGTTCTGATAGTATAACAGTGCCTATAGGTGCCAGTACAGTACCTCTGTGAATAGCATCAAACCACATTCAACTTTGCATCTCTTTGTGATGTTTTGCACTTGCACTTGTGTTCTGATCCTTGCAATCTCTAGGTTGTTAGATCTGCCCAATGCAACCTCCGTTCCCTGCATTCCCATGTGATTTTGGGTGTTGCAAAATTTGCAGCCTCATGCGCCTCATGTATCAGCCCTGGTGGAAAAGTTGCGCCTGCTTCATAGCTAAGGATGTATACAGTTGTTATATATATGTGTGTATATACGTCAAGGATACCTCAACATGCTATATCTCAGGTTACCAGAAATATTTACCTTGGCTTTACCAATTGTGATATATTTTGGGTAATGTTGGCCACAACCGCTGTACGCTCTGAGTTGACTCCTTATTCCGGGGGACTTTTCTGAGCTTAAAGGACAAGAAAATGCTAACATTAAGTAAGCTTTAGCAGAAAGATTTATAAATACACCAGTAAACCCTCAAAGTAATGCTGTCGGAGTCAAAAGAAACACCACATTTCTTTCCTTCTATTGTATATACATGGGCTTGTGTATCAGACTTCCTGTTTTCAGCTTAAACCTCCAGGGCTAGGGCTTGAGCATGCTCAGTTTGCTCCTCTCCCTCTCCCTTCTCTTTCCTCTATTCTCCCTCCTCCCATCCTGCTGTAATCTGAGCCTAGAGCTATGACTATGAGTGAGCAGGGAGAAACTCAGGCAGTAAGTGATGTAACACCAAGCTAATACTGCAGTTGCTATCCTAAACAAACAATAAGAGTTTCTAGAGCTGTTTACTCTGTATGGTAAAGCATTCTGCAGAATAAATATACAGCAGTGTTATAGCTTGCACTATTGCGGTTATTCTATTGGCAATAAACTGCTTCTGTAACTTTCCTTCTCCTTTAATGGGACCTGTTTGCTCTATATAAGGGTGTCCACAATGCCCTTTACAGTGTCCACAATGCCCTTTATGTATATGGTTGGTGATCTCATTTGAGTCTTATACCTCAAACTAAAATCTTGACTTTCTTATAACCAATAAGGGATACTAGAAATCACTAGAATATTCACCAATTACAATGATGTCTTTAGATACCATACAGTCAATGAATGGAATGAAGGACATAAAATAGATCTGAAAGCTAAATATCCAAAGAGTTGCCATGCGGAGCGGCATATTTGATAGGGAACACTGGAAAGAAACATCTGTGTTGTATAAGAGTGGTGAAAGGATATATTTCCATTTCTCTGGCACCCTGGGTAGTAAAGCAGCCGCCGCTGTTAGCTCTGCTTCTGGGCTATTAGTGCATGGAACAGTGACACATTTATAGGAGCACAAACATGTTGCTTTCTGATTAAATGATAAAAACATGAGTGTTGTGCAACTCCTCTCAGCTTCATAATATAATGTTTGGCTTCCAAGTGTAATGAAATGAAGCTGTCTGGAATATTGGTCTATAACGTGCCCATATGTCCTACTCGCTGCTGGTGGTCTGAAATCAGTGGTGGGATCTGCTGGGGACTAGGCACCTTATTACTGCTTTTTTTTATTTTTATTTTTAAATAATCAGACTTAAAGGAGGACTCATGTCTAAAATAAAAAAAGTCTATAAATACTGTATTTTATATACTGAACCTATAATACCAACCTAGAGGTTCTGCAACCCTATTACAGAAATAATCCAGGGCTTCAAAGTTGTTCAAGACAGCCTCCATCTTGGATCTTGTTAGGTCATCCTTTGAGCATGGATCAGCGGCATTGCACATGCTCAGTGGTATCTGGGTTGCTGCTGAGAATTTAAGCTTAGGGGTTGTTCAAACTTAAAACATCAGCAGGAAGTGAGTTTGCATCTGTTGTGGAAGATGAATTTTCATGTTCTATGTTTATTTTATAGTGTGAGTGGGTCCCTAAGCTCAGGTAAGTACTAAAAGCTCAGAGCATGTACTGGGAATCAACAGAAAAGAAGATGGGTGCTACAGGGGCATCTTCAGAGGCACACATTTTCCATGCCAGAAGACTATAGGGCTGGAACAGAAGCCCAAAACATAAGATGTAGTATTTCTAGCCTAATTTTTTGTTGACCTTTAGTTCTCCATTAAGCGCTGCCTTTAGTTACCCTTTCCTTTTCACGCTGCTATTTAATATAACGCTTCTCTGTGCAACGATGTGTTCTTCACTCTTTCAGAACGCTGCAGATCCTGCCGAGATTCGTGTGTGTGTTCTGCTCTATTAGAGATTGGGGATGGCGGGGTGTCTGTTTTATATCCTACAGGAAGGAAGTAGATAACGTGATATATTTACAAGGAAATAAGAATCTCCATGCAGGCAGGAAAAAAAAAACATTTTTAAATATTTGAAAATCAAAATGAATCACTCTCTTACAACAATTAAACATTTCTTAAATTTTGATGATGACATCTCTTAAAGGAAAAATAACCCTATATTAGTAGTGGTTACTGGGCTGTTTTCTGTTAGGATGCTTACAAAAGCCTGTTGGCTATAGATTAGCCTATATAAATGAATGAGCACCATAGGGTTGCCACCTTACCCCGCAGGTAACTCTGGGCCAGTGGCGGAACTACCAGGGGAGCAGGGGGTGCGAACGGGCCAGGGCCCGCACCCCCTCAGGGCCCCCCGGCAGCCCACGCGCCACTGACAAATGAGGCCAAATGCGGCCGTTCGGAGGGGGTGGGGCCCGGCTGCGCGTCACACACCTGGGCCCGCCCCCCTCTAGTGACGCTACTGCTCTGGGCAGGGGGCGTGGGTCGTGACGTAACTGGGGCGGCTATCACAAGTCAGAGAACGGGCTAATGACTTCAGGGATGGGGCTATGACGTGCCGATCGGTGATTGGTTGATCTACGGGTCAATCTCAGGGAATTCTGCCAGGTTTTCCTAATTTGGAAAACCGGGCAGGTAACTTTAACCCGGATAGCCCTTTAAAACACCAGGCTGTCCAGGTCAAAACCAAACAAGTGGGAACCCTAGAGCACCACCGACTGAAACCATATACAGGAATGGGATCCATTATCCAGAAACCTGTTATCAAGAAATTATGGAAAGGCCATCTCCCATAGACTCCATTTTATCCAAATAACCGAAATTAACAAAAATGATTCCCTTTTCTCTGTAATGACAGTAGTTTGTACTTGATCCCAACTAAGATATAATTAATCCTTACTGGAAGCAAAACCAGTCTATTGGGTTTATTTAACCTTTCAATTAATTTCTAGTAGACTTAAGGTATGAAGATCCAAATGACAGAAATCCGTTATCTGGAATGCCCTGGTCCCAAGCATTTTGGATAAAAGTTCCCATATCTGTATATCATATTCAGGGTATAACTCATTTGTAAGGTTTTGGAAAATTGCCATTAATGGGCAACATGGCAGCTCACTGATTGTTTGCTATGGGTTACTGCCCAGGTGCAAATAGGGTTGCCACCTTTTCTGGAAAAAAATACCGACCTTCCTATATATTTATCTTTATTAATAAAATTGGGATCAGCCATCATTTTTACCATGTTCAGTCTTTATAATGGAGTAGTAATGGGCGGATCTGCTTCAACCAAAAATTGAGAAACAGTGAAAATTCGTCAAAATGCATTGGATGACAATTTTTTTTGAGACGCAGCAAATATTTTTACCCATTAGTCCATGTGGCTTCGTTTTCCCTCTGTTGGAAAGTCATGTGACACCACCAAGCAGTAGGGTGTTGTAATGAATGCTTAACAGAGTTCACTGATACTCTTATCTAATAATACAAGCTAATCTCTGTGGAAGCAAGAGTTCCTCTCAAGTGGACAGATCTATGGCCAGCACCCAGCTTGACTCTCAGGCAGAGGGTCTCTTGTCTTTATCCGGACCAGCAGAGCAGGGTGATATGCCTGAAACAATAGTACAAGATAAGAATGATCCTATATACAGCCTATGGCCCCTTCTACAACCTATAGTACTCCATCTTAGAATATAAATATAAAACAGCCAATTTACACGGGGACGGACGTTCTATCCCGAGTCACAATTATGTAATCCAACTTCGAACCCTTTTTTGTTTCATGATGTTTAAATCATCTAAGAATGGCCGTGAAATTAGATTCCTCGGTTTTTACTCTTCTCACTAAGGGCAGAGACACACATGAAGATTCAGGGAGATTTAGTCACCCAGCGACAAATCGCCTCTTCTTCGGGCAACTGATCTCCCCGAACTGCCTTCCCGACGGCTAACGGATGACCTTCTTTTCTTCAGATGATGTGTTGGCGAAAGATCCCTACAGCCTTCTCTTGTCTTGTCTGCTGCTAAACTGTCCTTTTCCACTGACTCAAAACACAATTCTATTGTCTTTTCCCTTGAAATAATTGTTAATTCTCTGCATTTGTTTTCAATATGAAGAATTTATGTTTAGGGGCTGGTGTGCAACCATGGAGGTCTGTTTTTAGAGAAGCTTTCAAACAAGAGATGGTAGGCCTATTGGTGCTAAAGTCATGCAATGAGGTGCCTTCAGCCTCCATTAGCCAAGGCAGTTGACAGTGAGAGGGTATTAGGAGTGGTGGGACATGTAGCGCAACAGAGGAGGTTTTGAGAATCTGCTGTCTGACCATGAAGAAGGCTAATAACCATAAACATAAATGACCAACTTGAGTTCCAAACTACAGGAACTGTCCATGACCAAAATGTTTAAGCTCATGTAAAGCTGACCTTCTACAAAATAAATAACTTTTGATTGTGGGCTCCACTAGGGAAGGGATTGATGAAGAATCTATTAATCTCTTAAATTGGGATGAAAAAAAGACCAAAATCCATTAAACTCAATCCCTCAAAATTCCGAGTGCAGATACCTATATACACTCATATAAAAAGAAAGCATAATAATCTGCTGATCAGTTTATAAAATTAGTTGATTTGTGCTTCATTTGGTGACTGAAATTGCCATCAAGACAATGTTTAGATCACAACTGGGGGTTGAGGGAAATCCATCGGTTGACTAGATTGGGCTACAGCCCAAAGTGTTCCTCTCCTGATGAGATGTTCCTGCCCATTCTTGAATAACCATTTATCAATCAAGAAGGCAGTTGTTTAGGGCCATACATACTCCCATTGGGTGCCAGCTTGGTCAAAACAGAGATATAATAAATCTAAAGGTGGGGTATCCAAATAGTAACTCACCACATAAAGGCAGAGGCCCAGGTGCACCGCCCTGAGCCCTCAACACGGATAGTGGCAAACCGAAAATTCTTTGGAGCAGGCACTCAATAAAGGCAACCTTCCACCAGGCAGTTGAATCAAAGTGAAATAGTTTATTGTGTCCACGGCCTTACGCGTTTCGTGTTACAAACACTTAACATAGGTTAGACTGTGACTAAGTGTTAGTAACACGAAACACGCAAGGCTGTGGACACAATAAACTATTTTACTTTGATTCAACTGCCTGGTGGGAGATTGCTTTTATTGAGTGCCTTCTCCAAAGAATTTTTGGTCAAAACAGAGAGGCTGAAGTAGCAACTAATGTGTATATCTATGAGAGACTGTATACAGCTAATGCATGATCATCAGAAACAACACGGGGAACTGGCTTCTAATGATGATCCCTCAAAACCATGGGAGCTACAGATTGGAGACCTCTGTTCTAGAACATTGAAAAGTTTGTGTAGGCCCTTTAAATTCCTTTGTCTTCTTCCACTTGGTAACTGTCTTTTTTAAATTCCCCATGTGTGTTCTAAACGTAATAGATGTCACGGCATCTACTTTATTAGGAAGTTTGAAGAGTTCCAGATGAGCCCCGTTTTGCCCGGTAGTGACCTGTTCTTGAGTAGTGATGACTTGGTTGTTCAAGTCCTAGCAGAGTCAAGCTCTTCATAGGTCATTCTATGTATAAATGGTTAACAGATCCAGCAGGAGTCTGGACACAGCTTTGCATGTGAGACGTGAACAGAATTCCTGTTGCTGTAAAATGTACTAATGAATAATGTGTCGGTGAGTAAACCATTGTGTTGTCTTCACGCTATACTGGTGGCTTCAAGGTGGGATCTTCTAATCACCAAGTGTTAATTGCTTTTTTTTTTTTCGTTGTTTTTATTAAAGAACTTGGATGAATAATAAACTTTGTTGTTGGCTCAAAGCCCATCATTGCTTGCGGGGTATAATAGCCAGAGCCATTATTGTTTAAAGTGCCAGTATACGGTACATGGCATTTTATATTTTTGATAACTATTGTACAGTCCATAAATGGCAGTTTGCTGTCTTACATATCTTCCCTGGTGAACGTGATGTTCTCCACCGCCGAGTTTATGTGTTCAGTGAAAGCTGGAACCTCATGTGCTCTAATTGCGTCCACATATCTGAACCAAAATTGGCCAGAACTGTCAAATATGACTAGGAAATTGTTAAAATTTGATTTGAGTTTTTTTAAAAAATTTGAATTTGATTATCGAGATTTATCATACACTGGCCGCTCAAATTCACTTATTCGCCACCTAAAACCTGCCAAATTGCTGTTGTAGTCAATGAGAGACATCCTGGGATCAATTTTGAGTTGTTTGCAGCCTTCCTGACCTATGAGTTTATTTGGGAGAAAAAACTCGAATTGAGTTTTTAAAACTCGAATCGAATGTGTTTCGAGTATTCGGGTCGATCCTATTCACCCGAGTTTAGGAAATTCAATTTTTTTTTTTAATTAATTTCGATTTGTCAAATTTCGAGTTCATTAATCCTTATTGGAAGCAAAACCAGCCTATTGGGTTTATTTCATGTTGACATGATCTGGGGGCAGATTTATCAAAGGTCAAAGTGAAAATTTCAAGCTAATTTTTGTGTACTTCGATTTGGAAATAGTCCAAATTAGGATCGAATTTGAAAAAAAATTGAGAATTTCAAAATGTATCATGTACTGTCTCTTTAAAAATTCAACTTTGACCATTCACCATCTAAAACCTGCCAAATTGCTGTTTTAGCCTATGAGGGACTTCCTAGAACTCATTTTGAGTCAATTGGTGGACTTTGAAAAGTTAATGGTTTTTTTGTTTGTTTTTTTTGGAAAAACTTTCAATCGAATTAGATCGAAAACTGACCTATTCGATCGAAAGTGGACCTATTCGATTTCAATTTCTGTTGGTCTTTTTGAATTCGAATTTCAAAGTTTTTCAAATTCGAAATTCGACCCTTGATAAACCTGCCCCCTGAGGTATGAAGATACAAATTACAGAAAGATCACGTTATTCTGGAAAACAGGTCCCATACCTGTATTTAAAAAAAGTGGGATATTTTAGTGCAGGCCCCATCACACTGGCCAACCATATCCAGTTGCACCCATACACCCCTATCTACAAGAAACCCTGAGCAATCTGCGGCTGTCCCACACAGGGCCGCCATCAGGGGGGGACAGGGGGGACAAGCGTACCGGGCCCGGGCATTAAGGGGGGCCCGGCAGCGCTGCATTTTTTTTAAGATCCGGGCCCCCCTTACGAGTGCCCGAGCCGTACGTCTTGCCTCTTCAGTGCCGAATGCGGAAGTGCCGAAAAGCCGAAGCCGATGCGACGAAAAGACCCGAAGTCACGGAAAAAGCCGAAGTCCCGAAGTCACGAAGCGCCGAAAAGACCCGAAGTCACGAAAACAGCCGAAGCCGAAGTCCTGAAGCAGCGCAAAGACCCGAAGTCACGAAAACAGCCGAAGCCGAAGTCCTGAAGCGGTGAAAAGACCCGAAGTCACGAAAGGAGGCGAAGTTGAAGTACTGAAGCCATGAGTTCAATTCTACTGAACACCAGTTTGTGGTTTTTTTTTTTTAATCCCCTGGCCACCAATGTATTATTTTAATATTCTATAGGCCCCTGCCACCAATCTTTTTTTTAAAACTTTTGTTTTTGGGGCCCCAATTTTTTTTTTAACTCGTAAGGGGCCCCTTGCCACCATTGTTTTTTTTGGGGGTTTTTTTTTAAAAAAAAAATTAATTTTCTTTTTGGTGGCCCCAAATTTTTTTAACTTGTAAGGGGGGCCCTGCCACCAGTTTTTTTTTTTTTTTCAAAAAAAAATTATTTTTTTTTTTAATTTTTTTGGGGCCCCAATTTGTTTTTAACTTGTAAGGGGGCCCCTGCCACCATTTTTTTTTTTTCAAAAAATTTTTTTTTTCTCCAAATTTTTTTTTGGGGCCCCAATTTGTTTTTAACTTATAAGGGGGCCCCTGCCGCCAATGTTTTTTTTTTTTTTCAAAAAAAAATTAATTTTTTTTCAAATTTTTTTTTGGGGCCCCAATTTGTTTTTAACTTATAAGGGGGCCCCTGCCGCCAATGTTTTTTTTTTTTTCAAAAAAAAATTAATTTTTTTTCAAATTTTTTTTTGGGGCCCCAATTTGTTTTTAACTTAGAAGGGGGCCCCTGCCACCAATGTTTGTTTATTTTTTAGTTTTTTTTACATTTTCGCAAATTTTTCTGCAAAGCGAAACGCCCCGAATTCGCCCATCACTAATTACTGTGCTTAGAATCGGCCATTTTATAAAATACTAAAAGTTAAATTAAAGGTGAACCACCCCTTTGATTACGTTTTTCTTCAGCTTTAAAACATGCTGGAACTTGTAGTTTAGTCACTTGAGAGATGAATTCTTTGGCTGTTCCCAGGCTGCAGGATGAGCTTGTCTGTTTAACAATAACATATCGTATGAGCAACGGAGGCAGAAATGCTTTTTACCTGTTTTAATTAGTGCCGTCACTTTCTGTATAACGGATCTTTGCTTTTGCCGGCAGACTAGTTACAGTGCAGAGAAAGTGAGTAATGTCTCAGCAAATCCCCAACTGATTAATTCTGCACGATGAGTTAAAAAAACACTAATAAAGCTTTGCTTCTACGCAATATACTATATACACTGCACGGCCGCACACCTGTTAGCTTGGAAAGAATGTACCCAGCCTCACGACAGGGGGTATTGCTTTAAGAGAGGGTCAGTTGTATTTACTAGGGATGCACCGAATCCACGTTTCAGTTCAGGATTCGGACAGGATTCTTCCTTTTTCAGAATCCTTCTGCCCGTCTGAACCGAATTCAAATCCTAATTTGCATATGCAAATTAGTGGCGGGGAGGTAAATTGCGGGACTTTTTGTAACAAAACAAGGAAGCAAAAAATTTTTTTCTCGCCCCACTCCTAATTTGCATATGCAAATTAGGATTCAGATTTGACCAAATCTTTCACAAAGGATTCGGGGGTTCGGCCGTATCCAAAATAGTGGATTTGGTGCATCCCTAGTATTTAGGGATGGGCAAATTTGACCCGTTTCGTTTCGCTAAAAATTCGGCGCCGGCAAAATGTCGCCGACGCCCATTAAAGTCTATGGGCGTCAAAAAAAATTTGTCGCGCGGCGAAATTATTTTGCCGCGCGTCTTTTTTTTTTACGCACGTCTCCATACAAGTCTATGGGAGTAATTTTTTCGGCGAAACGAGGCGAAATAATTCGCCCATCCCTAATCCCTAGTATTTAGGGATGGGCAAATTTGACCCGTTTCGTTTCGCCAAAAATTTGACGCGCGTCTTTTTATTTTGACGCACAATGCCATACAAGTCTATGGGCAACAAGTCTATGGGTGTCACTGCACGAAACAAGGCGAAAAAATTCACCAATCCCTACTAGTATTCACACCACTGCTTAGATGCACGCTGCAGACTGCACAGCCAGGCTGGATTCCATATGATACTTGTGACCCTCCTGCAGACTACAACTCCCAGCATCCCCAATCAGTGTGGGTGAGTCCAGCTGCAACAAGGCATGATTGCATGTCCTAAGGCCAATGGTCCCAAACTGCCTGTACTGCCTGCCATCACACATAAAGTCTGTTTTCAGTATGATCATTGACGGGTGACTGTCATCAAAGGGCATGTAAACCCAAAAATACTATACCAGTCCCTTTTTGTTCTCTGGTTCTGACTCTTGAAACAAGGTCAGAACCAGCTGGCTTCTGCTACATTGTTTCAGGAGTCAGGAACAGCAGTGCTGAGAATATAATCAGCCAGACAGATGCTGCTATCAATAGCAATTCCATGTACTGATAACACAGTAAAAATATGGAATGTGTATTGGGAAGACGCTTAGTATGACAAAACGTTAAGTTTTAGGTGCAGTTCCCCTTTAACTCAGTGCACACACAGAAACAGTGCAAAGCAGATAATACTGTTATTCTTTTCTTTCTGAGCAGCATAAGCACAATAAGAGACGATTGCTGCAAAAATATGGAGCCAGGATTATTATCTCTTGCTTATAAAGAGATAAATCTGACAGTTACTGGGAAATGTGGCTTCTGCCAGCCCCGGCTTTATTGCACGGTGCCGTCCATACGGGGAGGCATCCGGAGACACAATTTACATTTTGGAATTCGGAAGGGACCACACACAATCTCTGTATTGTTTGTTTTGCCTCCCCTGGTGCAATTCTGCCCAAAGC